>NC_138770.1:157396958-157856958 GCF_965119305.1 Pelophylax lessonae | reverse complement strand
GGTGTTGCGACCCTGTCAGGTGTTCCTTCCTAAGGTTGTCTCAGGGTTTCATTTGAATGAAGATATTGTGTTACCGTCCCTGCGTCCTAAGGCGAAACATCCTAATGAAATTGCCATACATTCCTTAGATGTGGTAATGGCAATTTGGGTGTATCTAGCGGTGACTGAACAAATTCTAAAATCTGATTCTTTGTTCTTACGGTTGGACCTTGTAAGGAGCAGGCCGCATGTGCTGCGACCATTTCGAGGTGGATCAGACCTACTCCATTAAGGGTCAGGTTCCTCATTTCCCTGTTAAAGCACATTCTACGGGCTCTTGGTGCTTCCTGGGCCTTCCGTCATCAGGCGTCAGTGGTTCAGGTGTGCAAGGCGGCTATGTGGTCGTCTGTACACACATTCACAAAGTTTTATAAGGTGGATGTACTTGCATTTTCGGATGCGGCGTTTGGCCGCAAAATTTTGCCGGCTGTGGTCGCAGAGGCTTTCACTTCTTGCTGGTGTAATTTTTTCCTAGTGGTGAGCTCCAGTTGTTCCTGGTTGAGCTCCTATTGGCTATGTTTAGCCTTGTTGGGAATTCTGTGTTTGCTGTGTGTTTTTCCCACCCCTCATATTGACACTGCTTTGGGAAATTCCGATGGTCTAAAGACTTGAAACTGTGTCTGTCAGTGAACGAAAGAGAAAACTGTATTTTTGTCTTACCGTAAAAAGGTTCACTGACGGACACAACACCCGCCCCTCTGTTGGGGTTGAGTTATAGGGCTTCTGACACTGCTTGTTACAAACTGGAGTCATACAGCATGAAGTGATGTTATACCCTCTGGGACTGCCCCAGGGGCGTAACCAAAAAGGTTTCCGCCTAGTCCTACTCCTGAAGAGAGACAGCATAAAGCCCAATGGTCTAAAGCCTTGAAGCTGTGTCCGTCAGTGAACCTCAGAGAAAAGGATTTTACGGTAAGACAAAAATCCATTTTTTTTTTTTTATGTTTTTCCTTGCATATTAAGGGTGGCCTCCAATTTAACCATGGAGTCCCTGGAGCAGGCATCGCCACCTGACCCACTCTCAGAACCCGCGAGACCCTCTGGGTCTCAGTCTGCCCTGGCGGCCATGATGGCGGTCCTACAGTCGCTTGTATCAAAGCTTAATATGGCTTTTCAAAAGCAGTCAAGCAAGAAGCGCCCACGGCCCTCACCTGTATCCTCTGCCTCCTCAGAGTCTAAGGTGGGTTTTTTCTCGGCTCACAAACGGCCCTTTCGTCCCGCAAGCTCTAAGGACAAGGAACAAAAGTCCACCTGTAACTTCGTGGGAGGTTCCAAGAGACCCTGGGCTGGTAAGTCAAAAGGGGTTCCACTGGTCCCGCAGACAAGCCCTCCTCTGCCTGAAGGGGCACCCTCACCTGTATCTGGGGTTGGAGGGACATCTTTGCTTTTTTCCAAATCTGTGGACCTTGCTCATTCAAGACAAATGGGTCCATGAGCTGGTTCGATTTTGTGTGCAGCAGCCAGTCTCAGCCCCCCTAATACTTTCAGGAGCCCCATCCCGATCCAACGATGTTGCACATGGCAAGCTGCTTGCTGTAGAGGCAGGGAGGCAGGAGGGAAGGGGCCAAGAGCGCTGGCGAGGGACCTGAAAAGAGGAGGATTTGGGCTGCTTTGTGCAAAATGACTACACAGAGCAGGTAAGTATAACCTGTTTATTTTTAACCCAAAAATGAGACTTTAGAATCACAAAGTATATTTATTGTCGCCATATGACTGTTGTTCTCAAATCTCATTGGACTGAACTCAAAAGAATTGTCAATTTCTAAAAAAAAAATAAACCTCCTTATCCTGGTGTTTTAGCTTTGTGAATTAAGCATAGTGTGTGTTGGGGGGTAAATACATTTACTACTTTTTGCCTGAAAGTGAGAACCCTTAAGATTTGTGGCACCATCAATCTTCTATATTATTAATAAAAACATCAGCCTTGCACTGGTATATTAGATTTCTCAAAAAAGGGATGCAATATGAAGGATTATATTTTATAAAGGCAAAGCTCCAGTATAGTAATCTGAAAGGATAAGAGATCCCTAGAGAATAGGAGAGTCTGTGGTTGAAATCAAAGGCATATCTAGGACTACAAACATTTAAAATTTCTGTGCATCAATACTGACCGCATCGCTGCTGGAGCCAAAGCTTAGCATTGAATTCAGTACAAGATGGGAAGTCAATATATGGACTGACAGCAAGACGAAGTGGCAGGGATGATAGATGACTGACAGCTGCAGAGTCTAGGACGGCCCAGTGAATATTGGCAGTAGCCTCAATGTTTCATCAATTGCAGGGTAAATTAGTATTTTACTCATGTGTTGTGTTTGAATGCAGCTAATATGCAAAAGTTTCTTGTTCTGGTTTTCAACCATTAGCAAACTTAAATAGTACAAAGGATGTTGATGTTACAATAGAATTGGCAAAAATAATTGGGCCTCATGGATGCATGGGACCACCATTGCAAAACCCTTGTTTGCTATCTTTTCATGAATAAAAGCTACTATTTAAAGCGGTAGTATCCCGCTTTTTGACACTTTTACCTACAGGTAAGCCTATAATAAGGCTTACCTGTAGGTACAAATAATATCTCCTAAACCGGCACGGTTTAGGAGATATAAATGGCACTTTTCCACTGCAAGTACCGGCTAGTACCGGCTCGGCTCTACTCGGCCCTGCTTGGCCCGGTTTGCTTTTCCACTGCGGTACCGCATGGTATAGTGTCGGAACGGTTCGGTACGGTACGGTATAGGTTTGCTTTTCCACTAAAGTAGTACTAAAGTTAAGTGGGTGGGATAACAACGGGGTGGGTGTGATTCTCTGACCAATCAGTGGCTAGTAGTAAATGCATGCAAAGGATTGTGGGATATGGTACCAGTTTGGTACCTGTTGGAACCACAATCGAGTAGGTACTGTTTTTTCAGAGCCGTACCGTTCGGTTCCATGCAGTGAAAAAGCAAACCTATACCGTACCGTACCGAACCGTTCCGACCCTATACCATGCGGTACCGCAGTAGAAAAGCACAAAAGCGTGCCGAACCGGTACGGTTCCATGCAGTGGAAAAGCGCCATTACAGTGCATGCAGCCGCTCGCGCTCTGAAGGTCCGGGGGACCTTCAATTAAGTTGCCGGGAGCTTGCCGGAAAAATCACTCCCGCGCGCATGCCGAACCCGGAAGAGACGACGAGGGACCATGGCAGCGCCCGCAGCGATGTCCGGGGGTCCGTGTCGGGGCTTCGTTTTAAGGTAAGTTACACATAATGGGCTAGTATGCGATGCATACTAGCTCATTATGCCTTTGTCTTGCAGGTTTTTTTTTTTTTATTTTTTTTTTTTATAGAGTTTACAACCGCTTTAACCTCTCATGCCTCTGCCGGGCAGATTACTGTAGAGTTTGATTGTTGGTTTACAGCGATTTTAAAATCCAAGACCAGGCTACAAAAGGAAAGGTACTTTCTGCAGAGGTTAAAATAAAGCCCCACTGCAGAAGTGCTGGTGATTAGCATGTCTGCCTTGCAGCACTGAGGTCCTCAGTTTGAATCCAAACCAGGACACCATGAACATGAAGTTTTCATGTTCTCTGAGTGCTTGTAGCGGTTTTCTCTTGCTGGCAGGTTAATTGGCTCAAATGAGTGTGCCCAAGATTGCATTTTCACCTCCTAAGCACGTTGAATTTCCAGTGAGAAAAGCGCTACAGAAATACAAATGTGGAAAGTGCATGTAAAAATATAAGTGTACAGTGGAAACCTAAGCTTTACAATGACCCCCACCCCAGCATTGCTGTGGGTGGGCATAGACAATGTAAGCTCCTTCCTTTCTTGCTTTTCTCTTTTGATTTTATCAGGGATTATTTGTTATGGTTGTCATCAGTCTCCAATTTTCCCAATATCTTCTCACCCGATCTTCTAATTGATGACGGTGCTATAGGTTCTAATGTTTAGTCACTGCCAAGTGATTTCATATTGGGTTTGAAAGATCACTAATGATAAGCTGTTGAGAAACCGAGATATAAAAAACAAAGTGGGTGCCTTCACAGTAATGCCTCGTACATACGTACCGATTGTCGGCCGTAAATATTCGGCCGATTGTAGGCTTGTTAGTATGATACAGCCGACAGCGCACTTTCGGTCGAAAAGAATCTGCCGTGTAGGCATTAAAATTTTTGTTGGCCAACACCAGAACGGCCGATTGTTCGCCAGTCAGTACAGAATTCGGCCGACAATCAGCAGATTTGCAAGACTGGGCATGCTCAGAAAAGAAAAAACACACGGAAAGTTAACCATCACATGACATCACTTCTGCAGTCGGCTGTTGTTGGCCGACAAAATTCGTGTGCAGTCTTTTGCAGTTTTCAACAGACACGACAGCCCTGGACAAAAGACGGCCGATCGCTCGGCCGACGATCGGTACGTGTGTACGGGGCTTAAGTCATGGCAGGTGAAACCCGCATCATATGCAAAACTACATAGTCATCATGGTTCATGAAGGGGTTGTGTCTGTGTCAATCCATAGATATTGTAGAAATAGGCTATAGGTAAAATAAACTAAAGAAAGTACAATTTATGACTTTAATATGCATTGTATGTATTCTATTTTCTCCTCCAGTATGTGGTTCTTGTTGTGGTAATATGGACCCATAATGCTGACCTTTGTCCCAAATGATGACTTGTGACAAAGCTGTCACTCTGAATCTTTCATTGTTCTGCTTGGCAGACTGCTTTCTGCAGGCTCTAATTAGTATGCACTTGGCCTAGGTTGTGGTGGGGCTGCTGGTTGCCTTGGGTCAGGTCTGCCTGTTTAGTTTTGCAAGACAGCCCCTTGTGTTTCATCGCATTTTATCATTAAACATGCCCAGGATGGCACTCAGTACAGAGCCTGTCTGCTCCCCGCTCACATGCCCTAGTCTCACAATGTATTGTCCTTTGCGGGTCTAAAAATAGCTCTTACAAGAGGGGAAGATGTTGCGTAATAAAGCACCCGTGTCATCCCTCATCTCTTCGCTATTCATAGGACAACGTTTTTATTTTTTGTGCTTGCAGAATAGTTATAAAATTGCTCCCTCGCCATAAGACAATGCAAAGGAGCAGACTGCCGTTATACCTGGCTTATGTCTGAAGGGTCTGTGTCAACACGCTTTGAGCTTGTGTTGATGGGCAAATCTAGCTTGCTTTTATGTGCATTCTGCTTGCATTTGAGATGCTTTTAAGATCATTCAGGGCCCATTTAAATCATGTCTCTGGCTACATTGGGCAGTGTTGTTCAACAGAGGCGCACAGCACAATAAACCAAAAAAATACATGGTTTTCAATGTGCCCAGTTCTCGCCAACGCACTGCGTTAGTGTTTGTTGAAAATATAGGACATGCTGCATTAACCACTTTAAGAGCGGAAGTATTTGCCCCCTTTATGACCAGGCCCTATTTTGGGATTCGGCACAGTTACTTTAACGGACAGTTGCGCGGTCTTGGGACGCTGTACGCAAATACATTTTATGTCCATTTTTCCCACAAATAGAGCTTTCTTTTGGTGGTATTTGATCACTTGTGTGATTTTTTTTTTTTAATTTTTATTTTTTTATTTTTTGCGCAATAAACAAAAAAAAAGCGACAATTTTTGAAAAAAACTATCAAAATTAAAATATTTTAACATTTTAGGCTAATTTGTTTTCTGCTACATATTTTTGGTAGAAAAAAATTGCATCAAGCGTATTTTGATTGGTTTGCGCAAAAGTTATCGCATCTACTAACTACGGGAAAGATTTTTTTTTTTTTTTTTTACTAGTAATGGCGGCAATCTGTGATTTTTTTTTTTTTTTTGCGGGACTGCGACATTGCAGCACGACAGATCGGACCCCTGACTGATATTTTTGACACTTTTGAGGGACCAGTGACATTACTATAGTAATCAATGCTAAAAATATGCACTGTTACTGTATTAATGACACTGGCAGGGAAGGGGTTAACATTATGGGTGATCAAGGGGTTAAATGTGAGCCTAGGGAAGTGATTCAAACTGTGGGGGGGGACGGGGCTACTAAAATGACCATAGAGACATGTGATCCTATCAGGGTTCGACAATCCCCGGGCGCCAGGTTGCATTTGTGACTAGAATTAGCGACCTGGCGCCTGGGGTGCACTGCAGGAGATGTCCTGTCGCTTTGCGTCCCGCCCCCCCGAGCGTTTAAACTACCGCATCATCTGAAAATTGAGGCCCCGGCTTTTGGGCCTTCTTCATTGAGATGCGGCCAATGGGGAACTGGGGGCCTCTTGTGGTGGCCGGGAGTATTACAACAAGCAGTAATTAGGAATGCAAGGAATTTCCACTGCTTGTTTTCAATGCCCGCCCTTCTCCTTCCCAAGAGGTGGAGAGACGGAAGTTTTTGCAGTCTTCATCTGGCGCCCTTTGCTTAAAGGTAAGTGTGCAGGGAGTGTAGTTATTATTTGATTTTATTTTTATTTTTAAATCCCATTTTACACTGCTCTCTCCTGGAAGTTCAAGGATAATGTGTTCTACATATTTATGCACTTCTGCAAAAGAGTGTTAGGGCTCTTTCACACAGGTGTTCCGATCAGATCCGCCTGTCAGTTTTTTAGGCGGATCTGATCGGATGCCCCATTCAGTCCTATGGAGCAGCGGATGTCAGCGGTGATACCTCCGCTGACACCCGCTGTCATCCGCATCCGATCCTGTCTGTGAAATCCGGACGGATGGAAACCCTATTTTCCATCCGTCCTGGGGATCGGATAAGAGCGGACAGGCGGTCCGCTCTCCTCCGATTGCCCATAGAGAGCAGCGGGGCTCTGACACCACCCTCTCCGCACCCAGTGCGGAGACGGAGCTGTCATCCCCCGGCTCAGCGGGGATCGGTGGATCGATCCCCGCTGAGCAGAGCACGGTCCGCAACGGAATGCGGACCGTGTGAAAGGGGCCTTACTTTAAAAATTGCATTTTGTAATCTCCTTGCAATGTGTTGATCTTTTGTTTTGCATTATAATCCCTTATTCACAATAAGAATCTTTTATGGAAAAAAAAAAAATAAATTATTATTTTTCATCATCTCCCTGCCCTGCCACAGCCACACAGCCGATGGCCCCTTTCACACCGGCTTTCTGATCAGGTCCGCCTGTCAGTTTTTCAGGCGGACCTGTTCGGACCCTTCAGTCTCTATGGAGTGGCAAGCCGCCGCCATCCGATCCTGTCCACCAAAAACAGACGGATGGTGGTTCTATTTACCATCCGTCCAGTGAATCGGATTGGATGGCATCGGATGGAAACAAACGGTCCGTTTCCATCTGATTGCCCAATAGAGGAGAATGGGCTGTGTCTGCATAGCAGAGTGGACAGGACCTGTCATCCACCTGCTCAGCGGGGATCAGCAGAGAGATCCCCACTGAGCATGCGGATTCTGCTTAGCGTATGCGCCCGTGTGAAAGGGGCCTAAGGTGGCATATGTTACTCTTGGTCACTGGATCTCCTATCGCCCCAACCTTGCTGCACTGTTTAAATTTAAGATCGGTTATTTTCGTCATTTAAAATAAAGCTTTGTTGTTAAAAAAAAAAAAAAAAAAAACTGGCTCCTAACTTTTTTAGCTGGCTCCTAGATTCCAAACAAATTTTGTCAAGCCCTGGATCCTATATAGAAGGATCACATGGGCTCTATGATCATTGCAGGTAGAAGAACAGTCAGCTGTGTTTACAACAGCTGACTGTTCTTCTCTCTCATCGGGGAACGATCGCGGGTGTCAGATGGCAATCGGAGCCGCCTGACATGCATCTGCTTCCCTGGGCAAAGTAACGTAGGTATACGGCGCTCGCCCCCTTAGCCTCTTAAGAGCGAGCGACATATACCTACGTCACTTTACCCAGGAGCGGCTGCTTGCCGCAGTATATCTGCGGTGGGCGGGTGTAAAGTGGTTAAAGAGGTTGTATACCCAAAAATAACAATGCATTGCATACTAGCTCATTATGAAATACTTGCCTTAGAACTAAGCCCCCGCAGTCCTGCCCGATCAGTGGTGACACGGCCGACATGTTCGGCCATCCTGCTTCCTGGTTCACGTCCTCCGGCCATCTGATTGGCCAGACCAGGGATAACATCGCTCCCGCGCATGCGTGCGGGAGCCGCCGTTCACGGTACAGGGTTCTGAAGGAACGGCACAGGTGGCCGTTCCTTCAGAGCACATGTGCCGATGACCTCATCAGCAGCATTAAAAGTAAATTTCTCCTAAACAGTGCAAGTTTAGGAGATATTTACAGTACCTATAGGTAAGCCTTATTAAAGGCTTGCCTAGAAGTGCAAGTTATAGGAGAGGGTTTACAACCTCTTTAAAACACAGTGTAATGCTGTATTTACTGCTTTCCAGTGGTCTAAGATATTCCCCTAACTTTCTGGTCAGGAGACATTTGGACAGAAATTTAAAGAAAATCTTCAACAGGAAAACCAACAATAAAAATCAGGCGTTCTGCTAGTTAACGTTAAACACTATGTTTGTTTTGCTATTGGAGAGTTTCCTTTGCTTCCGGTCTGGTGAAAAGGTTCTCCCTGTGACTCTTTTGGCACTTTTCCACTGCAAGTACCGGCTCTAATCTACTCGGCCCTGCTTGGCCCGGTTTGCTTTTCCACTGCTGGTACCGCATGGTACGGTGTTGGAACGGTTCGGTACGGTATGGTTTGCTTTTCCACTAAAGTAGTACTAAAGTTAAGTGGGTGGGATAACAACGGGTTGGGTGGGATTCTCTGAGCAATCAGTGGCTAGTAGTGACTGCATGCAAAGGATTGTGGGATATGGTACCGGGTATGGTACCTCTTGGAACCACAATCGAGTAGGTACTGTTTTTGAGAGCCGTACCGTTGGGTTCCATGCAGTGGAAAAGCGCCACCGTACCGTACCGAAACGTTCCTACACTATACCATGCGGTACCAGCAGTGGAAAAGCACAAAAGCAAGCCGAAACCGTTCGGTTCCATGCAGTGGAAAAGCGCCATTTGGGTGTAGTTAGAACAGGGAAGGCACATGGACCAACAGCACAGTAATGTGTAAGTTGTATACATCCTACAACTTACAAAGTTTAAAAAACAGAAAAAACTAAATCAAATTAAGGATCATCTGACTTTGTCAACCTGTCTTATTGAAAAGCCTAATATAGTCTACAAATCTATCTTCTCAAAAGCACCCTGTATTAGATGATCTTAAAGAGGAAACTTCACTCTCCTCCCCCCTCCCCTCCTCCTCTCCGCTCCCCTCTCCCCTCCCTCCCCCTCTCTCCTCCCCCTCTCCCCTCCTTCCCCCTCTCTCCTCCCCCTCTCCCTCCATCCCCCTTCTTTGCTTTCTTCTCCCTTTGAAAGAAAAGTTCCTTTATTCACAGTAGTGAACAAGCACGTAGCAGTCGTGTGAAACATGTCTACTGTCCTACCCTGCTGCACCTCGTACCACTTATGTGAATAAAGGAACTTTTCATTGGATTCCATGGTGGTGTGCGACCATTTTCTTCTTTTATGATTCTCCTGGTGGTGAGCCAAGGTTCAGCACCCACCTTGAATCATGGACTTTGACTAGCCTGAGCGGTATTATCTCTCTTCATTGTTCTTCTCCCCTTACTTGTTCAGCTGGGGTCACTATGAAATACATACTCGCATGTAGTGATCAGCTGTTAAGCTGTCTGAGTCACGACTGCTCAGTCGGCTGCCTCTCCCGGGTTCGACTTTGTAAATGGGCTCCTGCAGCATCTTGGGATATATGACCGGGACATTCCATAAGGTGGCGGATTCAAGACACATCATTCTTACTTAGGCAAAAATGACAACAGGATGCAGGGCTACTGGGGGAAAAAAAAGAATGCCCCTCTCCCAAAGACAAAGCAGCTATTATTGTGGACGTTTAGGAAGAGGAACAAAGTCAATTTGAAGAGTGAAGTCCCACTTTAAACTTTCTTCCAAAATACTAAACGTAAAAACCTTCATGGCTATAAAGTTAAAGGCTTTGACCAATTTCCCCACCCTTCATTAGATGAATGTTGACTACTATGACAAGCCTAGTTATATTAAAGCAAACCTGTAACAAGCCTACGCAATTCAAAATGAAAATTTTTCATTTTTGTTTAGCATATGGTTAAGTTATTGTGATTCTAAAGGTAAGCCATTGGCTCCTGCTGCTGTCAATCAAATGCTGTGAGGAGCTATTTTTCTGTTTTTTTCATAGTTTTGAATAGAATTTAGTTTAAAGCATCGAACAGGTTTTGTTGTCCTGTTGGGTAGATTTCACTTCTCTACCTGTCCTGAAGGCGCAACTAGAAGTTGGGGAGATTTCCTTTTAACAAACATTTCTCTAGCGCTCATTGACAGACGTAGTGCTCGGTGATACACCACCTTCGGGTTATGTTGCCTCCACAGGAGCAGGACTAGACAGGAAATTAAAAAGCTCTGGCCACACCCTAGGGGCAGTCCCAGAGGGTATATCCTCTCTCTCTCTGCCTCAGCAAATCAGTTATTTTCTGTCTAGTTAGGAGTAAGGACCTAGATACCTTGCTGGGATCTTAGGTCCTGGCAAGATTTTTTTCTTAAAGGATTTTTTAGACAGCTTTTTTTCTCCAGTGTTCCTGTGAGATCTTCAAGCAAGAAAGCTGAACTGGGCGACGGGCTGGATGTTGAGATCCGGTGGTCACCCCAGTTCAGCCTACGAGCGCGTGCAGGCCATAGCTCCGCGCTGGGTCGGCCGCGACAAAGTCCCATTAAAGGACTGACCCCGCGAGTTAAACGTCTCGCTAAAACGCCGAAGACCATGAGTCACGGCGTCCATATCGGTCGACAGCCCTCCCGCCCCGGTGGAGAGGGGTACTGTCAGGAGTTGGTGCCCGCCTGGTTCCGGTATGGTGAGTAGTATGTTCCCCCTTTTCCCCTGACGGGTCTTGTGGTGAACGCGGGCCCCTCTCTGTATGGTAAGATAGAGTCCCTCTCTATCCTATAAATGACACAGATCCTCCTACTTTGAGTGTGATTTTATGTGCAAAAAGCCAGGAGGCTTGGTTTGGGAGCTAACAATCTAATTGTATACATGTTAAAAAGATTATCATCTGTGGCATTCTGGGAATCTTACGGTGATAAGAATAAGCTACCTACCAGTCAGAAGCCACGGACATGTAGACTGCCTTCCTAATCAGATCTCCAGCTATTAGCAGGCCTCCCGAATGGCCATGCGGTCCGCCAGGGCCGGTACCGCCAACCACGCCAAATCCCCATGCAGAGAGAGTGTTGTGTGCCCTGCAGCACACCGCTATTCAGTACAGGCCGCCGCCATTTTTTTTTGCTGGATCGCACGAGCCGCCATTTTGGCGTAGCCTCGTGTCTCCAGCATGGGGGCGGCCATGTTTGAGGTGATCCAAACACCTCGTGGAGCTAGGGGAGGCGCCGGAAGGCGTGCAGAGGGGCGGAGCCGCCTCCTTTCTTCCTGGGCAGCCAGCCAAAAGACTTCCTGTTTGTCAAGACAGCGCTGTAACCTGTTGCAGTTAAACTCTGAGCATCAAGTGGTGAGCCTGGGGGTCTATCTCTCTCTCTCTCTCGATCGATAGGGATCCCTAGCAGGTAACACTAAGGGGCTTTTTGTGGCGCTGGGGGTCTGAAAAAAAAAAAAAAAAAGTTTTTTATTTTTGAATTATATTATCCAGGAAGTGACTGGAATTATCATGGACCCTGCCACACATATTCCCCCACCTGTTTCCCTCGAGGGGGCCACGGGACCCGCCGGTGCACAGAGTGTAGAGTCATTTACAGCAATTTTGGAGTCTATGGTGGCTTGGGTGGAGGCGGCCTGTCAGGGACGGGGGTCAAGGAAGCGACCCCCGCCTACCCCTATACTATCTGACACCTCTGACTCTGATTCAGAGATGGTCACTGCAGTTGCAGGTTCCTCTGCAAAGGCTGTTATCCCAGGTAAAGCCCCCTCAGACAGTGAGGAGGACGCTTCTTCTCCTGCTATAATTCAGGAAGAAGCATTGGTGGACGCACTAGTTGTGGCAGTGCAGGAAACCTTAAAACTTGAGGCTTTACCGGCAGAGGCAACTGAAACAGAGATTCCTTTTGGTACTAATAAGCCCATCAAAACGGTGAAGGTTTTTCCTGTACCCAAATGTTTCGGTAATCAGATTAAAGGAGAATGGGAGCATTCTAAACGTACCTTTACTATTTCCAAGCGTATTGCTAGACGCTATCCGTTTGAGGAATCCATCATTAAGAAATGGACGGTACCACCAGTGGTGGATCCACCTATTTCCAGGCTGAATAAAGCCACGGTTATCCCAGTGGAGGACACTTCATCCTTTAAGGATCCGGTGGATCGAAAGATGGAAGCAGAGTCCCGCACCATCTTCTCTCTGATAGGGTCAGCATTTAGACCAGTAATTGTTATTGGTCTAGTTTCCCAGACACTTACGGAATGGGCGAAAATGGTACGCCAAGACCTTAGGGGAAAAGATATTCCCCAGGAGACATCTGATTTGATGGAACAGATTATACAAGGGCTACAGTTTATCTGTGACGCAGCCTTGGACACTACTCCCTTATTAGGGCATGCATCTATGTCAGCGGTGATCCTCAGACGTGTGCTGTGGTTAAAATGCTGGTCAGCTGACCTAGGTTCCAAAAAGACCTTGACAAATCTCCCTTTTCAGGGGAATCGTCTATTTGGGGCCAACCTAGATGAAATCATCAAGGATGCCACTGGAGGCAAGAGCACTTTTTTGCCACAGGCTGCTAAAGCTAAGGGACCTCGCAACAAGCGAGGACCTTTCTTTACCGCCCATAAAGGGCGCCCGGCTGGTACTAGCGGGAAAGGCAAGACTCCTCCAGGAGGGTTCAAGAAGGGCTGGTCGGACAAGCAGAGGACCAACCCAGCCAAACCCGAAGCAAAGGAGTACACAGCCTGAAGGTGTGCCCCCACCCGGTTTCAGGGTGGGGGGACGTTTTCACCGGTATTCAGGACATTAGATCGAGCTTCAACCACTACTACCGGTGCGATTCTTCCCTTCCAACATTTAAGTACTACAGGAAGCGGTAGTTACCGTTCCCTGAATAGATCTTTTCCTTTACCTTTTCCTAAGATTAGTCCCTATACCTCACAGGAATCGGATCTGGTTGACCAGATAGGCCAAGTAGCCTCTAGTCGGGTGACTTCGGTCCCTGAGGTTCAACCAGAAAAGATCACCCTTCCTGATAACAATCAGGTATCTGATAAATGTGTGGGAACAGAAAACGACCAGACTTTCTCGGATGGTCGGGGCCAGATACCTCTAGGGACGCCTGGTTCAGATTCTATCAGCGCCAGTGGTCCTAGAAATTCTAGGCTGGCCTCCTCAAGCCGGACTTGGACATGCTAGTCGCAGACGTTCCGTGGGAACTTCGTCTCAGGGAGTGTCTGTGGTCTCAAGGACCAATTTACCATCAAGCTTTACAGTCGCTGGGTTTAATGGCCTGGCCATTGAGACCCAAGTACTGAAGGACAGAGGTTTGTCTACTTCAGTCATTCCTACCCTTATTAAAGCAAGGAAAGCGATTTCCAGCAAGGTCTATTATCACACATGGAAGACTTATATTGCGTGGTGCGAATCTTTAGGATTTCCTCCACGTACCTATTCGGTGACTCGAATATTGGCCTTTTTGCAACAAGGGGTTGAGCAGAAGCTAGCCTTGAGCACCATCAAGGGTCAAGTTTCAGCATTAGCAATCTTCTTTCAGAAACCTTTAGCTACCAAGTCCTTGGTGCGGAATTTCATCCAGGGGGTGCGGCACCTGGCTCCTCCAGTCCGCGTGCCCTTACCGCCATGGGATCTTAATTTGGTTTTGTCGGTTCTACAGAAACCTCCCTTTGAAAACATCAGGGAGATTCCCTTGCTTACTTTATCCCAGAAGGTGGCCTTCTTGGTGGCTATTACTTCTGCTCGCAGGGTGTCAGAACTGGCTGCATTATCATGCCAGTCCCCATACCTAGTGATTCGTAGGGATAAGGTAGTACTTCATCCTAAGCCATCTTTTCTTCCTAAGGTGGTTTCAGATTTTCATCTGAATGAAGATATTGTACTACCTTCCTTGTGTCCTCAGCCCAAGCATCATCGGGAACATGCGTTGCATTCCTTAGATGTGGTTCGGGCAATCAGGGTATACCTGAAAGCTACGGAATCATTCCGTAAGACGGATTCACTTTTTGTGATCACGGATGGCCCCAGAAAGGGTTTGCCTGCATCTGCCGCGACCATTGCCAAATGGATTAGACAAACGGTGGTACAGGCTTATTCTATTAAGGGTCAGAGTCCTCCGTTCCCTGTTAGGGCGCACTCCACTCGAGCGCTCAGTACTTCCTGGGCCTTTCGCCATCAGACGTCAGTGGTCCAGGTATGTAAGGCGGCCACCTGGTCGTCGGTACATACCTTTACAAAATTCTATAAAATTGATGTGACGGTATCGGCGGATGCCTCATTTGGCCGCAAGGTTTTGCAGGCCGCAATTTGAGGAGACCGGTGGTCTACCTCGAGGGTTTTTTTTTTTTCTGTTTGAAAAAAAAAAAAAAAATTTTTCTCTTTTTTGTTGAGTCTCATCATTAAGGATGAGCATTGTAAACTTCTAGTTGGCACCGGTTGGGCCTTCTAGATTGGGATTTGATTTCCATTTTCCCACCCCTCATTTGTGATACTGCTCTGGGACGTCCCGAAGGTGGTGTATCACCGAGGACTACGTCTGTCAATGAGCGCTAGAGAAAAATGGATTTTTGTAAAATCTTACCGTAAAATCCTTTTCTCTTAGCTCATTGACAGACGTAGTCCCCGCCCCTCTGTTTTTGAGTTGGGTTGGGTTAAAATCTCTAAAGACTGCTTTTTCACATAACTGATTTGCTGAGGCAGAGAGAGAGGATATACCCTCTGGGACTGCCCCTAGGGTGTGGCCAGAGCTTTTTAATTTCCTGTCTAGTCCTGCTCCTGTGGAGGCAACATAACCCGAAGGTGGTGTATCACCGAGGACTACGTCTGCCAATGAGCTAAGAGAAAAGGATTTTACGGTAAGATTTTACAAAAATCCATTTTTCTGGAGACACCTAGAAGTGAGAGAGAATCTCTTGAGTGAGGAAAAATCACCAAAACATGTGTCCCCAATAGATTTCACCTCCTGTTTAAATGAAAACTTAATTTCTCTAACTTGAATTGCATTCCATTTAGTAATATCATTGATTTCTAAGTTTAAATCACTATCCTGCTTATCAATGAAGCATATATATTTTTTTAACATTGAGGATTGCAACGTGAAAAATGTATCATTCTGTTACAAGAGTATTCCAATATTTTTTTTTCTGCATTCTATTCAGGGTCGATGGTTCCATTTTCTATGCGGATTCTACATGCAGAATTACGACAGTACCTTGGATGTCCTCAAGAGACACTTGACCGATTGCACAGTATGAAAACCATTTGCTTAAAGGTAGGTGTGACATGGGACCCTTCTTTTATTATTCACCTGCATAAGACTATAAAATGGTCAGAATCCTGTGCAGCCTGGTTTTGGGCCCCCAGTATAAAATGGTTTAAGGGATGAGCATTTTTATTGTCCATAATAGGTGGATAGATTTTCCATTCTCCCATAATATGTAACTTATTTTGTATAAGAGCAGTGTATACTGCATGATTTTACAAAGCTTTTTCAAAGCTTTTAGTAATCTTTCAGCAGCTTTCTTGAAGCACTTTTTAGCTCCATTTTGGGGATGTTAAACACTTTCATCATAATGAAAGTACTTCAGTTGGCTTTTCAGCAAGCTTCAGTGCTGCCTAAAACTTGCTAGCAGTTTGTTTAGGGCTCATTCACACAGCCACTGAGGGCCGTACACTACAAATAGAAGTGTATATTTCTGTACCTAGTGTGTTTGTGTACAGTCTCCTGTACAAATCATTCACTCTTCATCTGTACTCTAGTAATGGCACATGCGTACAGAGACAGAAATGTGCCCTGTATGCAGAGAATTTTTGTCCAAGGGCGCAAATCCATCCCTGTATGCATATAAATGCTTGGATGTGCAGTTACCAGCATATGGCAGCAACCTTTCATTGATTTGTACAGGCAGCTTTAAAGAAATAGCGCACACATGCAAAAGAAATGACTATCAAATATGAAGACAATCCATAAATAAAAATGGGGATTTGGTCCCACCATATGGCCATATCGTGCTCAAGCCCACCACTACGTCAAAGTACCCCATTGTCAGTGGGTCCTACGCTATCCATAAAAAAGGATGAATCCAGCCTCTCTAACCCTTGGAGACAACACTCCTCCTATATCTACTTGATAGTGGACACTGATGGGAGTGTGGGTGTGTGTGGGGGGGGGGGGGTGCTCAACCCCAGAAGTCTGGTCAGACCGAATACATAATAAACAAGCAAAAAGTCATTTCTTTTGCATGTGTGCGCTATTCTTTTTTAATATGCATGTCGCTTGGTCCATAGCTGCACCAGCTTTAGAAATACACGTTCAGGGTTTGCTCCCCCAACTTTTTGCTTGTTTATTATGTATTCGGTCTGACCAGACTTCTGAGGTTGAGCACCCCACTGCCCCCCCCCCCCCACACACACACACACCTGTACTCTATCAGTGTCCACTATCAAGTAGATATAGGAGGAGTCCCTTGTAGTGCATTAGCACATCTCTCCCAGCAAGGAGTGTTGTCTCCAAGGGTTAGAGAGGCAGGATTCACCCCTTTTTTATGGATAGTGTAGGACCCACTGACAATGGGGTACTTTGAAGTAGTGGTGGGCTTGAGCACGATATGGCCATATGGTGGGACCAAATCCCCATTTTTATTTATGGATTGTCTTCATATTTGATAGTCATTTCTTTGCATGTGTGCGCTATTCTTTTTTAATATGCATGTCGCTTGGTCCATAGCTGCACCAGCTTTAGAAATGCATGTTCAGGGTTTGCTCCCCCAACTTTTTGCTTGTTTAGCTTTACAGAAATACCTGTACCCCCAAACGCAGAATTATGTGCTTCTTTTATGGTGTACAGTCCTCTGCAGCTATGTGAATGAGCCCTTAGAACAGTGGTTGCTTATGAGGTATAGGGGGCCTCAAGTATGACTCCTGACAGATTCAAAGAACTGCACTTAAAATTCAGTAGATGACATTAGACTGATAGACTTTAAAAAGTATTAGAGACTGTCATACTGTGAACATGCAACAGGTGTGGCCTCCTTGGGATGTGTGAGGTGTCCCAGAATGCTTCTAGTGGGTGGCGAGGTGGGCCCAAGCAGATGTCATTCTCACCTAAGCGAAAATTGAGTAACTGGGAATGGGTACCTGTCAAAGAAAAATGTTATGGGTGGGGAGGAGGATGAGCAGTACTTTTACTAGTGCTACCTTTACTATAAGTAAACGTCCACTTTTAGTAACATTTAGAGTCTTTCCCTCCCCTAGCCTGTGACTGGACAGTGACAGTAGAAGCAGCTAACTGATAAGCTCCTCTGAAAATAAGGATTTTTATCACCACACCTAGGTATAGTGATAATCTTGTCCTTTATTCACATACAGTTAACAGGCATCAAAAACTGACCTTTCGAGCCCTCAAGTGATGCCCTTTTCAAGGAAGAGTGAGATCCTGAAACATCTGCTTCTTATGCCTGTTGCTTTATGTGCAAAAAGGACTGGATTGTCACTATATCTAGGCGTGGTGGTGAGGATTTTTTTTTTTCCTTATGATTATATGATGTCACCATCTATCAATTCACTACAGTAGCCTTTTTCAACCAGGGTGCCTTAAGGTTTCTTCAGGGGTGCCTTGGCAAAATGCCTAAAAATTGATCAAAAATTATATACAAGCCAGCAGGTGGATAAAGCCTGCCTTTTAGTTATACAGCCACGGGTTTTCATTATGCACTTTTATGACTTTCTAGACACTGGCATCCTAACAACCAATGACGTCATCCGTTAATAAGAAAGATGTCTGTTGCCTCCACCCTCCTGTACCCCTCTCCCTCAGCACTGGGGTGACATTAGCTGAAATTGAGGGAGAAGAGAAAGATTGAAATTCTAGTCAGTACCAGTGTGCAAAAGTTTATTTGCTTTGGAAGAATAAATCACCTCTAACGTTGGGTGTTCTACATGTGGATGTTGCTGCATTATGTAAATCTATTTGAACAGTTTTTTCCTTTTTACAATGGGGCGCCTCGAGACTGCCCATAATTTTAAAGGGTGCCTTGACTGAAAAAAGGTTGAGAAACACTGCACTACACAGCACCCTGCAAAAATTGTGGGCAAGCCTATAAGATGTGCAATGCATACACTATACATTCTCTGATAAGCCCATCTGTCACTCTGCTCACTCCTGCTATCCGTATATGTCTTGTTGGTAAATGAGCTCTGCAGCACAACAAACTGGTTCCTTGTGCTGCTCTATTCCTGTCCTGATCACCGGTGTACAAGGACTGCAAGAGGCCGATACCAAGTCACAGATACTTTTACTGCTTGCAATTCATTTGTGTCTTTTAAATCTGCCTAGAGTTCAGCTTTAACATGCCCAAACTAGCACTAATGAGTGCCTTGAAGGCTTCAAGGAAGCAACTCGAAGTTTGCATGAAAGCTTTTTAAATGCCCTGTGAAAGCTTGCGGTACACTCTGCTCTTATACCTATAAGTTCATGGCCTTGCTATTCTAAAACATAAAAGAAAATATCTAGTTTGTATGAAAACAGAAACACTTTTAATTTCAGACACTTTAATACAGGATACCCAGGCCATTGTTCTAGAGTAGACTCTAAACCCTTTGATTCTATGGAGCTTGTATAATTGCCTGAAATCTGCCCTAAATTAGTTGTATATTTACTGGTAATCCCATTCATATGTTTCCTTATTCGAAGCATCATTCAAAGCCAGCACTGCATACTGTACTATGGGAGCATTCTCTTTTTACAACTTGGATGGAAGTATAGGACACTAAGCCATACGGAATGGTTGTTTCCAAAATGTCCTCCATCGTGTGGCTTACCTTGTCAAGGTTGTTTAAAAACAAATCTTTCCTGATGTTGATTGGGATCAGGACATGGAGAGGATTACAATTAGGCCCGTTTCACATGAGCATAGCTACTGACTCGGGATCTGTGGTGGATCATTTTGTCAGTAGTAGCTGGCCTGCAGTTATCAGGTAATCAGAAGGCAATATGCTGCCTCCCACACACCTGTTTTGAAAAAGGCTTTAACACAGAAATCCCTCTTCACCACGCTGCAACGGCATCCACTGGACATGGTTGCGTCGCAGCCCCATTCACTTTAACGTGGCGTGTTGGCATCCTCCTCTTCTCGGGTCTCTCTTCTGTGCCCCTGGCCCCTCCCTTCTGTTGAGTGCCCCCCACCGCAGGCAGCTTGCTATGGGGGCACCAGAGCCAAGTCGCAGCTCCCTGTGTCTATTTATTTGGACACGGACCTGCAACCTGCCCCCTCTCTCTCCTGATTGGCTCCTGCTGCTGTGAAAGTCAGTCAGCCAATTGCGCTGTGCTGCTGTCTCAGACAATGAAGAGGATAGTTCCGGCCAGCTTAGACATGCCTTCAACAATATATAACAAAAAACTATCAGCGCAAAAAAAATGTGACTAATAAAAGTGATTGTAATGAAATGTGCAATAATCAAACAATCAATACAAAGACCGGCAGCATACACTTAATGTGCATACACCCCACAATACAAACTCAATAAACCAAAAATAGTGATGCGCCAGTCAAGTGCACAAATGGTGATTGACAAACAAAGTCTGTGTACATAAAAAAGCTAACATTCAAGTGTCCATATAAATCAATCAGAAAAGTATATCCACTCCCATGTGTCCAAGAGAATAATCTTGTGCAAAACTTAATTGGGTGCTTCTGTGAACAGTGCAATCCCACCACCAGGTGAATTGGTCTCTCACCTCCACTATGGACCCAATGCTGGGTCAGTACCAGCGTTAATAAAACACAGAGATCTTCAGATCACATAGGCTATGGGAAGCCTGTCGCCTCCAGAGGGATTACCATCAACATATGACATATGACCGGAACAAAGGAAAAAATCTAGTGCTCTCTGTATTGCTGCAACAAACTGCTTTATTGAATAGGAAGAATATTACTCACAAGGGTGGCGCTTCCAAAGCTCATAGCAGTCAGCATAAAACGTATACAGGAAGAGACGGCTTCCAGCACGCAGGCTCCGCCCCCTATACGTGTGACGTCGGCGCCCAACCTTAGACAATGGCTTCTTCAGTAGGGGACCCCCTACTATGCCTAGAATGCATGAAGCCTGCATTCAGGGTATTCGTCTCTGGGCACATACTGCCCTAAACGGAAGTACCTCTGACTGCACCACCCAGCCTGCAGCTAAATGCCGAAGCCCCATGCATCAGGGCTAGATGCCCAGTGTGCATTGGGCCTTAATCCCCAATTGAAGTCTCACACCTTTTTTTAGCTGTATAATTCTTTAGCAACATATGTTATCACTTATTTTCAAATACAAATGCCTTAAAGTACGCTTTTATCTTGGTGGTGACTTTTCTAATAGAAACATGGAGGTAAGACATTACAACTGAGATTTTTGATACAGTGTCTCTCTAATTAAATATTTATTTTTGTACCTTCAGTTGGGCTTTAACGATCTGTACCAAATTTATGACCAGATTAAAATGAGGTAATATTTTATATTTCAACTGAGTTTTAGGGAAGGTTGAACCAATAGCAAGCCCATCAAATTCCGGTTATTTTTTAGATATCTGATTGCAAGATCCGCATTCTACTTGCACATGCTTAGATAGCTGTTACTCCTATGTGACAGTGTTCAGGCCTGGGGATTGGACAGAGAACTACATTGTGGGAGGAAAGATGCAGTGTCATGTTTTCCACTGTGCCTTTTAAGTATCAGGATTTTAATTGGGTCAATGGTAGGCAGGCAGTCCTTCAGGTCTGGTACAGATTTTATGGGGAACCCCAAGCCAAAATGTAAACAAAATAAAATGGCATGAGGTCCCCCCCCAAAATCCATGCCAGACCCCTATGTGAGCATGCAGCCCAGCAGGCCAGGAAAAGGGGGGGGGGTGGCCGAGTGAGCACCCCCCTCCTGAACCTTACCATGCCATATGCCCTTATCATGGGGCCTGATACTCATTCCCCAAATAAAATAAAAAAAAGTTTCATGTTAAAAAAAAAAAATGGCCAGTTTTTATTCATAAGCCACAAAAAAAACAAAATGTCCCTCGCATTAGAGCCAATGTCAATCACACTAAGCGCCAGCCGGCGATCCTAAAAAAAAAAAGCTTTGTACCCGACAAAGGCTCCTGACGCCTGGCAGCTCTGCCGTCTGACAGTTCTATAACTAGGGGATGGGGCAACATGATGGCACCATCGGGTGACCCAGTAGCGGAACTATCAGAGTCGCAGCGGTCGCGCTTGCGACCGGGCCCTGGAGTTCCGCAACTGTGGGGGGGCCCGTCGGCCTCCGCTCTTCTACCGTGGGGGGCCCGCCGGCACCTGCCAGTTCTGGATGTGGATGTGCGAGTGAGAGCCTCCTCAGAATCAGTCTCAGTCAGAGACAGTTGTGCCGCGCGGGGGGGGGATGCTGTGGCCGGGCTGTCAGGAGGAGGCTGAGCTGAGCTCTTACTGTGATGAATGAGAGAGCCAGCCAGCCAATCCATGTAGAAAGCAGGGAGTAGAGAGGCGGAGTTTCACAGACACTGGAGAGTCAGCCGTCCAGAAGGGGGTGGATCTCCCCTCCACATGTGATTCACAACATGCATCCCTGGACTGTGGAGGCCCTTTTCGTGACCAGTGAATGAGGGGAATCGACTGAAGGACATGTAAGTGTCAGTGACAAATTGCTAACCTCCACCACTGATCTCAAACACCACCATTGCTGCCTCTTACTGATCCCACACTACAGATTTCATCCCTATCCCATTCCCCCCCCCCATCACTTCTACAACAGAGATCCTTGGTGTGGAGATGGGATCAGTAAGAGGCAGAGGTGGGGGAGGTTGGCACCACCACTAATCCCACCCCTCCTTAACCACTGATCCCCCCCCCCTCACCACCATCACTGATCCCCCCCTCACCACCATCACTGATCCCCCCTCTCACCACCATCACTGGTCTCCTCTCCCCACCATCACTGATCCCTCCTCTCACCACCATCACTGATCCCCCCCCCTCCCCATCGCCACCACTGATCCCACCCCCCTCCCCACCATTGCCGCCACTGATCCCCCCCCTCACCACCATCACTGATCCCCCCCCCATCACCACCATCACTGATCCCCCCCCCTCACCACCATCACTGATCCCCCCCCCTCACCACCATCACTGATCCCCCCCCTCACCACCATCACTGATCCCCCACTCCCCACCATCACTGATCCCCCCCTCACCACCATCACTGATCCCACCATCACTGATCCCCCCCTCCCCACTATCACTGATCCCCCCCTCACCACCATCACTGATCCCCCTCCCCCCTCACCACCATCACTGATCCCCCTCCCCCCCTCACCACCATCACAGATCCCCCCCATCCCCCCCTCACCACCGTCACTAATCCCACCATCACTGATCCCACCATCACTGATCCCCCCCCCTCCCCACCATCACTGATCCCCCCCTCCCCACCATCACTGATCCCCCCCTCACCACCATCACTGATCCCCCCCCCCTCACCACCATCACTGATCCCCCCCCCCTCACCACCATCACTGATCCCCCCCCCCTCACCACCATCACTGATCCCCCCCCCCCTCACCACCATCACTGATCCCCCTCTCACCACCATCACTGATCCCCCCTCCCCATCGCTGCCACTGATCTCATCCCCCCTCCCCACCATTGCCACCACTGATCCCACCCCCTCCCCACCATCGCCGCCACTATTACTGGTCCCATTCCCTCCTCCCCACCAGTCCTGCCACTGATCCCATACACCCCTCTCTCCACCAGCACTATTACTGGTCCCATTCCCCAGGTCATATTTTACCGATCATGAGGTGGAAAATCAAAGAAATTACATAACATTAACCACTTAAGGACCGCCCACCGCAGTTTTACTTTGGTAGGCAGCCCCTCCTGCGCAAACCGACGTAATACTACGTCAGTCACTTGCCTGGTGCTAGGGGCGAGCGGGGATGCCAATTCACGGGGGCCTGCAGCCGTGATTGCCGCTGACCACCCGTGATAGGTCCCCGCTGAGAGAGAAGGACGGTCGGATGTCGTAAACACATCTGACCGCTCTTCTCCCTGAAATGATCACAGCGCACCTGTGATCCTTCTATATAGAATCACAGGTCTCTATGATCATTTCACAAGCCCCTCCCCCACCGATAGAAACACTCCCCTAGGCTTACATTTAACCCCTTGATCACCCCTCGGTTATCCCCTTCCCTGCCAGTGTCATTATTACAGTAACAGTGCATATTTTCAGCATTGATTACTGTAGTAATGTCACTGGTACCCCCAAAAGTGTCAAAAATGTCAGTCAGGGGTCCGATCTGTCCGCCGCAATGTCGCAGTCGCGCTAAAAAGTGCAGATCACCGGCATTACTAGTAAAAAAAAAATTACATAAATCTTTCCCCTAGTTTGTAGATGCAATAACTTTTGCGCAAAAATATGTAGCAGAATAGAAATTGGCATAAAATGATGAAAAATTTGATTTTTATTTTTTTGGGGGGGATGTTATATAGCAGAATGTGAAAATAAAAAGTGTAAAAATCATGCTTTTTTTTTTGGGGGGGGGGGCCTTCATGATTTCTTGCACCTGGGCCCTGAAAGTTCTAGTTACGCCTCTGGGGTGACCCCAAACCCTGTGACATCAATTGGGGCATGCTGGGTCGATGATGTCACAAGGAGGCGGGGTTACCCCTTAATTTTTTAAAACAGTCATTTTTTTTTTTTTTAACCATATGCCGACCGCACCATAGCAGATTTACTGCTACAGGGCAGCCGCGCTGTGCAGAATCACGCATATACAGTATCTCACAGAAGTGAGTACACCCCTCACATTTTTTTAAATATTTTATTATCTTTTCATGTGACAACACTGAAGAAATGACACTTGGCTACAATGTAAAGTAGTGAGTCTACAGCTTGTACATACTAGTGGAAATTTACTGCCCCCTCAAAATAACTCAACACACAGCCATTAATGTCTAAACTGCTGGCAACAAAAGTGAGTACACCTCTAAGTGACAATGTCCAAATTGGGTCCAATTAGCCATTTTCCCTCTCGGGTGTCATGTGACTCGTTAGTGTTACAAGGTCTCAGGTGTGAATGGGGAGCAGGTGTGTTAAATTTTGGTGTTATCGCTCGCACTCTCTTATACTGGTCATTGGAAGTTCAACGTGGCACCTCATAGCAAAGAACTCTCTTAGGATCTAAAGAATAAAAATTGTTGCTGTACATAAAGATGGCCTAGGCTATAAAAAGATTGCCAAGACTCTAAAACTGAGCTGCAGCATGATGCCCAAGACCATACAGCGGTTTAACAGGACAGGTTCCACTCAGATCAGACCTCGCCATGGTAGACCAAAGAACTTCAGTGACCGTGCTCAGCGTCATATCCAGAGGTTGTCTTTGGGAAATAGACCTATGAGTGCTGCCAACATTGCTGCAGAGGTTGAAGGGGTGGGGGTCAGCCTGTCAGTGCTCAGACCATACACCACACACTGCATCAAATTGGTCTGCAAGCCTCTTCTAAAGATGATGCACAAGAAACCCCGCAAACTGTTTGCTGAAGACAAGCAGACTAAGGATATGGATTACTGGATCCATGTCCTGTGGTCTGATGAGACCAAGATAAACGTGTTTGGTTCAGATGGTGTCAAGCGTTTGTGGCAGCAACCAGGTGAGGAGTACAAAGACGAGTGTGTCTTGCCTACAGTCAAGCATGGTGGTGGGAGTGTCATGGTCTGGGGCTGCATGAGTGCTTCCGGCACTGCGGAGCTACAGTTCATTGAGGAAACCATGAATGCCAACATGTACTGTGACATATTGAAGCAGAGCTTGATTGCCTCTCTTCGGAGACTGGACCGCAGGGCAGCATTCCAACATAACAACCCCAAACACACCTCCAAGAGGACCACTGCCTTGCTAAAGAAGCTGAGGGTAAAGGTGATGGACTGTCCAAGCATGTTTCTAAGCCCTATTGAGCATCTGTGGGGCATCCTCAAACGGAAGGTGGAGGAGCACAAGGTCTCTAACATCCACCAGCTCATGATGTCACCATGGAGAAGTGGAAGAGGTCTCCAGTGGCAACCTGTGAAGCTCTGGTGAACTTCTTGCCCAAGAGGGTTAAGGCAGTGGTAGAAAATAATAGTGGCCTCACAAAATATTGACACTTTGGGCCCAATTTGGAGGTGTTTATTAGGGGTGTACACACTTTTGTTCCCAGATTTTTAGACATTTATGGCTGTGTGTTGAGTTATTCTGAGGGGACAACAAATTTACACTGTTATACAAGCGGTACACTTACTACTTTACATTTTAGCAAAGTGTCATTTCTTCAGTGTTGTCACATGAAAAAATATATTAAAATATTTACAAAAATGTGAGGGGTGTACTCACTTTTGTGAGATACTGTAGTTTTGGGTGCAAGTGTGATTTTACACAGTGGGAGCTGATCAGCAGGTTCGATGTACGCCGGCACCCGCTGATCGTTCGGTACACTTGGCAGAATGCCAGTCTGCCTATGTAAACGGTCACTGAAGTTCTTTGGTCTACCATGGCGAGGCCTGTTCTGAGTGGAATCTGTCCTGTTAAACCGCTGTATGGTCTTGGGCACCGTGCTGCAGCGCAGTTTCAGAGTCTTGGCAATCTTCTTATAGCCTAGGCCATCTTTATGTACAGCAACAATTTTTTTTCTTTAGATCCTCAGAGTTCTTTGCTATGAGGTGCCATGTTGAACTTCCAAAGAGCAGTATGAGAGAGTGAGAGCGATAACACCAAAATTTAACACACCTGCTCCCCATTCACACCTGAGACCTTGTGACACTAACGAGTCAGATGACACCCGAATGGGAAAATGGCTAATTGGACCCAATTTGGACATTGTCACTTAGGGGTGTACTCACTTTTGTTGCCAGCAGTTTAGACATTATTGGCTGTGTGTTGAGTTATTTTGAGGGGACAGCAAATTTACACTGCTATACAAGCTGTACACTCACTACTTTACATTGTAGCCAAGTGTAATTTCTTCAGTGTTGTCACATAAAAAGATATATTAAAATATTTACAAAAATGTGAGGGGTGTACTCACTTTTGTGAGATACTGTAGTTTTGGGTGCAAGTGTGATTTTACACAGTGGGTGCTGATCAGCAGGTCCAATGTACGCCGGCACCCGCTGATCGTTCGGTACACTTGGCAAAATGCCAGTCCGCCTATGTAAACAAGCCTGATTGTCATTCTGTCAGAACAGAAGACATGGATCCTGTGATAGCATGGACGTGAATGTGCAGTATGGGCTTGGTGTGAGTAATCTTGGGACATCCCAATGCAAGAGGCACATTCATGCAGAGACTAAGGGGAAGTGAGACCACCTGACTCTACAGTAAACGCTCCCTGATTTGGAAGTTTAGGAAAGCAACAAGCTACAATTTTGGAGACGACAGCCTTGAGGAGCACCAAATGTAAGGCTGGGTTTAAACTTGTGCGATGACAGACATCTCATGCGATTCGCACTGCATTGCTTGCATTGCTGTGCAGATCACATGCGATGTCTTTGCGATGCAAATTCAGTCATACAAACTATATGGCTGAAATTGCATTGCCACGGATCTTAAGATTGTTCCTTCTGGAGCGGTCCTCCAGATCTGCGATTTTAGCTTTCAGCCATTGTCGCTCATCCAAATTTTCTTCATGCGCTTCCACCAAATCATTTACTGTAGTTACAATCTCAGATACAGAGGATTCCACAGTGTGAACCCTTTCCCCTAAGGAGAGAACTTCAGCAGAAAATTTTGTAGCAAGGGAGACTATATCTGCCTGGAGGGAGGTATGGAGGGCATACATCATGTCCTTTAATGCCGTGTCCATAATAGGTTGGCCAGCTGTGGGGAAGGCAGCGAAGGGAGAGGACCCCAGGGAGATGGGCAGTAGCGGGTTACTCGAGCTCCCAGGCTGTGAGGCCTTGTCTTCGGGATCCAGCCGTATTTTAGATTTGGCCGGGCTTGTACATGCAGGGCTGGATGGTGCAGAGGCGAAAGGAGAAAGGGTACCTGATTGCTGGGTGCCAGAAGGGGCTGTATCTTCCGGCAGGTCGGTATAATGGACCCTTTGCTTCCCCGAGGCGGCAAGGCCCGGAGCGCCGGCGCCATCTTGTCGACCGCCTCGGGCCGGCATCGGGAAGAACGCCGTCAGTTTCTTCGGTCCCTTTACATCCTTCCTCTTGCGGGACATCGCGGTATGTAGCCACAAGCAGCCGGAGTCAGATGAGGGTGAAAATCCTGTTCACGTCGCTGGGGATGGCGCTGGATGGAGTCGTCGGCTGGCGGAGCTAGAGCTCAAGCGTCCATCACTGTCCCGCGCTGGCCACGCCCCTTCTGAAATTGCATTGCATTCGCACCAAAATGGTGCAGGACCCTTTTTTTGGTCTACACTGGAATTACTGTTCACACCTATGCAATCCAATTCCTGCACCATTTTGCAGTTCACACTGCGATTTGCAAAGCGGTCTGGAGCCAGCACTGAATCGCAGGGTTTCCCGTATCGCACCAGTGTGATTCGGGACTAAATGTTTGATAACATATATGTTAAAAATCTGCTGTGGAATATTTCCATGATTGGCTAGAATGCAGTCAGCTTGTAAATTTATACTTGTTTTTTTACTACTTTAACTTAAAGCTGAACTTCAGGCAGATAAAAAAGACACAGATCTTTATTTATAGCATTGTGCGAACATACTAAGCCAAAAACAGAGTATGATCATCCATACCTTAGTCGGTATAAGATAAGCATTACATGATCATACGTGGTTAAAAAAGGCAAAACGCAAATATGAGCCCAAAATACAGGATTTTCAAGGCCCAGGTTGTATAGAAAAGTAACCTGACTGTAAGGCATCGCATACCAGACTTCCGACTTGGAAGTACAATCCATATTGAATAACAATGACTATTAAGGACCAGTAGGAAGTAGAGAGTCATCTGTTTGCAAACTTAGGGCGATGATCACGCAATGTTTCCAAATATCATCAAACGGGCAAGTGTATTGGGAAATGGGACACAACTAGATAAAAAAAAGGAATGATAGGCCTATCAGGGAAGGGGTTCGCGGGTTCTGGATAAAAAAAGGGGGGAGGGGGAAGAGAAGATAAAAGTAAGGAGGGGGTTGAAGGAGGAGAGCGAGGATAATGAGTGCGGAAATGTAAGTGGTCGCCATAGTGAGATACAGGTTCGCTCCCAGGCATGTTATGGCACTTTTCCACTGCAAGTACCTGCTAGTACCGGCTCGGCTCTACTCGGCCCTGCTTGGCCCGATTTGCTTTTCCACTGCGGTACCGCATGGTATAGTGTTGGAACGGTTCCGTACGGTACGGTATAGTTTTGCTTTTCCACTAAAGTAGTACTAAAGTTAAGTGGGTGGGATAACAACGGGGTGGGTGTGATTCTCTGACCAATCAGTGGCTAGTAGTGACTGCATGCAAAGGATTGTGGGATATGGTACCGGGTATGGTACCTGTTGGAACCACAATCGAGTAGGTACTGTTTTTTCAGAGCCGTACCGTACCGTTCGGTTCCATGCAGTGGAAAAGCAAACCTATACCGTACCGAACCGTTCCGACCGTATACCATGCAGTACCGCAGTGGAAAAGCACAAAAGCGTGCCGAGCCGGTACGATTCTATGCAGTGGAAAAGCGCCACTAGAGTCTGTATAAAGTGCTGTGTCAGCAAAAATTAGTATCCCAAGGGTAAAGTCTTGGCATCAATGAAGGGGGTGGGTTCAGTGATTAGATGTATTGGGAAGAGCAACTGAAGGCAGACCATGGCAGCCAGGTATTGCAGAAACCTTACTCCCGGTTATTTCGAGTGGCCGTTAGCGCCTCATTGTCCTGGATTTCATTCGTTTTAGCAAACCTTTGGCTATGTGATGGGGACATAGGTCATTACCATAGTTCCGGGATGCATGATCAAACTAAAATGTATTTTTTAAAGCAAGCAGTTTCTTTTTTCCCCCAGGCTGGGGAGGGGAAGAAACCTGTAATTGTCATTAAACCGGCATCCTACCTTGCCAGACAGGGCTGTGTTTGTGGCAGACCTTTGTATATCTCAGAACTGAGATGAGGGGTGAGGGCTATTTGGCTGGATGTCAAATCTGAACTCTAGGCAAACCGCTTATTACAATGATGAAAGACATACAAGGGAGTCGTCATACCTGCCAAAATCATTTGTTTTTTTGTCCATCCGGTTCTGAGATTTACACAGCTTTGTCACATAGTCATGTCTGGCAGGACAGAAGACCAGATTGCTCTCTGCTGCAATTAGGTAGCACCTACAGGTCTTGTCCCTCCCTCAGCCTGTGACTGGACAGTGAAAGGAGAAATTACAGAATAATGAAACGCATCTTTCCTCCAGTCAGCATGTTTCTTGTTAGCACATGAGCATTGCAGCACAACCGACTGGCAACTTGTGTTGCTTTCTCTTCCAGTCTGATCTCTGTTGAACATGGAGTTGCAGGAGACTGATAACTTGTCACATTTACATAGTTACATAGTTAGTCATGTTGAAAAAAGACACAAGTCCATCTGGCTCAACCAATAAAAAAAAAAACAGTAAAGAAAACCCAACCATACAATCCACATACACAATCGTATACCCGCAGTTGATCCAGAGGAAGGCGAAAAAACCCCAGCAAAGCATGATCCAATTTTCTACAGCAGGGGAAAAGAATTCCTTCCTGATCCCCCGAGAGGCAATCGGATATTCCCTGGATCAACTTTACCTATAAATATTAGTACCTATTTATATTCTGTACACCCAGGGAAGAATCCAGGCCTTTTTTTAAAGCAATCTAGTGAGCTGGCCAGAACCTCCTCTGGAGGGACTCTATTCCACATTTTCACAGCTCTTACGTTGAAGAAACCTTTCTGTATTTGGAGACGAAATCTGTTTTCCTCTAGGCGTAAAGAGTGCCCCCTTGTCCTCTGTGTTGACCTTAAAGTGTATAACTCAACACCAAGTTCACTACATGAACCCCTTATGTATTTATACATGTTGATCATATTTGTTGATCATAGGTATTTACAGTACATGCATTACAAAAAAAATGTATTAATGAATACAGAGCTGTGTTACTTTTTTATATATACCTAGAGTTCAGGTTTAGGTTCATCAACCAATTAAACCGCAGTGAAGGGGTTCAATTTTTATAAGGTATTTATGGGTGTAAATACTACATGTAATTGTACTAAGCAGCAGGGGATTTTACCACTAATGTCCTCTTGGTTTTTTTGTTTAAATATTTAATCAGCATGTTATTCCAGACTTACATTTTGGTATAGTGGTCCTTCAAATACTAATTTTCTGCCATTTTTTTTTTAATAATGACAGATTTTGGAAAACCTGGAGAAAGGGTTTGCAGAAGATGGAAGCATGATCACTATGACAAATAGTAATAGACAAGGTAAGTGTATTTCCACATTAGCGCTTTTATGTTTACATCATGTGACCTCAGTGCACTTCTACCTGGCTATACATGAAAGGAGGAGGAGCACATGGGTCATATGAGCAGCCTTTATTGTATGGATTCTATGAATTCTGTTAAGAGATTCCCCATGACAGCACCCAGTTGTGTAGAAGTTAATTAGCCACGGTCAATATGATTTTTTTTTTTTTTCTCCTAATATAATGAGAATGTTCTAGCAAATATAATTCTAAGCCTTGTGCTTTATTGTGACTGTGAATCCATTGGTGCAGTCTCCTGTTGGATATACTGTGCTGATGACTTGGTAAAACTGCCTGTGAACCAGCAGTTAATTGCCAGAGAAACCCCGGCTGCATCACACTGGCTTTCTTCAGTGTTGATGGTAGACCTCTACTCAATACTTGTCTGCCACCTAGTGTATTTAGGCGCTACCTCTGCAGCAGATATGAAGTGAAGACTTTGCCAAAGCAACCACATTCCAGTTTCCTTTTTTGCAGTGTCTAAAATGGATAAGTGCACTGTAGTTAAACACATGAATTTTGCAATCTATCCATCCGAGTGGCTGTCGTTTTTAAACCCTGACACTTATCTGACAGGTGTATTCCTGTGGTTATCACATGTTTTCTTTATATTCTGAAATCTAAACGCATGAAAATGAAGACTGATGCATTCACTGGTTTTTATATTGCCTTCTGTGAGAGCCCAGTACAGCCTTATCCAATCCCTTTGGCGTATGAGAGATAGATTACACAGAACAGAATTTTGGCAAGATGCTGCAGTTTCATTTAGTAACCATTTAAACATTTTCCAAGTGTGGCTGAGAGTATCACCAGAAAGGGGGATACTAAAGGTACAAGGATGAGGGCAGACTGATCGTTACGCAAGGTATTGCTTTCCATTGTACATTCACGTAAATCAACCTGCACACTGGCAGATTGTCGGGAGAACCCAACGTTCCCCAATCTGGACACAGGTAACAACTGTAAAACAAACTGCACACTCTAATCTCTCACCACTGGCACCAGATGTCAAGCAAAACACACCCGCAGTAACTCGCTAATCAGAGCCGGGACCTTGTTTGGTGGAGGAGGAATGAGAAGTGTACTTTGGTGCATTAGCTGTATCTTACAGGTTTAACCTTCCCAATGTGTAGCACCACTCGAGGAACGAACCTAGTTGGCTGAACACACACAGGATACAAATCATACAATCTGGTGTATTCTAAAGTCTTTGAGCAGATTTTCGCACGATTCCCCCATCAACACAGACAGTGCTGACATGGGAATCCTTTCTGCCGAGACATTGTTTTCTCCTGACAGTGGAGGCCGTCCATGCCAGGACAAGACAGTGATTATTGCGAGTAGCTATAGCAGCCACTAGTGATAATCGCAAGTAAAATCTGGCAGTCTGGTTGTACCCAAGTTGATTGATCGATCAACTTGGTGCATTCAGCCTTCCCATACAGGTTTTAAATCGGTCGTTTCCTGCTGAGCCAGCCGAGATTTGAACCATCTATGAACGCCCTTCATGTAGTTTGCCACCACTCAGCTGACAGGGTTGCTAGGCAACCACACACACACCTGTCTGGCAGATCTGCTAGTTTACACACACACAGACCCTGATCTACATGCAAGCCGCAGCCACACAATACAATTTCATACAGATCAACAATGAGCTTATACCAAGCATACAGACACTGGTAACATAATGCACCAATTTCTCTAGGAGTATGCCCTCTTAGCTTATTACAAAGAGGGCACTTTTTTTATTTTAAAATTTCCCTAGACGGCCAGTGCATAAAATTATGCTCAAAGGTAAAATTGACAAAAATACAAGAAGGGCATACAAAAATGTGGTTATTAACTATAAAATAAGTTGCAAAAAAACAGGAGTAAACAAGGTCCCATGCAAATTACACCATTTGTTTTTCTTGCTGCTCAGTTTATTGTAATATGGATGTGAGATGAACTCTAAAGGCTTGTACACACTATGAGAAAATCGGGCAAACATTTTCATCCAAAGAATTTGCGTACGATTTTCGTATAGTGTGTACACAACTTTCGACAGCCAGTTCAAGAATTTTCGTACGAAAATTCAAAAGGGACAAACTCCAAAATGTTTCTCGTATGGTAAAAAACGAACTATTTTCATTTAATGTGTACCATTTTTTCGTACTGCTTTTGTACAAGAAAAATCAGAAAAGAAAGAATGCACATGATCAGAAACAATAAACAACAAAAAAAAGCCTTTGTCGTACGAGGATTTTCGTCCAAATTTTTTTTTCATTGGTTCCGATTTGCTGTGAAATGAGGAAAATCGGACGATCGTTTGCCCAAATTTCTAATAGTGTGTACTTCACTTAAGCCTTGGCCAGTCACCTCTGGGACTGTCACCACACCTGCAATCAGAAAGGTTAAGTGTCCATAGGTTATATGGACGAGCCAGTTGTGAGAGCTTGGTCAGAGGTAGGGTTTCCGACATCAGCACCCAGTTATCATGGCAAATCCAAATACTGCATGACTGTGGCAGGCAGGATTTATATATCCATTTTACCTGTCTCTAGGGTGGTTTGTTCAACCGTAAATAGCCGGCTTAAATCTCCACGTAACTCACAATGCATATTATCAGATGGAATCATTTTCATTTCCCTGTGAGTAACATAATCCTTCTGATCTGAGAAAGGGACAAATATTTTGTAGGCAATGCGGAGCCCCGTGTGCACAGATGTTTTCAGCCCTGCTTTTTTTTTTTTTTTTTTAATTAAAGAGTCTGTTGGTCTGAGGCTGTATTCACATAGCACCCCAAATAAGGGAAGCTGATTGTTATTATACAGGATTTATATAGCGCCAACAGTTCGCTTTACAACGTGAGGGCACACAGTATAGTTACAATACAATTCAATATAGGTGGAATCAGAGGGCCCTGCTGGTTAGAAAAACAAAAAAAGAAATTCCAGTTAGAAAAATGTGCAAACTGAAATGCAGCAAAATGCTCCATGAGCTACTTTGCCACATTTTTTGCCCTTAGGGCCCATCTAAATCAATGGTCTGCTCTGTGCATGTCCCACAAAAAAACACCCAAAAAGGCGTGCAAAACATGTTTTCCTGCTTTGCTAGGTGTAAATGAGGCCTAAGGGATTCTTTTGAGCACTTGTGAGGTGATCGTTAATTTACCTCTATGGCCACAAGCCTAAAGGACGTTGGCTCATTGGCAGCTAGGTGTCAGTTTCTCAAATGCACAGGCCTAGCTGCATATTTAAATCTTAAATTTTAACACTACTGAAATATAAAATCTCTGTGATATCAACTCACTTCTATATTTTATTATCACAATGAGTGACTATATAATAATAATTAATTGAGTAGACTTCCTGGCTGTAGCACTTACCGGACAGGATTAGGCGGTCACTGATTAAGGTTACTTATTGCTTGAAATTACATTTGGTAACAAGTGACCAGTAAAGCAAATTTAAAGATTTGACTACTCGCACTGTCACAACACTAAGTATGCAAAATACAGAACTTAAACTGAGCATAGCAGAAAGTCTAAAACTGGCTCCAAGTGCTATCATAAGATGTAGCTTTCTTTTAGGAGCAAACCTTAGTGCCCATGTATGTAACACTAGGTACCATCAGAGCATGGGTGCTCAGCCTGTGGCCCTCCAGCTGTTGCGGAACTACAAGTCCCATGAGGCAATCCTTGCAAGGCTGATAGTTACAAGCATGACTCCCAAAGGCAGAGGCATGATGGGAATCGTAGGTTGGCAACAGCTGTAGGGCCACAGGTTGAGCACCCATGCCTTAGACCAAGGATATGCAAACCGTGTCCGTCCAGCTGTTGCAAAACTACAATTCCCATCATGCCTCTGGGTGTCATGCTTGTGGCTGCCAGAGTCTTGTTATGCCTCCTGGGACTTGTAGTTTTGCAACAGCTGCAGGGCCACAGTTTTGCATATCCCTGCCTGAGGAAGACAAGAAAAGACTTGTGAAATCACTGAACTGGCCTGGAGACATTTTTATATTTTTTTATTTTATAGACTGGGGGGCTTTAGGAAAGAAGGGGAAAATCAAGAAAGCTGGAGTTCCACTTTAAGAATGTTAACAAATACTTGTGTTAAAAAGGTGTCCCTTTAGTTGCTAATACTTGTGCACAATCTTAGTTCATTTAGCCATAAGAGGATTGAAAAGCTAACACTGAACATATCACTTGTAATTTTCTTCTTAACAAAGACATATGTGACTTATATTTTTGAAGTTTCTGTTCTTTGTTTGAAACTTAGTCATGGGTACTTTAATCATTAGCCCATTGGCTGTCTCCGCTGTCACATAGATTGCTTTAGATTTATTTTTCTAGCTGGCTACTCAGACCATTTAAGTTATTTTAGCACAAGGACCTTAATGTTCTTTTTTTTGTGATTAACTTTTTCTTACAGTCTCTGCGAAAAGCCCCCAAATCCCATCTGAGCTGTTAATGCATCTACTCTTAGGTAGTTTCACAGATTACAAGAAGGTAAAAATTAACCATTTATAATACAGCATTGTGCCCCTTTGCCAGCGCGTATTACAGGCGGACTGCTGGGACTGGAAAGGGCATGCAGAATGATAGATCTTAGAGCCAGCTACAATAACAGTCTCACCCGCTGAGAGTCACAAAATAGATTGGAAGTCATTTTGGAAGACTTGTGGATTCAGAAAATGAGTTCTGGGTCAGCCAAGTATGGAAGGTCAATAAATTCTCTAGGCAAGCATTCCCCTTGTAAACCAGAGGCTCAGCTCTGCTTCAAAATTGAAATCTACTGTGCATATATCTCCGATGTTTGGTCATAAATTATGAAACATCCTTCCATTCGAGGTCCGGTTTGGCTAGCCGTCACCTAAATCATTCTGCATAGTTCTTCTCTTAAGAACACAGTAAAGTTTAAATGCCTTGATGGGGTGGGGGGGTGTCCGTTTCCAAACATCTCTGCTAGCTAATTGGGAAAATTGGCTGCCACGTTTTAGGGAACATTGGCTGGTTGGAAAGCTGCCTAAAAGATATTTTAATTTGGAGGTGATTTATGGAATGAAACATGAGCATTAGTGACTGGGCTGGGGTTTAAATCATACAGAGGCACCGAACCCCATCTGCATACAAATGTAAGAGGAGCAAAAAATAGCTTGAGCCAGAGAATAGCAGACGTTGCTGAAGAAAATGTGTGGGTACAGTACAGACTTCAGCTTGCCTGGAATTCATTAAGCTGTAGAAGATCCTGAACAAAATAAAAGTAGAACTTCACCCATGACAGCTGTCAATAATGAGAAAATCAACATTAAGAGTTTTAAAGGGCAACTCCAGGCAACATGTTAAAACTTGTGAATTGTAAATGATGCACAGCAAACTACCACAAATTTGTTAAAGGTGACCTGTCCTTAGCAAACGATAGGGTCTGCCATTACACAGACCTTCTGAAAAAGCTATTTGTCTGGCTGTCTCTGGCATCTGTGCTTTCTGAATCACTAACCTGGAACAAGCATACAGCAAATAAGTCAAAACACCTGATCTTCATTCTTCCTTCAGATTAATGACATAATACTAAAACGGGAGCTAGCTGGGCAATTGGCGTTTTCAAGAGGGTCAACAATGGAATTCACATATATTCAAACACAACCTCCTGCGCTTGAGTGTTGTGCTTCCAGGCTTGATGTAATTTCTGCTTCTCTGTTTACAGAGATAGTGCCAGCATGTCTTGCTGCCCTCTCAGGACTATGGGTATCCTTTCAAGTAGCACTGTAAAACAACAAAGAGAGAGCTCACCTACCTAGTGCATTACCACTATATAATTTTATTAGATCAATAAAATAACTCGTATATACTCACAAACCCATGACAATGACAAGCATGTCATTAAAACAGATGGGACTGCTTCCAAATCCATGCCGCTAGTATGATGAAATAGGGCGACTTTTCTGGGTTTAGGGCTGCTTACACATTTTGAGGGATGAACCCTCTTAGAGTCATCAGAATGGCTCTGATAAAGGGGGTTCTCCCCTCGAAACAGCCACCTACAGAAAATACCAATGCTGGCCATACACTTGGAGATTTCTTTTGTCCAGACTGTGGCCTGAATGAAAAATCAAACCAATTCCTCCTTCCACACCAAACAGTGCAGATGGATGAATATCCTCTGCCGGGTATTACATTCTGATAGCTGACACCAGTATTTGTCAGAATACCCAAACAATGGCTACAGTACATCCGATTAAAATCACTGTTTGGCTGACAATTTATACCTGGCTTCGACCAAAGTCGACTGAACAATTGACGTGGCTCAACAAAACTAGGTTGTGCCAGCACGGGCTGAAGTTCAAACTATGTATGGCCACCTTTTATTGTCTGCCTTTCAGACCCTCTTGCCTTAACCTTATAGAGTCCCTACAGTATTAAATGCACTGTCGTATGCCCCTTGATCACGAGGCCTTAATCATAAAGAACCTGTGCTATAGCACATCACCATGCCCAGTTCTAATTACTTTGTGCAGTGCACCACATTGCCAATAATGGAGGTTCATTTTTTCGTACACCAAGGTTTATTGATGACCCTTTCAAATGTAACGCATCAAAAAAAGCGCACATTAACAGGTGTGCGTTAAGCTACTGCAATAGCCTGAGTGGGTTTTATGTGTTTACATATACATTCTGTCTATACTTTTACCCATTTAGAATCTCTATTGTTTGGCTAATGTTTGCTGGCATGAGCCTTTTAAGAAGAAAGAGGTGGTATGTTATCAGCAATGTGCACCCGCTGTATGTGTGGAGCTGGAAGATGTGTGGCTGAGAAATGTCTGATGTCTGAGGGATTGCTAGCGATACAGAGGGCTTCAGACATGCTCTACTATTCTTTCATGCCACAGTCTAGCATAAAGCTCATTAGGAGCCTTGGTGAGTGTCTTCTGGTGAGACAGGGACACGGTGAAGGAGGGGGCAGCTGAGGGCAAAGGCTCTCAGACACATCACAGCACAGTTGGCTGCCTCAGAGCTGATGGCTGTGAAACAGCTTTCCCGGCATATACGTTTGGACATTTCCAGACCCTCCCTACCCCCCCTCCATAGATTTAAAATCAATGCCGTTAGAACCCGCTCTCCCCTCTGTCAGACACACACTTAGGAATGCAATTGATTTTACTGAGAAGCCGTTAATGATGTCATTTTTTTATTGTATGTTATGAAATAATACCTGTGCTGGTTTGTCTTTGTCATTTCAATTTCCACCCTTTCCATCATGCCTTTTCTTCTCTGAAGCACAATGAAACCCGGGTTTTTTTTTTTTTTTTGACCTGTATTCATGACTCTGGGGGGACACGCCAGGAAAAAAAAAAAAACATAAGCGTTGACTTAGTGACAAAATATATGCCCCCTCCCAGAACCATTCATGACACAGAATGCTGGTGAATGTCTGTGATCTGGGATAGAGAGGTGGCTGAAATTATAACACGACAGATGGTAATGGAAGTCCAACACTCGTTTCCATCACATGTTGGCAAGTCCATCGGCTCAGCTGTGAAAAATAGTTTTAGCCTGGCCATACATTACACAATTTTCTTATTCAATTCCCCTTAGAGTTATCATCAACTATGTAGTGAAAGGGGCTGCCTGATTGCATATGAATTAAATGTGTTTAGGTTTGACCTCATATTTATATGGTTTTGGTAAATCTAAAGGAAAACGATAGAAGAAAATTGTATAATGTATGGTAAGGCCTTAGGGCCCGCTCACGCCACACCTCATGTGCTTTGTGCTGAGATTTTGAGTGTGCTGCAATCATTTTTCTTTTTTTTTTATGGCATGTCACGACAGCCTATATTTAATGATAACCGTCAACAGTAATATATTATACGTGTAAAACAAGGAGTTTTAAAGACAGCATAAACACAGCACTTCAAGTTCCCTCACAATAATATACAATGCCTGAAGACTTATGGCCATGCACTGTGATGGAAGTCATATAGGGGAATGTGATGAACATGTAAACACTGAGAAGAGAGCACAGACTGGTAGGTGCATAACTACTACAAGGTGGGGTTGGGTGGGGGGAGGGGCCGTTGGTGTTACACAAAAACCTCATATGGTAAAGGTCAACCATGATCAGGCCTTAAGTCAGTTGCTCCAAATGGTCAGAGCATACCAGGTAGCGTTTTTCTTGATTTTTAGAGAGAAAAGGCGGCATACTGGGTGTCTAGAAAAAGGTAGCCAGAGGGAGAAGAAGAGAAAAATAAAGGAAAAGGAAAGTGGGGAGTATTGGCAGGGTGGACTGGTCAAGAAGTCAGATTCCCATGGAGGAGCAACGTCCATTTTTTGTGTGCCTTTTTTTTAAATGTGCATTTATTTTTCTTTTCTTTAACGTGATGTTGGGCTGTATTATAATGCATTGCGCTACATTTTAAATGCAGCGTGTTAAATTTTTGATCAGCGAATACTAATGTTACAAGCTGGTATGAACTGGGGCACTTAAAAACAAGGCGGATTGCCTTGCCTATGCGTTAGGGCTGATTTAAGCAATGCTAGTTTGAGTAAGTGGGGTGAATGGGCCCTTAGTTTGCAGAAAATGACCACTGCAATTAAACATTGTATCTTACATTCTGTTGGACATAAGACCATTCTAGTTGTAAATTTTATATAGCCATTTGCTCTTTTATTATTGCAAAACGGACTGATGCTGGTCATGCAATATCACTGTTTTGATCTGCTTTTGACTGAAAGGAACAATTGATTTGAATAGCTCTCAGCAAGCGACCCTGTGGTCTTTATTCTCTCCCCATTTTGACAGACCAAATTGTGAAAATTTAGATTGAAATTAATTAAAAATTACAAGTTTTATTTCAATGTCCACTGCAATTTTGATGATTTGGTTGTTCAAAACTGGGAAAATAAATCACACTATGTGGGCAGATGACTGTAGACAATTCAGTTCCATATGATTATTATTTTTGCATATTTGTTTCAGGTCAGGGCCTCAAAATTTATTGAATGAATTTGATTAGTATTATAGTCAGTCAACTGGCATTTTTCAGAAGAGATTGGCAGTGCAAGCCCCCATTTTCACAAAATGTTTCCTTTAACAAAAAAACAAAAACAAAACCCTGTACCCCAAATAAATGTTGTTTCCCTGTATTTAGTATAATAATGCAGTCTTGGTAATGGAAGAAATAATAAGTATAACTGTAAGCGTTACCATAACCAGGTATCCAGCAGGGATGACCAGATCAGTGGGCTACTTCTCAAGGAAGGAGGAATCGGGCCAAGTATGAATAAATAAAGTTCATTAACATAAATAACACTCTTCCAACTCCAACAAACTATATACAATATAAATGTAAAAAATAAATGTGATAGACCGCAAACCCAGAACAACAACCCAACTAATAAACGCTATGTACAAAATGGTGGAAGCTCACATGAACAGGGCAGGATCAGGACTGGGAACAAGGGGAGAGGAGCAGGATACAGGGTACTAGGTACAGGGTGCTGGAAGCCGGTCACAGGAAACCAGGATCAGGCAGGTTCACGACTCAAAGATAGAACACTGAAGCACTGTTCTTCATCAAGGGAGGGATTAAGGAGGAACTGCAGCCTGCTCACAGAATTTGTAATAAAAACATTTCTTTATCGTACATCACGGGACACAGAGCAGCCATAATAACTATCTGGGTTATATGCCACCTATAGGTGAATGGACACTGGCAACCAAAAAGACAGGAAGTCCCCCTCTATATAACCCCTCCCATACAGGAAGTACCTCAGTTTTTGCCCCAGTGTCTTAAAGGTGATAGTCATGGTTGGAGAAGCTCTCTATATTTTTAAAGAAGAAAAAAGATGATGCTACAATCCAGATGAAGATCTCTGGATCCAAGGGTATTGGTAATCGGTTCCATCCGAAAGTGGAAGACTGAAAAGATGGTACCTGAGCCTCGGTATAGGGAAACAAGGTATTGCCTGTAATGCGACCCTCTTTAGCGCTGGACCCTGGGATCTGGACCCTCGGTAAGTTAAGTCCAAAGGCATTCCGGCAGGGTGCCCTACAGGTCCAAGGGAGTGGCCACAAAAATAAGGGGGACCCGTTCCTTTAAGGTTGACAAGTGACGGAACCCACCGTGATGGGTAAAGGTTGGATTCTAGTTATAGGCAGAATCCTGTGGCTGAAATGGTAAGTTCACTTTAATTATGATGCACAGTTAACCTTCTAATTTAACAGATACCGGGTGCCATGTTTTATGTCTCCACTAGAGGCAGTGTGTGTATTCAGCTGTGGCATGCATACCTTGAATGCCTTACACTTTTCTGCTCTCAACCCTCTGCTGCTTGGTGGGCAGCAGGACTTTGTGCATCCCGCCAGCCCATCCGATTACCCTTTGTGGCTCTAGGTTTAGAGAGCACCTTCAGTGGCCATCCCTGCGGCAGGAGATCACACGCAAGCAAATTCAGTCTATTTACATGCACGAATGTGCACATGGTGGCGGGGGGGGCATGTCCGTGAATCGTTTGCGTGCATGCGGACGTGCACGTAGCACACCGCACATGTGCAGTAAGGGGCTGAGACAGGGCAGCATTTTTAGTAGTTTTCCCGGCAGCGTGAGCTTCTGTCAGAAGCTGGATGGGACACAGAGCAGCTGATGCTGGATGCGTGAGTCACTGTGGGTGGAGGTTTACAGGAACTGACAGGTTGTGTTATTGTGGGATAATTGTGCTGTGTGTGTGAAGCTGTTACACTTTGGCACAAGCTTTGAGTACACTAAAGTAAGTACCTCAAGTTTTCTTGTCTGGAGCAGTGTTCACACGGAAAAAGAATAGGGGGCACAGCGGAAAGGGGCACAAGTGGGCCCCTGTCAGGATTGGAAGATCTTAGCTGTGCATCCTCTGTGTTAACCTCCCCTGAGAGGCCAGAGGCTACTGGCCAATCTGAGCTATTGCGGTTATCAGGCATAATAGCCACATCTAGTGCTTGCTTCTGTCTCAGCCTACATCACTAAGGATGGTATTGCATCAGCTTTAGCCGGCCTTGAGGGAAAAATTGCTGGCAGGATTGCTTCAGTGTAACAAGGAGGAGGGAAACTTAATAGATCCCCTCCCCTGAGACCCGTCCCCCTGTTTTAGTTCAGGTTTGGGCAGAGGATGTGTAAGAAGTAGCTGTAAATGTCTTAGTAGAAGACCAAGCAGAGGATTCCACTTCTGGGGAGTCAGGGTCTGAGATCCATTCTCGGCTTATCAATCCCAGCAACCGGAAGTGGTCTTTGAAGACGCTGTATTGACGGCGAAACGCATTGACGCACTTCCGGTTGCGGACCAGACGGAACGTCACTTCCGGTCAGGAACTTCCTGTGTGTGGAACGCACGCCGAGAGCGGCGCCACACGAGTTCACTGTACACGCTTATATACTATATTCGCTTGTGAGTATCCATTTGACCTTTTTTTATGGAAATAAATTGGTTTAAACTTACTTCACCATGTATGGCCATCTTTTCATTTAATGGTGGAAGCGGAAGCGGACCCATCTAATCTTGAAGGCTGCATAGGAGAAGTTTTGGTTTCAAAAGATCCCGGGCCAGTGTGCAATAATTACCAAGGTCTTTTTATATCGGCAATCTGGTGAGTGGGGAACCGTGAGGGGCACCTTATCACTTTGCAAGCACTTTGAATACTTGGCATTTTGGCACCTTATTTGGATCACACTAAGGACTTTTTTCCTCATGCACTAAATATTTAATTGGACTTATTTATAATCACATATGTGGATTTATGCACTTTATAATTTATTGTTTATTGCATATATGATTATTTCAGCACTTAGCACTTTATATTTATGATAATTTGATATATAGCAAAATATTATTGGAGCTAGCGCTGCATAAATTCGTTTGCATCAAATTCCCTAAGATTTTCTTAGCGTTTGCAGCAGCTGCACACATTTACACTTTTTTACACACTTTTTTCACGGAATAACCACACGTTGTGTAGCGCGGGTATAATTTTGTTTTTTCAGATAGAATATGCTGATTGGGATCATCCTGATAGGATTTTTATTCCTCCCAAAAGGTTTTCTTTGTTGTATCCTATGGAAAAATTCACAAGGAAATGAAGTATGTCTACAGTGGAGACTGCTATTTCTTCTGTAAACCAAAATTGAACTTGTCCTGTAGATAATGCCCAGGTTTTTAAAGATTCAGCTGATAAGAATTTGGAATCTTTACTAAAAGCTTCCTTTGCTATGAAACAGTCTGCAATACAACTGGCAGTGGTGGCTATAGGAGTTTGTCAGTCTTTGAAAGACCGTATTAAACGGGTGTCCAGGAGTGTTCTCGAGCTTTGTGTTTTGCAGTAGATGCTCTTAAGGATTCCATACAGCAAATGTCACAGTTTGCTCTTCGGTCAGTTCATATGCGCAGAATACTGTGGCTAAAAAGTTGGTCTGCTGAATTACTGTGTTAAAAAAATTGCTAGCTGGCTTTCCCTTTCATGGGAAGTGCCTCTTTCGTGACTATCTGGACAAAAATATCCAAAAGATTTCAGAGGGGAAGAGTGCGCTTCTACCAGTTAAGAGAAGTAAACGTCCTCCTTTTAAGGTGTCTAACACTAATATTCCCATTACTTCTAATCCTAGGCAGTTTTGACGGCCTCAGCCATCTGGATCTAGAACAAAGCCTTCAGGTCCAGGGTAGAAGAAACCCTGGGCCAAGAGGCCTACTAAGCCTAGCTCTAAATCTACCTTGTGAAGGAATGCCCCCCCCCCACCCAGTCGTGTGGGGGGAAGGCTGCTACAGTTCTCGGAGGCCTGGGTGGAAAGGATTCAGGACAATTGGGTTATTTCCACAGTCTCGCAGGGGTACAAACTAGAATTTTGGGTGTTTCCCCATTCTTGGTTTGAAAGGGCAAACATACCAGCAGATCCTCTAAAAAGAAGACCCTTCTTTCTGGCTTTGGACCATCTGAAGTCTCAAGAAGTGATTACATAGGTTTCGGACGACGAGAAATTCAGGGGTTTTTACTCAAACCTTTTCGTAGTCCCCAAGCCAAACAGAGATCCGAGACCTATTCTGGATCTCAAAGCTCTAAACCAGTTGTTAAACATTTGCACATTCCGAATGGAGTCAATTTGCTCAGTCATGACCTCACTGCAAGAAGGAGAATTTCTGACATCTATAGACATCAAGAATGCATACCTTATGTGCCAATTTTTCAGGCCAATCAAAGGTTTTTACGCTCTGCGGTGGAAGACCACCATTTTCAGTTTGTGGCCTGGCCCTTCGTGCTAGCTATGGCTCCACGAGCTCCAGTATTGGCTTTTCTAAGGTCTCAAGGGATAGCAGTGGTAGGATACCTGGATGATCTATTATTTATAGACCGGTTGGCTTCTACTCCAAGCCAGATTGTGTTCTGGGCAGTTCAGTTCTTAAAACGTCTTGGTTGGATTCTGAATTTGTCAAAGTAAGCGTTGCAGCCAGTTCAGAGTTTGGAGTATCTGGGTTTCCTTGTGGACACAGTACAGGCAAAGGTGTTTTTGCCACCAAGAAAGGTCATAGACCTAAAGGATCTGGTTTGGATTGTAAGAGGGAAAAAGTATCCTTCTGTACGTCTTTGAGGTTGCTAGGGAAGATGGTGTCCTCATTCAAAGCAGTTACTTATGCTTAATTCCATGCCAGACCTTTACAGAACAAAATGCTGTCAGCCTGGAGCAAAAAGATCCAGGCCCTAGATTGTCGCATGTCTCTAGTACTGAGGGTATGTCAGAGTCTAGGTTGGTGGTCGCTAGCAGGGAATTTGGAGAGCTGGAAATCCTTTCTTCTAGTTGTCTGGAAGTATGGTAGTCTGGAAGGTGGTACCAGTCTCTCCGGCTCGGGAGCAGTTCTGGTGGAAGCCACTGTCCAAGGGAAATGATTTTGGTTAAAAAGGAGCTTCCCCATCAATATCATGGAAATCCGAGCGGCTTGGCTAGCATTAAGGTATTGGACTCCCAGACTTCCGGGTTCCCCCGTCAGGGTACAATCTGACAATGCCAGGGCTGTGGCCTATATCAAGCATCAGAGGGGCACCAAGGGTCAGTCAGCACAGAAGGAGGGGGGTCACTTCCTATCCTGGGCGGAGACATTTTTTCCATGCCTGTCGGTGGTTTTAATTCCAGGACTAGAGAACTGGCAGGCAGACTTTGAGTCGCCATCAGATGTTTCCAGGGAATGGTCCTTACATCCTGAGATCTTTGCATTAATTTGTCAATGCTGAGGGGTTCCAGACGTAGATCTGTTGGCATCCAGGTTCAATTACAATTTAGCCAATTTTTTTTTCCATGACCATTGAACCACTCACAGTCAGAGTGGATGCCTTGGTGGCTCCCTGGGGAGCAGTTCTCCCTGATCTATGCCTTTCCCTCGGTTCAGCTGCTGCCACGACTTCTGCACAGGATTCAGGAAGAAGGGAAACCAGTAATCCTGGTGGCTCCAGCTTGGCCCAGTAGGATTTGGTACGCGCACATTGTAAAGTTGGAGGTGGGAAGGCCATGGGTTCTCCCATTACGTCCGGACCTGCTCTCTCAGGGTCCGATATTCCACCCTGCTTTACAATCTCTAAATTTGACGGTTTGACTAATGAAGCCTGGATTTTGAGAGATCAGGGTATATCTGGTCCTGCAGGCTCTACCATGATAAACACTAGAAAACCAGTCTCCAGGGGCATTTTTTATAGAGTCTGGAAGTCTTAAATTTCTTGGTGTGAGGCAAGGAAGTGACATCCTGGAGAATTATAACCTTCTTGCAAGTAGGGGTAGATATGAAGCTAGCCTTAGGCACTATTTTTAAAGGTCAAATTTCAGCCTTATCAGTCTTTGCAAAGACCGAGTGCTTTGCATTCCTTTGTCTGAGCCTTTATACAAGGGGGTGCTACATATGCTTCTGCCAGTTAGGCCACGGTTGTGTCCTTGGGGATTTAAATTTGGTCTTGGTGGTTCTACAGAAATTGCTTTTGAGCCCATTCGGCATATTCCTCTCTTTCTTTTGACCAGAAAGTTAGTATTTTTGTTTGCAGTAATTTCAGCTAGAAGAGTATCAGAGTTAACGGCTCTTTCTTGTAAGGAGCCATTTTTAATCTTGAATCAAGATAGGGTGATTCTACGTTCACACCCAGGGTTTTATGCCCAAGTCTGGTGTCCGCATTTCATTTGAATCAGGACATTATACTGCCTTCGTTCTTTCCAAATCCTCAATCAGCAGAGGAAAAGTTGTTACATTCTCTCAATGTAGTACGTGCATTTAAGGTCTATTTGAAGATATCTGCTCAGATTCGGAGGACCAATCTTTTTTTTCGTGCTGGCAGAAGGGCCCAGGAAAGGGCAGGCAGCATCTAGGTCTACAATTTCTCAGTGGATTTGCCAGGTCATTATCCAGGCGTATGGTTTAAAGGGGAAGGTTCCACCTTTTCCGATAAAGGCACACTCTACCAGAAGGGTAGGGCAAGAGTATGGCTTCTTGGGCAGTTCGCCATCAAGCTTCTATGGCTCAGATTTTCAGGGTCGTTACTTGGTCTTCAGTAAATACGTTCACTAGATTCTATCAGGTGGATGTTGGGACCAGGGAGGGTTCTGCATTTGGGCGCAGTGTGCTACAGGCAGCTATGTAGATCCTTTTTCAGTCTGATGGTGTTTTTTTTTTCGTATTTAGTGTCTCCCTTTCCTCCAGTGCATTGCTTTGGGACGTCCCAGATAGTAATTATTATGGCTGCTCTGTGTCCCATGATGTACGATAAAAAAAATTTGATTTTTCCTACATCTTTTCTTAGTAGTACATCATGGGACACAGAGGTCCCTCCCCTCTGGTCTGGGATGTTTATTGCTTGCTGCAAAACTGAGGTACTTCCTGTGTGGGAGGGGTTATATAGGGGGGGACTTCCTGTCTTTTTTGTTCCCAGTGTCCAGTCACCTATAGGTGACGTATAACCCAGATAGTAATGATTATGGCTGCTCTGTGTCCCATGATGTACTCCAAGAAAAGGATTTTATAGGTAAGCTGTAGGAAAAATCGAATTATTTGCCATCCTGAAGCCATTTTAACTGTGGACAGCTGAAACTGATGCCTGTTCATTTCCTGGATTTACGCAGACCAATACACAGATACACAGACAGACAGACTCACACCACTACTTCCCTACACATTTCTCCTCTCTGCGTGAATATGTGAAACCACATGGATCTCTGCAGTCTCCAGTTATCTCTGCCCTCCTCCAGCTCTGCAGCTCTCCTTGGTTCTGTGATTTATCCCTCTCCCACTCTCCTGCCCCCCCCCCCCCTTGCTGGCAAACCCTCACGAGAGGGAGAGAGAGAGCTGTGCATGATGTCATTAGCCTAGGCTTATTCCCAGAGAAGAAAGAGGAAGTGGACCGTATAAGACAGGGATCCTCAAACTACGGCCTTCCAGATGTTGTGGACCTACACGTCCCATGAGGCATTGTAAAACTCTGACATTCACAGACATGACTAGGCATGATGGGAATTGTAGTTCCTAAACACCTGGAGGGCCATAGTTTGAAGATCCCTGGTATAAGAGATATACTGGCAAAAGAGGGCAGAGGATTTAATAAATGCAAAGATGAAAAAATTACTGAAGAGCGGCTTTAAATACCTTTCCAGCAGTCCATTTCAAGTGGAGCCTATCTACTAGGATATGCTGGTGGCTAGGAAACACCTGTTGGTGGCCACAGGAACTGCGGCCTTCAGCATCAGGAACAACAATGTCATGAGCAGGTGGCACAGGTACTGACATGAGTCCTGACAATAACTCCTTGCTAGCTTTACTTACTTTAAGCCTGGACCCTTCAGCTTGTGTCACAGGTCAGAATTATGAGGGTTGCTGCAGAGGTGGCTCCAGACACTCACAAAAATATTGCTACTTTAGTGAGTGGGCACCCATATTATTGAAAAAGAAATATATGTTATATAGTGTGTTTTGTGGGACGCATAAATGTTTTAAACTTACCATACACTAAGCAATTTTGGCTGGTTCCTGAGGAGGTAGCTGAAATACACTCAATGGGTGACCTTGTTCAACAGAAATTAATTGTTCGATCAGCAGTTGTGCCTACTGGAAAATGTTTAACCAAACTGTGGCTGCACCCATTCAAATGCAGCCACTGTTTGGGTATTCTAGCAGCCCCAGTCTGCTGTCAGAATACAATAGCCCAGAAGAGGGATTAATTCCTCTCCTTTGTATATCATTGATAGAGGATTCTTTTAGATTATTTTGGTAAAGCCTTCAAGCCAAAAAAAAAAAAATCGAACAGTGTATGACCAGCTTTAGGTAGCAGGACGTCCCCACCACTCTTTCATTTCTGCGTGCAATTTTGTTCCTCCATGCTTTGTTCCCTCACCATCTGCTTTCGCTATCTCCTGTGCTACTCACTACTGCAGTTCTTACCCACTTCCTTTCTCCATCCAACTATCTATTATAATGTTATTTTTAGAGATGTATTGGCATGTTTGAATGATTCTTTTTGAGATGCTCTACTTGTATCAGTATGTCTTTACTTTGGTGTGTGTGTATAAATAAATATTAATAGCAATGGATGTGATAGGCACTCTTGGGACTTCAAAAGGAGAACAGGGCTAGTCAAACAGCAGTTTGATTACACCATTGTTTTGGCGAATCATAGCCCGGCTTTTATCAAATCCTTTAGAAAGGCAGGCTGTGACTCCCTTAAAGGTTGACTCGTTAAGACTACTATTTGATTAGACTTGTTCTCTTTTAGAGGCTATGAAAGTGCCTTCCATGTCCGTTGTCATATTGGCATATCTGTGTGGAGCACCAAGGTGTTTTGGATTGAATGCTGGTAATGGCATCTTATATTTGTTTACGTATGTGTGTGTATGTTCTTTTAAAAATAACCTATTTACGACCATGTATGCCACCAGCAGCATACACTTACCTTTTCACTCCCATACTACTCAGAACAGTCATCCGAGGTTGGGAAAAGAAAGTCTTATGTAAGCTATAAGCCAGTTTGGGGGAAGTTAAGTAAAGCTTTTTATTTTGCAGTGCATGAACATTCAAAAGGGTGTTGAATTTTTTCAGTTTATATGGATTAAGTAATAAAGGATTATTATTTCTGATAAGATCTTGTTGCATTGGTGGCAATTTATTTGAAAAGGCGGTGCTAGCAATATAACTTGGTAGTATACATTAAGTTGGAATTGGAGTGGAGGCGTGGCTCATATCAAACAGAGACTTGGGGGTAGGAAGGGATTCAGCAATGCACTGTACCTGGTCGTTGGGCACAATTGCATTGTAAAGCTGATGGTAGCAGACGAGGGTTACCGTAGCCCACCAGAGAAGCTTTGCTTACAATTACTCCATTACCTTTGTCATTTACATTTAGTGTGAAAGGCCATATGTAAAGTTATTATACATTTTCCCATGGTTTAGTGGTTAGCATTTCTACCCTTCAGCACCAGGGTCCTCCATTTGAGTCCTGGCTAGGACACTCTCTGAACATAGTTTGCATGTTCTCCCTCTGCTTGTGTGGGCTTCCTTAGGGCACTCTCGGTTTACTCCCGCACTCAAAAGGTGTGCTGACAGATTGATTGCCTTTTGAGTAAAATTTGCCCTACTTGTAGATTAAACATACAATTTACCCTAGAAGCCTTAAAGCTCTATAGAAATATATATATATATATATATATATATATATATATATATATATATATATATACATATATATATATATATATACTGCCCGGCCCAAAAAAAAAGGGTCACACACGCTAATATTTAGTTGAACCGCCTTTAGCTTTAATTACGAAACACATTTGCTATCGCATTGTTTCGATAAGCTTCTGCAATGTCACAAGATTTATTTCCGTCCAGTGTTACATTCATTTTTCACCAAATGATGGGAGAGTCGGACCACTGCGCAAAGCCTTCTCCAGCACATCCCAAAGATTCTCAATGGGTTTAAGTTCTGGACTCTGTGGTGGCCAATCAATGTGTGAAAATTATGTCTCATGCTCCCTAAACCACTCTTTCACAATTTGAGCCTGATGAATCCGGGCATTGTCATCTTGGAATATGCCCGTGTCATCCGGAAAGAAAAAATTCATTGATGGAATAACCTGTTCATTCAGTATGTTCAGGTAGTCAGCTGACCTCATTCTTTGGGCACATGCAGTAACTATTCAATAGGGTAGTTATTGCATGCTATCCAATAGGATAGTTACTGCATGCTTAGTTTAGTTAATTGCTAAGTTAAATCCAGGTGGCGACTTTTTTTTTTTTTTTTTTTTTTTTTTTTTAACTGGGCAGTGTATATTCTCATCAAACTAGAACTATACATTTAAATATGACCGTATTAAAATTTTAAGGTAAATCTATTACTGTTTATTCCAGGAAGACTTTTCACATAGGTACATTTTCAGTACAGTTCCATCAAATGGTGTTTGTTCAAATTAATTTGATATTCTTTTATGTCTGGAGGTCTGCTTTACCCTTCTAGCTATCTAGTTTAATGATAAACCAGTGTGTGTCTTATGTGTCAGGATTTGTAGGCTTAACGTATATCACCTCTTTAGGTTTGGCTATGCAAGGCTTTAGGTAGAGTATTTCCAGGCAGCGCAGCAGTTAAGCCGCTGCCTGGGTTTTCACAGCAAGGTAGACAAGCAGAAATAGAGGAACAGCAAAGTGACAGCACTGCCTGGGAACATTTGATAAGAGCCACACTTGCAATTACTTGTAGACACCTGCACCTGGAATGTGCGCGCTGCCCTGACTCTAGAAATAAGCTGGTGTCTAGACATAGCCGGTGGCTTTGTGACTTCTGACCGCTAAAAGCACCGCTCGCCAGAAATCTCGGGAGTAGGGCACATCAGGGGTTATATTCTCTTGAAGGGCATGTGTGCAGTAACTATGGGTTACCAGATTTTATTTTGGCTTTGATCTACCGCAGGTTAGACCGAAAAAATGCGTGCCTATTATTAAGAACTATTGCATTTTTGCACATGATTAGTGTTGTTTTATGACATCCATGTTAGTCAAAGCGCTTTGAAGTGTCAGTTTTTGTCACCTCCGACTTTGCTGATGTTCCTGCTGCAACAAAGAGATTATTTCCAGCATTGTTTGTAATTAGAACTTTTTTGATGGTAAAAGTTGCTGAACCCTATATATTTCCGTAATGAATGGACCATAATATAAGAATCCTAAATAATTCATAAATACCATCTTATTTAACAGGTATGTTTAACATTATCTTTATTGAACAAAAGGTTTAATCCATAAAGAATGTTAATGGAACCGTATGAACACCTCTAAAATGTCTGGGGGGGGTAGTTGAAGTCAGCCAATTTAATCACTATAATTTTGAATTTGAGCTGTCTGCTGTATAGAAAAGAAAACACACAAATATGGTATGTTCAGTACTGTGGCAGAGTTTCTGCAGAGGGAGGGTAGGGGGTGAAGGGATAGGAGAGGAAATAGATGGGGGAGGGGGGGGGTCCAGCAAGGTGAATAGTTATGCTGTATAGTAATAGGACTGATAGGAAGAAGAGGGGAGAGATATTAACAAGATGGAACTGTGATACGAAGAACCTCAAATAGTCACAGTACATTTTGGATGAGTGAACCAAGATGATCATTGAGCTAGAAATTTTTCCATACTTAAATTTTTCCTAGCAACTAGTCTCTCCATCTCACATTGAAGGTTCAGTTCTGCTATTGTACTAGAGATGGAAGGGGAATCTGACTTTCTCTGTCGCTCATTGACAGACACAGTCATCTTTGATTAATATCAAATTGGGTTATACTGCCCTCTACAGGAGTAGGACACTAAGCAGAAGAAAACGTTCTGGCCACACCTTAGGGGCAGTCCCAGAGGGTATATCCTCTCTCTCTCTGCTACAGGATGTCAGTTTTTTTTCTGTCTAGTCATGGCACCGGTTGGGCCTTCTGGATTGGATTTTGATTTCCGTTATCCCACCCTTCATTTGTGGCACTGCTTTGGGACGTCCCAATTTGATATTAATCAAAGAGGACTGCGTCTGTCAATGAGCAACAGAGAAAATTGGATTTTTGTAAGAACTTACCGTAAAATCCTTTTCTCTTAAGCTCATTGACAGACGCAGTACCCGCCCCTCTATTTTTGAGTTGGGTTGGGTTAAATTCTCTGACACTGCTTTGTGACACTGTCAAATTCTTTGAGTCTCTTTATCTTGAACCAGCTTAGAGATCAGGCATTCTGATTCCACCCTAACTTTACCTGCTGCGTGCTTATTCTAGGTCCGTGACGAAAAGTATTGAAACCAGAGACAGCCAGGCAGAATGTTTCTCAGAAAGTTTCAATGAAAGATATATAAATTATATGGTGTGTGTGCTCATGAGTGTGTTTTTAAAAGAAAATATACTGTTCTACACTTTCCCAAAATACATTACTTCCTCCAATATATCCATCTAAACTAGGCAGCCTTACAAATATGCCATATCCCTTCAATTTCCAGAAAGCTTTGAGAGCTGTCATTCAGGCCAGTGTAAACATTGCTTTGTTTACTTTCAGCCTTCAGCTGCAGGTGCATTGCTTAGAGAATAGCATTATTTCAGTGCGGAAAACAAGGTAGGTATTGGGGTTGGCTTGTGATAGCATTCTGCTAAGAGTACATTTGTGGAAACCTAATAGAATAGAATAAAGAATTACAGCACCAGCTCCAAAAAAGTTATGACGCAATGTAAAATCCCCATTAAAAACCGAATGAAATTTATTTTTAAATCTCATAAACCTATATTTTATTCACGGTAGAAAACAGAAAAATATCAAATATTTAAAATGGGAAAATGTGCCATTTTAAGGAAAAAAATAAGGTAATTTTGAAATTGATGGCAGCAACATGTCTCCAAAAAAGCTGGGACAGAAAAACAAAAAGCTAAATGGTATTAACAAGGACGATCTGGAAGAACGTTTTGTAAGTAATTCGATTAATCGACAACCGGTCAGCCAAATGATTGGGTATAAAAAGTGTCTGTGTTTTGGAAGTAAAGATGGTAAAGAAGTAAAGGTGGTTATAGGTTCACCGAAAAGCTGTGTCTAAAAATTGTTTAACAATTTAAGAATAATGTTCCGCATTGTAAAATTGCTAAGACTTGGGAAAGAGATTCTGGGAATCTGGAGAAATCTCTGTGCACAAGGGACAAGGCTGAAATGCAATATTGGATGCCGTGATCTTTGGGCACTCAGATGGCACTGCGTTAAAAACAGGCATGATTCTGTGATAAATAGAAAAACAAAATTCGGTGTAACCGAAAAAAAGAACTGCGCAAATGGAGTGATATTTAACAATGAATAAATAAATGTGAAAAATTAGGGAATTTCTTCCTCTAGCGAGCAGCAATAAAAACGTGAAAACGCAATATGTGATAGTGAATATGGGTTATTGCGCTCAGCAGTATACTCACAATAAAGTGCTAATGCATAAATAACATAAACATATGAACCAATTATTTGCAAGTGAATATTCCAATGAATATAGCAATAATAAAATTAATAAACATAGTCCTTGAAAAGTGCTCGGTGCAAACTTTAAGTTCCAGCAGCAAATACAATTGGACTTGATGTGAAATGCCTTCACCAATCACCATACACCCAGTGCTCGGATAAAATACTTCTTACCAAAAGAAGTTGACCCCTTAGTTATAGGGGGTCATGATCGCAATGTATCTCCACAAGAGCTCCAAAATCTCCTATTACAGTCTTCACATCCAGTGTGTGATAAGCCAGAAGTAAACAGATGACTCCGAGACTCCGGACAACATGTCATAAGAAATAAGGAAACTCCAATAGCGTAATATTGCCATAAAAGAGATTTAATAAAAGTAATGCACTTACTCCATAGTGGTAAATAAACGCCACAGTAGTACAAATCGTTCAGCTTCTCCTGGTGGATGGGACGCCGCTTCCGCGTCTGCGTTCCACCTCACCGGAACTCTACGGTCTCACGTTCCCGACGCACGTTTCGTTAGGCGTGCTAACGTCATCAGGGGATCATCAATGCTTATCACATGATTCTGTGATAAGCATCGCTGCATGGGCTCAGGAATACTTAAAAAAATCATGGTCTGTGTACACCGTTCGCCCTGCCATCCAAAAATGCATGGTAAAACTCTATCAAGCAAAGAAGCCATATCTCAACATGATCCAGAAACGCTGCCGTCTTCTCTGGGCCAAAGCTCCTTTAAAAATGGTCTGCTGCAAAGTGGAAAACTCTTCTGTAGTCAGACAAATTAAAGTTTGACATTTTTTGGCAATCACAGGCTTATCAGGGCTCATTTTTAAAGCCTGCATCTCTTATGGTATAGGGGGCATTAGTGTGTATGGAATGGGCAGCTTGTACATCTGGAAAGGCACCATTAATGTTGAAAAGATATATCCAAGTTTAAAAGCAGCATATGTTCCCATCTAGGCAACATCTTTTTCAGGGGAGACCTTACATATTTCAGCAGGACAATGCCAAACAACATACTGCATCTATGACAACAGCATGGCTTTGTAGTCGAAGAATCTGGATGAAAAACTGGCCTGCATGCAGTCCAGATCTTTCACCAAGTGAAAATATTTGGCGCCTCTTGAAACGAAAAACACAACAAAAACCCAGGACTGTTAGAATCCTATATAACACAAGAATGGGACAGCATTTCTCTCTCAAAAATGCATAAACTTGTCTCTTCTGTTCCTTGGTATTTTATATAGTGTTGTTAAAAGAAGAGGGGATGCCACACCATGGTAAACATGGCCCTGTCCCAACTTTTTTGAGATGTGTTGCTGCCCTCAATTTCAAAACGACCTTCATTTTTTTCTTAGAATAGTACATTTTCTGAGTTTAAACATTTATTTTGTTTTCTTTTACTGTCTATTGTGATAAAAACATGGGCTTATGAGATTTGCAAATCATTGCATTCTGTTTTTTTATGGAATTGGGGTATGTATGCTGCTCCACCTTTCTGTTTGATTCATTCAGTCTCAGAAACCATAAAAGGTTATTTCTACAACCCATTGCCTTTTCAGATAGGAAATTCTTCCAATGATTGTTTGGTGAGCTTTCTGTGGGCCTCATTTATGCAGAACTGCATTAGCATAGCAGTGCTCAGAATCATGGCAATGATGATGTGGTTATGTATGGTGCATTTTGAGAAGAATCCATCTAGATATAGTCGCAGGAGAGTCATTTTGAAGAATCCATCTAGAAATAGTCGCAGGAGAGTCATTTTGAAGCATTAACATCCAGAGTTTATTTAAATTGGTGGCAAGGCAAGCAAAAATGCATAAAAACTAGCTTAAAAACAGTGGCGGCTGGTGAAGTTTTAGGATGGTGGGGCGCTAGACCCCGCCCTTCCATTTTGACCCCTCCCATTTCTCAGAAGCCCCACCCCTTATAGACTCCACCCATTTTGTCCCCTGTATTTTTCTTGCGTGAACAAATTCTCCCAATATATCACATATTAAGGGGACCATCAGTACTAGTATATCCCATAATAGGGAACAGGGGCCCTATTATGGGATATACTGGGAGAGACATCCTATTATGGGATACACTCACTGAGAGGGGCACAAACCCCACAGTACAGACCCCCCCAGCACAAACCCCCTAGCACAAACCCCACAGTACAGGCCCCCTAGCACTAATCCCACAGTACAGGCTCCCTAGCACAAACCCCACAGTACAGGCCCCCTTTCAATGTAGTGACCAGCATACATGCCCCTTTCAATGTAGTGACCAGTATAACTGCCCCCTTTCAATGTAGTGACCAGTATACATGCCCCCTTTCAATGTAGTGACCAGTATACATGCCCCCTTTCAATGTAGTGACCAGCATACATGCCCCCTTCAATGTAGTGACCAGTATACATGCCCCTTTCAATGTAGTGACCAGTGTACATGCCCCCAATGCAGTGATCAGCGTATATGCCCCCAATGCAGTGATCAGCGTATATGCCCCCAATGCAGTGACCAGCGTACATGCCCCCAATGCAGTGACCAGTATACATGCCCCCAATGAAGTGACCAGTATACATGCCCCCCAATGCAGTGACCAGTATACATGCCCCCAATGCAGTGACCAGCATACATGCCCCCAATACAGAGAAGTGGCTGGGGAAGCTGCAGCCCTCTTACCTCTCTCCGTGGTGTTAGTGGGGGAGTCCTGTGCTGAGCCCCCAATGCAGTGACCAGCGTACATGCCCCAAATGCAGTGACCAGCGTACATGCCCCAAATGCAGTGACCAGCGTACATGCCCCAAATGCAGTGACCAGCATACATGCCCCCAATACAGTGACCAGTATACATGCCCCCAATGCAGTGACCAGTATACATGCCCCCAATGCAGTGACCAGTATACATGCCCCCAATGCAGTGACCAGCATACATGCCCCCAATGCAGAGAAGTGGCTGGGGAAGCTGCAGCCCTCTTACCTCTCTCCGTGGTGTTAGTGGGGGAATCCTGTGCTGAGCTGCGGTGTGGAGGGATGAGGGAGCTCGTCGGCGCCATCTTGAGTGGCAGTGTGTGTGTGTCGGGCTGTCGGCTTCAGAGTCCGGACCGGATGGCTGCGGCTGCGGGTGTCTTCCTGCTTGTGGACTCGGAGTATGGCGCTGCTGCGGTGAGTCGCTGGGTTACCAGGCCGTGGAAGGCGACTCCTGGACTCCTGTCCGACGCGACTCCTCTCTCTCTGCCTCTCTGCGCCGGGAACGGAAGCCGGAAGGTGATCGTGACGCCGGGGCGGTGCACTGCCCCCACGCATCACATCACCAGGTCCATGTCCTCCTGTGATTGGTCCAGGCTGGAGTCTGGACCAATCACAGCCCGGACATCAGAAAAATGGGGAGTGTCGGGGCGCATTGCTCTGCGCCCCGATGACCCCCGAAGAACGCCAGTCGGCGCCTCTGTCAGCCAAGGGTGGGGTCAAACCCCCCCCAATACCCAGCACTATGTCCGGCAACCCGAGTGGGCGAAAAATAGACAATTTTTTTTTATCTTTTTCTTCTTTTTTTGGGGGGGTGGTGCCCCTGCGCCCCCTATCGGCCGGCCGCCACTGCTTAAAAAGATGTATTTTTTTATTCCTGCATATTTAATTTTGTATTGAGAGAGATATGGAATGCTACCCATTGAATATTAACAAGCGTGATCAAGTGACGGTGCCTTTTTACAATCCCTCCTCTCCCACTTACACCAGGTATAATCGCCTTACCAGCATTCCCTAATCGCTCCTATCCCCGACTTCGCCACTGACAATAGTCTGTACTTCTGGATATGGGGGGAGCATGTGACCCGCAGCCAATCGGTTAGGGCTAAGCACTGTTACATGAGCTGCAAAGTGATGTCACAACTTTTGTTAGTGGCCGACACCTTGGATTTCAGGGCGAGGGAGCTGGTAACGTAAGAATAACTAAGGCGGGGCGGGGGATAAGATAATGAATTCAATTAAATGGCTAGACAGCAAGGCAGCTAGCGTTCTCAAAAAGGAGGTCAGCAGTGGCCACTTTAATTTTTCTCAGATATTCTAACGATGATTTAGTGATCATTGTTGGCATGGCACTGGCTTATATATGCAGAATCCGTGGGGGACATTACCAAGGCAGACATATTTATTTTATTTTTTTATTTTCTTCTGTTTGGAAATTATGTTTATTAGCGGTATTTAAAAAAAAAATCAGTACTGGAGTCTTGAGGTCATGCATTGTAGTTGTTTCTTCACCATAAATGCTGAAGATCTTGCTTGACTGCGGAAGAATAATATGTGACCATTTCTGTTCAGGAAGGAAATTTGTAGAGAAAGAGAAATAGGAGGGGTGAACTATGCATTTGGCAGTTTAGCCACTGGTGTAAGTAGTTTTTGTTTGTTTTTTTAACCATATATTCTTTTTTAGGAGCCCTGTTGGGGTGCTTTGGTGAGATACCTGAAGTCTAAATAGACCTCCGATGTTTCATCTTTGACACGGAGAAAAGAGATTAAGGACACAGCCCTCAATATTCTTCTCATTTATTGCTATCTGTGTTGCCTTTGTAAACATTCAAATATTGAACATTTCTTGTTCTAAGAGCTTACAGTCTAAGGAGTCAACTGAGCGCAGGGAATGTGTGCGCAGATCGATGGGCTGCATGATGCTCTGTAATCTCATGCACCAGTTCACTGCTGGTCCCCTCAACCCTGAGAAGATTAGTGAGCCTCTTTGATCTCGTAACATTGGCAGATGCTTAGCTCTATGTAGGCTGCCAGCTACAGAACAATAAGGGGATGTAGTTGAGCTCAGCGCTTTCTCCTGGGCTTCACGCTGCCAAAAGCTGACAACTATATGGCTCAGACGCCCCCATCTCTGTCTGCATTGGCATTACAATCATTCACAAATACCACCAGCACATCCTGTTTTCGCTCCTGCAATAATGATGAGCCTCTAATATCATCCGGTGCACGCATCCTATGTGCATGCTAATGGTTTTATGACACTGAATTTTTTTTCATTGTAATTAGCATGTCTGCTAGGAAACTGGAAAGGTTGCTGGCATTTCTGCATGGCTGCATCATTTATGCAGACTTCTAATCCGTGAACTATGTGAGCTTGTCCCTTAGTGAACGGAAAAAAAATAAAAATAGCATTTTTTTTTTCCTTTTTGTCTTGACTTGCAGCCTAGAGAGTATTAAAAATTCTAGCCTGAAACCCAGCAGTGTTAACAAGGGGGATCTTTTAAATCAGAATTCATAGGAGCAGTGATTGATGGCTAGAAAGAACCTCTAATTTATTTGTGCACATTCACGCGCTGATCTTATTTTGCAGCCTCTGTTCAGCTGTGGAGGTCACGTCTGGGCCGGGTGATGTACTCCATGGCAAACTGTCTGCTAATGATGAAGGTACGTGGGCGGCAGCAAACTGCAGAGCTACCGTATATACAGGAGAAGAATGCCGAGCCAGCTTCTAGAATGCTGTCTGGCAGCACACGCCAGGAATACGCACAAAGGAAACTCTTTCTTCTTGTATTTGTATGATACAATTTGTAGGACAAACATGAAATGTGCTGTATTGTTTGTTGGTTATAGAAGGTACATGTTCTAGTTAATAATGGAAACTACTACCCTTCCTCTAAACTACCAAGTAAAAGGATAGACATGAGGTGGTAGTCAAAAGATCTAACTGTCGCACATAGGAGCGTGGTTAAACACGAATGTTTGATGTACTATGCGGGCTCCCATGGTGTTGACCTTATCTCAGATGGAGTTGCAATCAGTGGAGAAAATCTATTCTGGATGATCAGTTTAATCAGTGGACTAGAGGGTGTCTACAGATGTCACAAAATGCTGTAACAGTAATTGGCTAAGTTGGGCAATGATCATCTCATGTGTTATGTAAGTTTTCATACACCAAATCGGGCTTGAAGCTGAAATACAAAAAAGTGTAAAAGAAAAATAAATGCCGCTTCATAGTAATGTATATACAGTAGTGCAAGTATCTAAATTTCACCTCGTATCAACATCATGTAGTCCCTGTACAGTAGAGCTGAGACTGGGAGAGGTGAATTAGCACAAGAAGTTGTGTTGCAGTGCTCTTGTGCTAACAAGAGACAATGCGATGGGCCTATCGGTCTTCTTTTTCTAATTTCACTCTTCAGTCACAGGCTGGGGGAGGAACAAGACCTGTAAGTGTTGCTTAAAAGAGAAGGATGAGGTTATGTTTTTTTTTCCAGGATTATACCAGGAAAGGAATTCCAGGACCAAGCTGAATGCAGCATCGGTTTGAAGCTGCATCTATCCCTTGGTGCCACTATGACTGAGAACAGTGCGCTCTTACAGCTCCCCAAGCAAAGAGCTGGTGACTGTCAGTCAGTGGCTCTCTGCTCTACCCCCTCCTCACTCACTGGAGCGTAGGTCTCTGGAGAGGGCAGGAGAGGCCAGCCCAGGCCCTCAGTGGCTCGCTGAGAAGCTGAGCCAGGTGCTGGTCCAGGCATGATGGTGTATCCCGACTCCATTGTCGCGATCTTGCCTGAGCTTGGAAATGCTCTGCGATGTCAGCAAACAGCGGACTTCAGCTCGCTGCCTGCTGAAAACAGGTCACAGGAGTGCAGAACGAATTGCACTTCTGTGATCCACAAGAGAGAGAAGTACAGCCAAATAAGCTTTGACTGTACTTCTCCTTTAAAGGATACGTTCACCTCTCTAAACATGTTACACCCATATTTAGGGTGTAGCATGTAATATTTTCAGCATCTGACCCTTTGCCCCCCGATCCCCACCCTCCCTTTGTGACAGGACCTGGGGATCTTCTCCCTGCACTCACTGCCACAATTCAAAGAGCAGGGCCAAGCGAGTCTGCACCACATGGCTTTGTCATTGATTCACAGATCCCTTTGAATCAATGAACTACAAGTCTTGTAGTTCTCAGTGAAATATCAGGGCGCTGAAGAGCACTCTAGGTAGTTAATTGAGCTTTCTGTCATTCAGTAACTGTCTGCTTGTATTGGAGGTACAGACAGACAGCTACACAGTCTGTCTGCAGGAGCCTGGCATTTTAATGATTAATGCACATTTCTCTTAAGTCCACTGACAGACGCAGCTCTTATGCTTCTTATACCATTGGGTTATGCTGCCCCCTGCAGGAGTAGTTCTAGGCAGGAAAAAACAGTTTACCACTCCTATGGGGGCTGTCCCTACAGGCATAAACCCACACACCATGCTCTAGCATATCAGTTTCATTTCTGCCTAGTGAAGGAATAGGACCTAGGTTTCCTGCTGGGACTTCGGTCTCAGTTTTTTATTCTTTCAAAAATGTTTTTTTTTTCTTTTCTTTACTCACTTCTGCTAGTTAATGTTCAGGGGGATTCCTCCTGGTGAACTAAAAGCGACAGCCGGCTGAGGTTTTGCACTGGAAAATCTAGATCCTTAAGGTCTCCCAGCCTGGCCTACGAGGGTGAGAAGCTTATAGTCCCGCACTAGGCCTCGCCACGACAGAGCCCCGTTTTGGATGAGGACGATCCTGCGAGTGGATGTCTCGCTGGGACACGACGACCTGGTACACCCTGAGTCGCAGTGTACCTCTCGGCTGGCAGCACCGCCACTCCGGGTGGGAGGTGGTCTGCCCAGAGCGGAGCCCACCAGGTCCATGGTATGGTGAGTATTTGCAGTCCCCCCATATCCCTTAGTGGGTTTGGGGGGGACGTGGGCCCACTCCTGGGGATGATAGGACCTAGTATTTCCTAAAAGATCCCCCTGGCCTGTCAGGGTATCTGGGCCTGAGCCCTGCCCCCCCCTCCCCAGCTCCCCACCCAAATGTGGCTTGCATCTGAGGGGCGCTATAGCGGAGGCACCTGGAGGGGTGTAAAATTATACCTTTCCTGTGGGGTCTTATTATAGATCCTCTGTGGCCTCCAAACTTGGGGTTCCCTGACCGCATGGCACGCCCTGGTAGCCACCATCTTTAGTGTGGGCATAGGAGAATTCTTCCCATTGACTTTCATGGAACAGACATTTTACCTGTTATTCGTATTGATTTGCATTGGCAGCCATTTCTGTGTAGCCTATGGAGCTACACAGGCAGTGTGACCTTTCACATGTTACCAGGCTGATGTCACATCCTGTGTTCTTTCACTTCCTGCTGCAATGATCGACTCAGGAGTTTCTTTAGAAGAGGTGGTAATGTACTGGGGTCTCTGTAGGCATATGCCTGCGCACTCTGCTACCTGCATATATTTCATGGGGACTCCACAGTGATCGGCGGTGAGGACCGTGATCAGTGCTCTTAAAGAGACAGTACTCCGGTTTTTAATTTGAACAATTATGGAGTCCCAGGCAGGGGTTCGCAGTCCGGATCGCAGTCGCTGGCCGCAATTTCAGCAGCACTGGAAAGCCTTGCGACCAAGGTCGATTGTGTGAGTAAAAAGGTTAATAGCCGAAAAAGGCCACTGCCTTCACCGTCATCGGAGGGATCCTCTGATTCAGAGCCTGATATGGCCGCCACGGAAGCCCCCTTTCCTGAGGGATCCCTGTCCTCGCAGTGAAGAGGATCTGTCTTCTTCTGCTGCAGTGCGGGAACGCGCCTTGGTGGAAGCCCTAATTGTTTCAGTAAGGGAAACCTTAAAAATGGCAGATGAGTCCACACCGGCAGGGACACGGGTGTCTTTAGGCTCCCGCAAGACCCAAAGATCGGGCAAGATTTTCCCTTGTCCGGACTTTTTTCACGATATTGTTAATGAACGATGGCGGCGCATCGAGCACGTGCTAGTAGTGCCTAGGCATTTTAAACGCCGTTATCCCTTTGCTGAGCTGGTTTCAAACTGTTTGCCAGTACCGCCTAAGGTGGATCATCCTGTATCCAGGTTTTCAATCCTGAAACCGATTTTTGTGTCTGTTTTGGTATCACAGACGCTTTAACATTGACTTTGTTTCCCCGGAGCTTTTGGAACTTATAGACCAGATATCCCGGGCCCTGGTGTTCCTGTGTGATACATCCTTGGATGCAGCTCCCCTGGTGGCCCGAGTGTCGGCTGTGGGGATTGCTATAAGAAGCATCATGTGGCTGAAAAGCTGGTTGGCAGACCAGGCTTCCAAGAAGGCCTTAACAGATCTCCCTTTCCTGGCAGAGCGGTTATTTAGAGACTCGCTGGATGAGTTGCTCAAGGGTCCAACTGGTGGGAAGAGTACTCTTCTTCCTCATTCCTCCAAAGGTAAAGCAACCCGTAGTAAACGGGGGCCTTTCTTTACCGCTCGTGGACATTTTGTTTGTGCCTCCGAGGCGCAAGAAAAAGGTTAGCCGTTGAGAGCTTCTGGCTAAGAAGCCATGGTCAGGCAAGACCAGCCAGTCCGGTTCTGCAGACAAGTCCTCTTCAGCATGAAGGGGCGCCCTCACCCATTTCCGGGGTGGGTGGACGTCTATGTTTTTTTCAGGAACCCTGGACTTTCTTCATTCAAGAAAAATGGGTTTACAAACTAATTCATTCTGGGTACAAGATCGAATTTCGGTTACGGCCGGCGGACAGATTTTTTCATTCAAATCTTCGCCTGTGTCCGGATCGTTTGAAGGATCTCCTTGCTCAAGGAGTGATTGTGCCGGTTCCTCCTTTGGAACGTTTTTAAGTTTTCTATTCAAACCCGTTCACGGTGCCCAGAAAAGAGGGTAGGGTGTGTCTAATCTTGGACCTCAAGGCTCTGAACCATTTTGTATGGGTGCAGAAGTTTTGAATGGAGTCCATTCGGTCAGTGGTAGCGTCTTTAAATCAGGGGGATTTTCTGGCCTCCATCGATATCAAAGAAGCGTATTAACACATCCTCATCTACAGGGGAAACCAGCGTTTTCTACACTTTGCGGTGGCAGAGGAGCATTTTCAATTTGTGGCGTTACCCTTTGGTCTTGCCTCCACTCCCAGAGTCTTTATCAAGGTACTGGCCCCGATACTGGCCTTGTTGCGCCAGAAAGGGATTGCGATTCTGGAATATCTGGACGATCTCTTATTAAGAGTGCATTCTCACTCGGCTCTGTTGGGCGACCTGTCAATCACAGTTCAGACCCTTTAGGAATTCTGGTGGTCTATCAATTTCAAAATATCTGCTCTGACGCCCTGAGGTTGGATTATCTGGGGCTGACTCTAGATTCCGCATTGGCGAGGGTCTTTCTTCACCTGGGAAAACATCAGAAGTTGCAGGGAGCGATCCGGTTGCTGTTGGAAACCGATCTGTTCTCACTATGGACTTGCATGAGAGCCCTGGGTCTGATGGTATCAACCTTTGAGGCAGTTCCGTTTGCTCAGTCTCACTTGAGACTTTTGCAAACAGAGATTCTTGCACAATGGAACAGGGATCCACAGTCTCTAGACAAGATGATACGCTTGAGCCGACTCACGAGGTCTGTTCTATCTTGGTGGAGACAGTCGCCAGCTCTGTGTCAGGACAAGTCTTTCCTGCCACTGTTTTGGATGGTGGTTACCATGAACGCCAGCCTGTCAGGCTGGTGTGGAGTACTGGGGAAGCTCTGTGCCCAGGGGTCCTGGTCGACAGAGGAGTCTTCCTTACCGATCAATATTCTGGAGCTCAGAGCAATCAAGCTTTGCCTGCTCCATTGGACGACTCGGCTATGCGGTTTTCTGGTTCGGTTCCAATTGGACAATCCCACAGCTGTAGCTTACATCAATCATCAAGGTGGCACCAAGAGTGTTCTGGCAGCCAAGGAGGTGGTCGAGATTCTAGTATGGGCGGAAAACAATGTTCAGGCTTTCTCCGCAGTCCACATTCCAGGGGTGGAGAATTGGCAAGCAGATTACCTGAGTCATCAGGTACCGGATCAAGGGGAATGGTCCCTTCATCCGGAGGTGTTTCATCTTCTATGTGTTCGGTGGGGAACTCTCGAGGTAGACCTGCTTGCGTCTCGCCTCAACAAAACAGTCCGGAGGTTTGTGGCCAGGTCTCAGGACCATCTGGTCGATGCCACAGACGCCTTGGTGGCTCATTGGAGCCAGTATCGGCTAAGCTATGCCTTCCCTCCGGATTTGCTGTCCCAGGGACTGATCTTCCATCCTGCTTTAAGGTTGCTTACTTAAATGACATGGCTGTTGAAAACAAGGTGGTGAGAGATTGAGTGAGGTCTTTCTGACTCTGAGATTCCTACTTTATTGATGGCTAGTAAGTCCACTTCTAGAGAGATCTACAGTCCGGTCCATAAATATTGGGACATTGACACAATTCTAATCTTTTTGGCTCTATACACCACCACAATGGATTTGAAATTAAACAAACAGGATGCTTTAATTTGAGGGTATTTACATCCAAATCAGGTGAACGGTGTAGAAATTACAAAAGTTTGTATATGTGCCTCCCACTTTTTAAGGGACCAAAAGTAATGGGATAGATTAACAATCCTAAATCAAACTTTCACTTTTAATACTTGGTTGCAAATCCTTTGCAGTCAATTACAGCCTGAAGTCTGTAACGCATAGACTTCACCAGACGCTGGGTTTCATACCTGGTGATGCTCTGCCAGGCCTCTACTGCAACTGTCTTCAGTTCTTGCTTGTTCTTGGGGCATTTTCCCTTCAGTTTTGTCTTCAGCAAGTGATATACATGCTCAATTGGATTCAGGTCAGGTGATTGACTTGGCCATTGCATAACATTCCACTTCTTTCCCTTAAAAAAACCCTTTGGTTGCTTTTGCAGTATGCTTCGGGTCATTGTCCATCTACACTGTGAAGCGCTGTCCAATGAGTTCTGAAGAATTTGGCTAAATTTGAGCAGATAATATTGCCCGAACACTTCAGAATTCATCCTGCTGCTTTTGTGAGCAGTCACATCATCAATAAATACAAGAGAACCAGTTCCATTGGCAGCCATACATGCCCATGCCATAACAATACCACCACCATGCTTCATTGATGAGGTGGTATTTTTTGGATCATGAGCAGTTCCTTTCCTTCTCCATACTCTTCTCTTCCCATCACTCTGGTACAAGTTGATCTTGGTCTCATCTGTCCATAGCATGTTGTTCGAGAACTGTGAAGGCTTTTTTAGATGTGTTTTGGCAAACTCTAATATGGCCTTACTGTTTTTGAGGCTCACCAATGCTTTACATCTTGCGGTGAACCCTCTGTATTCACTCTGGTGAAGTCTTCTCTTGATTGTTGACTTTGACACACAAACACCGACCTCCTGGAGAGTGTTCTTGTTCTGGCCAACTGTTATGAAGGGTGTTTTCTTCACCAGGGAAAGAATTCTTTGGTCATCCACCACAGTTGTTTTCTTTGATCCTCCAGCTCTTTTGGTGTTGCTGAGCTCACCAGTGCATTCTTTCTTTTTAAGGATGTTCCAAACAGTTGATTTGGCCACACCTAATGTTTTTGCTATCTCTCTGATGGGTTTGTTTTGTTTTTTTCAGCCTAATGATGGCTTGCTTTACTAATAGTGACAGCTCTTTGGATCTCATATTGAGAGTTGAAAGCAACAGATTCCAAATGCAAATAGCACACTTGAAATAAACTCTGGACCTTTTATCTGCTCCTTGTAAATGGGATAATGAAGGAATAACACACACCTTGCCATGGAACAGCTGATCAGCCAATTGTCCCATTACTTTTGGTCCCTTTAAAAAGTGGGAGGCACATATACAAACTGTTGTAATTCCTACACTTATCACCTGATTTGGATGTAAATACCCTCAAAGCTGAAAGTCTGCAGTTAAAGCACATCTTGTTTGTTTAATTTCAAATCCATTGTGGGGGTGTATAGAGCCAAAAAGATTAGAATTGTCAATGTCCCAATATTTATGGACCAGACTGTATCATCGTACATGGAAATTGTATATTTCCTGGTGCGCATCAGGGGCCAAGTGTTTGCTTTGGCTATTTACTTCCAAAGTCCGTAGGCTGCTAATGCTTTGCTTCACATTTTATTCAAGGGGTGCGTCATCTGGCTCCCCCGAGGAGATCCCCATTGCCTCCGTGCGATCTCAATTTGGTTTTGTCTGTTCTTCAAAATCCTCCTTTTGAGAACATTAGGGAGATTTCTATGCTGTCTTTATCTATGAAGGTTGCTTTTGTGGTGGCAATTACTTCTGCCCGCAGAGTGTCTGAGTTGGCGGCGCTGTCCTGTCGTTTGCCCTTTTTGGTGGTCCACAGAGATTAAGTGGTACTCCGTCCTAATCTGTCTCTTTTTATTAAGGTGGTGTCTGATTTCCATCTCAATGAAGACATTGTGTTGCCTTCACTCTGTCCTAAGCATCCTAAGGAAATTGCTTTGCGCTTTCTGGATGTGGTTCGGTGATTGGGGTTTACCTGATGGTCACTGAGTCCTTTAGAAAATCTGATGCTCTTTTTGTCCTTACTGAAGGGTCTCATAAAGGTTTGGCAGCGTCTACTGTGATTTATATCCAGATGGATTAGGCACACCGTTGTTCAGGCTTATTCTTTGAAGGGTCAGTATCCTCCTTTCCCTGTGAAGGCGCATTCTACTAGAGTGCTGAGTGCCTCTTGGGCTTTTCGCCATCAGGCCTCAGTAGTGCAAGTTTGTAAGACTTGGTCGTCTGTGCACACATTTCTTAAATTCTACAAGGTAGATTTGTTGGCATCTTCGGATCCATCTTTTGGCCGCGAGATTTTGCAGGCTACAGTTTCATAGGGAATAGTTTTTGTTTCTCTTTAGGGTTTTTTTTCTTTCATGGGTGAGCTCCTGTTGCTCCTGGTTGAGCTTCAGGTTACCCAGTTGGCTAAGTTTAGCTTTTGGAGTTTACGTTATCTGTTTGGTTTGCGTTCTCCCTACCCCTCATGCCTACACTGCTTTGGGATGTCCTAATGGTATAAGAAGCATAGGCGCTGCACCTGTCAATGGACGATAGAGAAAACTGGATTTTTGTAAGAACATACCATAAAATCCTTTGACAGACGCAGCACCCTCCCCTCTGCTATGGGGATGGTTGGTGTCTTCTTTTCACTGCTTGCAACAAACTGATATGCTAGAGCATGGTGTGTGGGGTTATGCCTGTAGGGACAGTTCCCGTAGGTGTGGTAAACAATTTTTTTTCCTGCCTAGGACTACTCCTGCAGGGTGCAGCATAACCCAATGGTACAAGAAGCATAAGAGCTGGGTCTGTCAGTGGACTTCAGAGAAAAGGATTTTGTGGTATGTTCTTACAAAAATCCATTTTCTTTTTTTTTTACCTGCAAAAAATGTGTAATTATTTTTATTTTATTTGTTTGCAAAGGTGAGCTTATTCCTTAGCTGCAGCTGGGAAAAGTTAGATCTGCCCTTTCAGACAGGGCTGTGTTATGTGGCTTAGTAAATGTCAGACCTGAATGTGTAGAAATGCAAATCTGTTGGTAAGTTAAAAAGCTCCAATGTATGTATTTCCTCTGTGTGTTTAGCGGTTTCTTTCTGGAATTCAGTCTTAAAGTGATTGTAAATCCCTGCAATGTATTGTTTTAAAATAAAAAAACATGTTCAGTGTGTGTAAAACCCCTCGCTGACAGGTCCATAGGATGTACGGACCTGGCAGCGAAAGAGCTAAAATGGCTTTCAAAGGGAAGTTCATTCAAAAGCCAGTTTAGCTACTTTTATATGTCATGACAGGAGTACCTTCAAATAACTATTCGGGATGTTATCTCCACTCGTTGTTTACATTATTGCCTATTAAGTACTTCAGTTCATCAGTTGATTTTTCAGATTTTGGCCTGATCATGCTTTTGCATATCCAACTGTTCTCTGATACCTTGGGAGGCCTGCAGGCAGTTTTGACTCTGGCAGTTTCGCCGCTGGTGTCAGTCGTTTTTTTTTTTTTTTACAATTTTTTAGGAGCCCGTTTAAAACGAACGGGCTGACCTATCCATGGCGTGCATATGCAAATGCACAGATCTGAACCAAGCCTCCTATCTTAATCTCATTTGTACATTACTGCCCTATTTCCTCAAGATCCAATGTCCCCAGCACCCCTTCACAGTCCCCCCCCCCTTACCATCCTTAGCACCCCCCTTTATATGACTGTCCTCAACCCAGGTTGTGATTTTAGTGATGCCTGCCCTAGGCAGATATAAAAGACAGAAATAAATGCAGCCTTGTAATCATATTACATAAATAAATACTTTTTTTTATGCAAGTACCTACATTTGACCTGGTATCAGCTGCAAGCAGTCCTTTATATAGCAGGACTGATGAGTGAGAGGAAAAAGTGCAAGGAGCCAATTAATTAGGAGCTGAGAAGAAGCAGACTGATAAGAGAAAGCAGAGTGACAGAGAGATTAGATTATTATTGTGCTGCTTATGCTTTCACTCTCCAGTCACTGGCTGGTGTGAGTCCAGGGTAACCTGGGTTTAGAGGAAGTTGTTTGAATGATGCTGGTTTACCAAATAAGGACATCTAGTGGCAGAAAACATACAGAGAAAATATCTGGCTTAAAGATGACTCTTGAAGCTTTAATCCGTGCAGATTTTGAACACTGGATATCTTGGTGGGTTCCTTCTGAATTGTTTTTGAATTGTGAAGGACTGTGATTATTTTCTTATAGTCCGATCCAGCCAGTCAAGCTGTACAAGACATTTAACGTGCGTTTGTTTAGCCAGTTTGCTATGGTTTACCCCTAGGGAAGACTGGCACTGGCAGAGACTCGATGCTTTTCTTGACTCACCTCTCTGTAGGCTGTAGCATTTGCACTCCATCGCCTATCCACCTATTTATTTTTACGGAACTCCCTAAAGGAACCTTTCTTTTCCCAAAGTTTTCAAACAATTGTGCAACTTTCATATCTGCTCCATTAGCTGTTTAAACAGCACAAAAACATTGACTGTCACAGGAAGGGTAGCGTTGGTGGAACCCCATGGGAAAATGAGTCTGTGGAGTCGGACTGGAGCAGTGTTTTCACTCATCAATTGTATATCATGGAGTTGTTTATAAGCTGAATTGTCCCTATTTGGTAGACATTTTTATAAAGATTGAAAAAGGTTAGAGTTCCTTTTAAGCGGTATTAAACCCACCTCTAATACAGGAGATGTGTTACTGGCCTCCTCACCAGGTGAAAATCGAAGGAAAAAAGTGTCTCCTGTGCTCATTCATCCAGAATGGAGGCTCTCTGGAACGGTGGTTTTACTGGCCAGATCACCTGGTGAAAGCAGAGGGAAAAAATAAAATAAAATTGTAGCCACCTAATGATTAAGCTGCAGTTTTGGGTTTAATGCTACCTGGACCATTATTTGGTCAGGAAGTCCCCTTCCTTACAGTCACTATCTTAGTGTATTGCTAACTTCAGGCCTAATCCATGTGACTGCTTCATACAAGCTTGTAAGCAGTATAATGTGTATTGCTCATAACAGTGCTGATGCTTAAAGTGGTTCTAAAGGCACAAGATTTTTTATCTTAACGCCTTAAGATAAAAAATCTTCAGTGTGCAGAAGTCCCTCTCAGCCCCCCTAATATTTACCTGAGCCCATCTCTATCCAGCGATGTGCAGGAGTGCCCCAGCCGTCTAGGATTATCCCTCCTAATTGGCTGAGATGCAGCAGCGGCGCCATTTGCTCCCGCTACTGTTAATCAGAAGTCAGTCAATCGAGAGAGCGGGGGATGGGCCCAACCACGGCTCTGTGTCTGAAAGGACTTTCAGAGCTGCGGCTCAGGTGCCCCCATAGCAAGCTGCTTGCTATTGGGACACTCGAAAGAAGGGGAGGGGCCAGGAGCGCCGAAGAGGGAACCTAGAAGAGGAGGATCTGGGCTGCTCTGTGCAAAACCACTGCATAAAGCAGGTAAGTGTAACATATTTGTTATTTTTAAAGAAAAATCATGAGAGTTTAGTATCACTTTAATGTTCTTCCTACTAAGGAGGGCCATTTGGAGGGAGTGAACCAAGGACTGCCGTTTCAACACAAGCCAATAAAACAATTGTGGACTGTCTGAGACACTAACATTGACTACCCGTTCACACCTATTGCAGTGTGGGAAATGCATGTTTCCCGCACCGCAAGAGAATGTGCGGCCCTTGTTAGATGCATGCGGATGATATCAATTGTTAATGGCACCCCAAACACATCTAACAAACATGCACATTGCAGCCACCAAACCATGTGGTTAAGTGTGCCGCATTTTTTAAAAAGTCGTGCGTGCTGTACTTTTTACACCTTTTGCAGCCCATTGAAATTAATGGGTTTTAAAAAAGGAGCCATACAGGAACGCACAAGAACATGAGCATTTTCCAGTGTGAACTGGCCCTCACTTTTTCAGTTTTTCTGGACAAGCTTTCAGGGCATACTCCCTTCTAAGGTCCAAGGAGTACCTATGAGGAAGTGGGAACACCCCGATAGCTCGTCCTGAAAATTTGAATGTAAGTGAAATAAAAAGTATCACGGACAGTACTCAATTGTTTTTGTTGCTTGTGCTCTAATATGACTACAATCACTTCAAGCAACATAACCCAATGATACAGATTGTAAAGCTTCTCAACTACAGAGCCATAGTGGTCAGTAAAACCCTGCTACGCACAAAAAATGCATTGATACTTCTTGAAAAAAAACAAGAACATTTCAATTCCTACATCTTTTAAGTGTCTGAGCAGTCTAAACTGACCACCTTGTGGCTTCTCTCCTATGGTGGGATCTTTAAATTTACCCTCATCCCATATGCTTTACAAGCGGTCTTCCTCTTGGTTTCCCTTTTGTTCACATTGTAGAGAATGCAGTTGGCTGAGCGACTCTTTTCCTGCTGCAGCAGTAGCAGACTATACTACCTGGTGTACATTACTACAAAACCCACAACCTATCCTACTACAGAGACTGGCCCGCGAGTTAAACGCATCGCAGGGTCGCATACAACCGGGCACTGGTCAGAGTCACAGTGTCCCCTTGGCCGACTACTCCCCCACTTCAGTGGTGAGGAGCTCTATCTGGAGCGTCACCCGCACCATGGAGCGCCTGATGACATCACAGCGGCCATTTTCCCTTGGTTTGACTGGTCTCCGGCCGGCAGCCATGTTTGTGTAGCCTGATGGCGTCATGGTGGCCATTTTTCCTTAGTCCGGAGACTCTGGAGACAAACGGCACAGCGTGGAGATGCCGGGGCTCCTCCTTTTTCTCCTCTTCCTTGCCCAGGATATGTGAAGTGGATGGCGGTGGTTGCCGGGTCCGAATTGCGGTGCTACTCTGGCTGTTAGGGTGAGTCCTTGGGGGGTCCCTGTATCTCTCTCTGTTAATAGGTACCCTGAACATTGGGGGATCCTTAAGTAGTACCAAACACCTTTTTGTCTACCTTTTTCCTATGGAGCCTCAGGGTCACCTGTGGAGGTGGCAAGTCCCTTAGAACCCCAGCTTCCCATGGTTGCTCTGACGGCGGTCCTACAGTCCCTAGTATCCTGGGTGGAAGCAGTGTGTGGGCAAAGTCCTAGGAGGAAGTGTCCCCCGCCTTCCTCTGCTCAGTCTGTCTCATCTGATTCTGAGCCTGATGCCACCGTAGACATGGCTCATCCAGGGGGACTTGATATCGTTCCCCTGATCCATCCGATAGCAAGGATGATTCTTCCACGGTCGCAGCAGTGAATGAGAAAGCGCTGGTAAACGCACTTACTGCAGTGCGTGAGACTTTAAAAATGTAGAATGCAGCTGATGTGGCCACGGACGTGGCTGTGTCTTCTGGTATGCATAAGTCACCTCGTGCACCAAAGGTGTTTTCTTATCTGCCTTATTTTGACAGGTTTATCTATAAGGAATGGGAGCAACCAAAGCTACCCTTTGTGGTCCCGAAACATTTCTCAGTACGTTACCGCTTTGAGGAATCGCTTTTAAAAAAGTGGACTAGTACACCAGTGGTGGACCCTCCTGTTTCCAGAATGAATAAAGCAACCATGATCCCAGTAGAGGAATCCCCATCCTTTAAGGACCCGGCTGACGGGAAAGCGGAGGCTGTGGCATACAGCATGTTTACTATGGCTGGCTTGGCATTGCGACCAGTCATGACCTCGCCCTGGTGTCTCAGACCCTAACTGAATAGGCCAAGCTTTCGCGCCAGGGTCTGGGCAGTGAGCAGGTTCCCACTGCTTATGTTGATTTAGCAGACCAGTTGGTCCAGGGGCGGCAGTTTTTCTGTGATACAGCTTTGGATGCGGCTCCCATGCTGCCCAAGCTTTCAGTTTCAGCGGTAATGATTAGGCGCATGCTATAAGAATTGATCTGCAGACCAAGCCTCCAAGAAAGCTCTCATCGATCTGCCCTTTCAAGACGCTCGCCTGTTTGGGGATTTGCTGGATGACCTCATTAAAGGTCTCACGGGGGGGGGGGAGATGGGGTGGGAACACCTTCCTGCCACAATCTAGGAAAAAGGGAAGGAGCCTCGTCACAGAGGGGGGGCCCTCCTTCTGTGCTCATAAAAATGATTTTGTTCTCCCGGGACAGCAGATAAGGGAGATAGACCTAGATTCAAGTCTTCCCCAGCAGGTTTCAAGCAACTTTGGTCTGGTAAGCCTAGAGCTGCCTTCTCCGGATCTGCAGACAAGACCCTTTCAGTATGAAGGTCTGCCCTCACCCATTACTGGGGTTGGGGGGACATCTTTGCTGGTTTCCGTCCCCGGGACCACCTTCGTGAGCATCATGGGGATCCACAAAATGATTCTTTTGGGGGTACCAAAAAAGGGGGCAAAGTTCGTCCATTTCGGGTTTTTTAGGCACGAAGCCCCCTTGTACGGAAATAGTTCCTGCAAATGTTCAGGGGACTTTAAGGCTACCTAAGGTCCCCCCTATCCCTGTCCAGGAAATTGAATTACCGAAGTCTGGTTTTAATCCTGGCCAGGATGGTGCTTCCTCTGAAAAAAACTTTGGGAACCACAGGCCTTGATTCCCCAGCTGCTTTCACACAGACTTTTCTCTCCCCCGACTTGCATACAGGTTCTGGGTCTGGTGGTATCCACCTTCAAGTCAGTTCTGCTTGCACAGTCCTACATGCAGCTCCTTTAGCAGGTTCCGCTCCACAGGAGGTTTGTGGCGATGTCACAGGTCCCTCTGGTAGATGCCGCAGGCGTCCTAGGCGTAAGGTAAGACCAGTATCATCCTCGGCTCAAGCTTAGTTCGCAGTTCCTGCAAGGAGTCAAGGGCTAGAGTCTTCCAATCATTCTGGTGGCCCTAAACGTCCCTTGGGGGACTACCTCTCAGAGGACCAATTGTCCCAAGGTCTGATCTACCATCCTGCTTTACAGTCGCTGGTTTTAATGGCTTAGCTATTGAAAGCCAGGTACTAAGGAATAGAGATTTGTCTGGATCAGTGGTCCCTACTATGGTGAAGGCGAGGAAATCGACTTCCAGCAAGATCTACCATTGTACGTGGAAAGCGTACATTTTTTGGTGTGAGTCGATTGGTGCTCATCCTCGATCCTTTTTTTTGTGGCTCGGATCCTAGCCTTTCTATATCGGAGCGTTGAGCAGAAGTTGGCCTTGAGTACCGTCAAGGGCCAGGTGCCTGCCTTGGCAATCTTCTTTCAGCAACCCCTAGCCACGCACTCTTTAGTTCGTACCTTCATTCATGGGGTTTGACAAGTGGCTCCACCTATACAGGCTTTTTTGCCGCCATAGAATTTAAACTTGGTGCTCTTGGTTCTCCAGAAACATGCATTTGAGAATATTCGGGAGATTCCCTTGCCTAGATTGTCCCAGAAGGTGGCACCCTTGGTGGCTATTACCTCGTTTGCAGGGTTTCAGGTTTGGAGGCACTATCCTGTTGTAGTCCCTATTTAGTGGTCTATTTTGCATACCTTGGATATGGTTCATACTATTTGAGTATATCTGGCAGCTACGGAGTCCTTACGGAGGTCAGACTCACTTTTTGTGGTTATGGACGGACCAAGGAAAGGGCTGGCCGCTTCCTTGGCTACCATTTCCAGATGGATTAGACAGACCGTGACTAAGGCCTATTCTATTAAAGGTCAGGTTCCTCTTTTCCCTGTCACAGCGCATTTTTCTTGGGCCTTCGTCATCAAGCATCAATATCTCAAGTTTGCAAGGCGGCCACTTGGTTATCGGTGCATAGGTTCACAAAATTCTATAAGGTAGATACTTTGGCATCTGCGGCTGCTTCTTTTGGATGCAAAGTTTTGCAGGCTGCTTTTTAGGAGGGGCTGTTCCCTCTTGAGGGGTGTTTTACTTTAAATTTTTATTTTTCAGATGGGGCTCCTGTGGCCCAGCTGTGCCCTGGTTAGGACTCTTATGTTTTAACCTTGGGTTATTTTCCCCACCCCTTATTTTCCTTTTGGTATTGCTTTTGGACGTCCCAGTAGTTATGATATATGGAGCGCTGTGTCCATCGATGAACGAAAGAAAATTGGATTTTTGTACTTGCCGTAAAATCCATTTCTCTGAGTTCGACGGATACAGCACCCACTCTTCTAAGGAGTTTTTGATACGTCTAATACTGTTTGATACTAAACTGATTACCTAGAGCAGAGAAGGGGGGGGGGGCGGTTTATACCAGCTGAGGATGGTCAGGTGTTTTTTTTTCTGCCTAGTCCTACTCCTGGAGGAGGCAATATAACCCAGTAGTCAGGATTTTTGGAGCGCTGTGTCCGTCAAACTCAGAGAAATTGATTTTACGGTGAGTAAAAAATCACTTTTTCTCTGTCGCTCATTGGCAGATGCAAACTTCTTAATTGATATCGGTAGGGTTATACTGCCCCCTACAGGAGAAGGACACTAGGCAGAAAAAAAGTTCTGGCTACGCCTATGGGCAGTTCCAGGGAGTATACCCTCTCACTTCCTGCTATAGGATGTCAGTTTTCATCTGCGTAGTCAGGAGTAAGGACCTAAGTTCCTTGCTGGGATCTCTGGTCCTGACGAGCTTTTTTTAGATAGTTTTTTCTAGCTAGTTTTTTTCCTTGGATTGTTCCTATGAGATCTACAAGCAATTATGCCGGACCTGGGCGACGGCTGGATGTTGAGATCCAGTGGTCACCCCAGCCGGCCAATGAGCGCTTGCAGGCCCTAGCTCTGCGCTGGGTCAGCCGCGACATAGTCCCACTGGATGGGGACTGGCCCCACAAGTTAAACGTCTCGCCAGGTCGCATACGGCCGGTCTGAGCCCGAGTCGCAGCATCCTATTTGGCCGATAGCCCCCTTGCCTCGGTGGAGAGGGGTTCTGTCAGGAGTTGGCGCCGCCTGTTCCGGTATGGTGAGTAAAATGTTCCCCCTCTCCCCCTGACGGGTTTTGGGTGGACGCGGGCCCCTCCCTGGGATGGTCGGACCCTCACAATCCCGGGTTCCCCTCTGTCCTATAACGCACCCCTGCAAATCTGCCCCTTCCCCCCCCCTCACTACTGGGGATGTGGGATGTGACTCCAGGGGCTGAATCTGGGTTACAGGCCGCAGATGGTGGTGGGGGGGTGCGCCGCCAGCGACGGCCGAACGATAGCACGGGGGGGTCGCTACCTGTTTTTTCCAGGCCCATCTGCCGATCCATCTGTAGGCACGGGGGGGTCCCCTTTATCACTGCGGGCCGCCATTTTCTTGTAGCCTACATGTGCTCTGCATGGTGGTGGCCATCTTGGTACACCCGGCTCGTATTTCAGTGCATGAGTTTCACTGTATGGGAGTTCCTGGAGGTGTGTATGTGGGTGGAGCCCCTCCCTAGACTCGGGCACACTGATCTGCAGACACTCTTTTGGAAAAAGATCTCTGCTGACACGTACTGCTGAGACACTCTGGGCCTTCTGGTGCATCTTGCTGTGGGTTGGTGAGCCTTGGGGGTCTCTCTCTCTCTCTCTCTGCTGGGGGTCTCTAGTGCGCGCTGTCTGACCTCTTGGGGGTGCTATAGCGCCGCGGGACGATTTAAAAAAAAATTCTCAAAATTTGGTAACGGGTTCCCCTGGTGTAACATGGACCCTGCTGAACATGTGTCCCCACCTGACCTCCTCAAGGTGCCCGCAGGGCCCTCCGGTTCCCAGCTGGCTATAGATACACATTTTCGGCGGTCCTGGAATCGTTCGTGTCCCGGCTGGAGGTGGCCTTTAAAGGGCGAGGTGCTAAGAAACACCAACCCCTGCCTCATCTGATGCCTCAGAATCTGGGTCTGAATCAGTCACTGCTGACACAGGTCTCCCTACCGGGTCTACTGCCTCACGCTATGTCTCCTCTGATAGTGAGGATGACCTTTCTGCCTTTGCTGCCGCGCAAGACAAGGCGATGGTGGACGCACTGTTGGTGTCTGTGTGTGATACTCTAAAAATGGAGGACGCAGCTGTGACTGTGACAGCCGCAGGTTACATTTGGCACTCATGAGCCTCTCAGAGCAGCAAAGGTTTTTCCTTTTCCTGTGTACTTTGCCAATATTCTCAAAAAAGAATGGGACCATCCAAAATGTTCCCCTGGGATGTCCAAGCGGATGCTAGGCGCTATCCTTTTGAAGAGTCCCTCATTTAAAAGTGGACTGTGCCACCTATGGTGGATCCGCCGGTCTCCAGACTGAATAAAGCTACAATGATCCCGGTGGAAGATTCCCCATCCTTTAAGGATCCGGTGGATCGGAGGGCGGAGTCTGTGTACTGCACTATGTTCTCCCTGGCAGGGTCTGCTTTAACACCATGTTTACAATTGCCCTGGTTTCGCAAACATTGACTGAATGGGCTATGCTACTACGCCGTGACCTGGAGAGGAGTCAACTCCCCCTGCTGTTTCGGAGCAGTTGGACCAACTGGTGCAAGGGCTGCAATCGTTTGTGATGCCGCACTGGACACTGCTCCCATGCTGGGCCGTTTGTCATTTTCGGCAGTGGTCCTCTGGCCCATGTAGTGCTGGTCTGCGGATCAGACTTCGAAGAAAGCTTAACTGATCTTCCCCTTCCGGGGATCGCCTGTTTTGGGCTACCCTGGATGACTTTTACCCCCATTGTGGGTAAGAATACCTTTCTCCAGTAGGCTACTAAGGGTGAGGACCTCCGTCGCTGGCGAGGCCCCTTCTTTTCAGCACACAGGAAGTTCTTTCATCCCTCAGGGTCAGTCGATGAGGCAAAGTCCTTCAAGGAAAATCTCTCCAGAACTGCAGACAAAGCCACTTCCACCTGAAAGTGCGCCCCCACCCATATCTGGGGTGGGGGGACGTCTTTGCCGGTTCTCGGACCCGTGGCTTCCCAGGTTCAAGACAGATGGGTTCACAAGGTCATGCGGTCGGTGTGCAAGATCGAGTTTCGCTCTGCCCCACCGGTGAGGTTCTTCCCTTCCACTGTGAGGCTGTCCCCGAATCACTTTCTGGCCCTCTTGGGGGCAGTACGGGACCTGGTACAACAGGAAGTAATAGTTCTGGTTCAGTGTGCGGACCCTTTCCGGGGCTTTTTTTCACGCCTGTTTACGGTACCCAGGAAGGAGGGCAAGGTGCGTCCAATCCTGGACTTACGAAGCTGAATTGTTTAGTGCGGCTTCAAAAATTCAAGATGGAATCCATTCGCACGATAGTGGCCTCCCTGCATCATGGGGACCTTCTGGCCTCCATAGATATCGAAAACGCCTACCTTCACCTATGCACGGGACACCATCGTTGTCTGCGCTTTGCAGTGGGAGAGGACCATTATCAATTTGTTGAGTTACCCTTTGGTCTCGCTTCTGCTCCTCGGGTCTTCACATAGGTGTTTGGCTCCAGTTCTGGCGCTGTTGTGACAGCGGGGGATATCGGTCTTGGGAGACTGGACTATCTGGGCCTGACTTGGCCTCGCCCTTAGCCGGGGTGTTTCTTCCTTCAGAAAAACTCCACAAGCTCCAGGCTGCGATTTGGCTGTTGCTGTCCAGCAAATGGTCGTCCCTTCGGACTTCTATATCAGTTCTGGGACTGATGGTGTCGTCCTTCGAGACAGTTCCTTTCGTTCATTCCACACGAGAACCCTCCAGAAGGAAACCCTTCTCAAATGGAACAAAAATCTAATTTCCCTGGACAATCAGATGCAGCTGAGCCCGGTGACCAGGGAGTCCCTGATATGGTGGCTTTAGTCCCTGATGCTCACTCAAGGGAAGTCCTTCCTTTTCGATTTATTGGACTATTGTCACCACAGATGCCAGTCTATCCGGGTGGGGAGGGGTTCTCGGTGGATTTTCTGCTCAGGGAGTCTGGTCCCTGGAAGTACCCAGGCTGGCCTATTAATGTACTGGAACTGAGAGCGATCAGGCTTTGCCTGGTTCGCTGGACCGAACATCTTCGGGTTGTCCAGTGCACATTCAATCAGACAAGGCCACGGCCGTGGCTTATGTCAATCGCTAAGGGGGTACCATAAGTGCCCTTGCAGCCTTGGAAGTGGCCGGCATCCTCCGGAGGAACAGCTTCTCCCTGCCTTTGCCGAGCTGACGGATCAGTTGGTCCAGGGGCTACAGTTTGTCTGTGATGCCTCTTTGGATGCGGCTCCTTTGATTTCTAGACTGTCTGTTTCAGCAGTGGTCCTTCGGCGTATTATCTTGCTGAAATGCTGGTCTGCAGACCAGACTTCTAAGAAGGCCTTATCTGATCTCCCATTTGTGGGGGATCACCTGTTTGGAGCTTCCTTGGATGACATCATTAAGGGCCTCACAAGGGGGAAGAGTACTCCTTCTTCCGCAGGCTTCCAAGGGCAAGGAGCCCCGTCATAAATGGGGGCCATTCTTCTTGGCTCATAAGAGGCCTTTTCGTCCCTCATGGTACCAAGACAAGTGATGTAAGCCCTTCAGGGCCTCCGCCAGAGATTCCAAGAAGACCTTTTCTAGCAAACCACGAGTGGGCTCTTGTAGAACTGCGGACAAGGCTTCCTCTGCATGAAGGGGCACCCTCACCTGTATCTGGGATGGGGGGACGTTTCCATATTCGTGGACCTCCCTGGTACAGGACAAGTGGGTCCACAAAGTCGTTCGGTCCGGCTACAAGATCGAATTTCAGTCTTATCCTCCAGAAAGATTCTTCTCTTCAAACCTGCGCTTGTCCCCAGATCACTTACAGGGTCTCTTTGGTGCAGTGCAAGACTTCTTACTTCAAGGGGTGATTGTCCCGGTTCCGACCTTCTAACATTTTCAGGGGTTTTACTCAAACCTGTTTACGGTTCCCAGGAAGGAAGGCAAGGTATATCCTATTCGGGACCTCAAGGCGCTAACTGCTTTGTGTGGGTACAGAAGTTCAGAATGGAGTCCATTTGCACGGTAGTAGCATCCTTACATTAGAGGGATTTTCTCGATTCTATTGACATCAAGGACGCCTACGCTGACATTCCAATATGTGCCGGTCACCAGCGCCTCCACCGCTTTGCCTTGGGCGAGGAGCATTATCAGTTTTTGGTGTTACCCTTTGGTCTCGCCTCCGCTCCTCAGGTCTCCCCGGTAGTAGCATTGTTGTGTCAGCAGGGGATCGCGGTACTGGGGTACTTGGACGATCTTCTGTGAGTGGAGTCTCTGACTGCTCTGATGGACAACTTGGACATTACTCTGCGAATTCTGCAGGAATTCGGTTGGATTCTGAACCTTCAGAAGTCTGCTCTGGTTCCATCCACAAAATTGGACTATCTGGGTCAGACTCTGGACTCTGTCTTAGCCAGAGTGTTTCTTCCTCTGGAAAAACTCCAGAAATTGCAGGAGGCAATTCAGCTTCTGTTGTTCAGCAGACGGTCATCCCTCCAAGCTTGCATGCGGGTGCTGGGCCTGATGGTGTCTACCTTTTTGAGGCAGTTCCGTTTACGCAGTTCCACATGAGACCTCTGCAAAAAGAGATCCTGGTGAAATGGGACAAGGATCCTCAGTCTCTTCACAATCTGATCCTGTTGAGCCGGGATACGAGCGTGTCCCTGATCTGGTGGCTTCATTCTCCGGCCCTTCAACAGGGAAAATCCTTTCTCCCCCTGTACTGGACAGTTGTCCCCACGGATGGCACCCTGTCCCGGTGGGGAGGCGTCCTTAACACAGATTGTGTTTAGGGAGTCTGGACTCTTCCAGAGTCCAGACTGCCGACCAATGGTACTGGAACTCAGAGCGATCAGACTTTGTCTCGATCATTGGACGATTTGTCTTCAGGGGTGTCCAGTACGCATTAAGTTGGACAATGCCACGGACTATGTCAATCACCAAGGGGGCACAAGAAGTGCCCTGGCGGCTTGGGAAGTAGCTGGTATTCAAAGGTGGGCAAAATGATTGTTCCAGCCCGCTCTGCTGTACACATTCCAGGGGTAGAAAATTGGCAAGTGGATTACCTCAGTCGACAGGCGTTGGACCAGGTGGAATGGTCGCTTCATTCGGAGGTGTTTCATCAGTTGTGTCTCCAGTGGGGTACGCCCGAGGTGGACCTGTTGGCCTCTTGAATCAACAGGAAGGTACAGAGGTTTCTGGCACTGTCTCTGATCCTCAAGCTGATGCCACAGACACCTTAGTGGCTCAGTGGAGTCAGTATCGTCTGATTTTCACCTTTCCCCCCCTCTCAAACTTCTGTTAAGACTCCTGTACAGGATCGACACAGAAGGAATTCCCGTCATTCTAGTGGCTCCAGATTGGCCTCGCCGGTCTTGGTACGCAGATCCAGTGCGGCTGGTCACCGATGCTCCTTGGAGACTTCCTCTCAGGGAAGATCTGCTGTCCCAAGGGCCCATCGTCCATCCTGCTTTACAGTTGCGGGCTTTTAACGGCTTGGCTGTTGAAAGCCAGGTGCTGAAGGATAGAGGTTTGTCAGAATTGGTGATTTCTACGCTGTTAAAGGCTAGAAAATCTACCATCGTACTTGGAAGAAATACATTGCGTGGTGTGGCTTTCTTGGGGTTCTCCCTTGCTCCTTTTCGGTGGCTCGGATATTGGCTTTCCTCTAATGGGAGGTTGAGCAGCGCCTGACCTTGAGTACCATCAAGGGCCCACGTTTCGGCTTTAGTGGTTTTCCTTCAACATCCATTGGCCTCACATTCCTTGGTGCGTACCTTTATCCAGGGAGTCCAACACTTGGCTCACCCAGTGTGATCTCCATTGCCGCTGTGGGACCTCAATTTGATGCTGTCAGTTCTTCAGAAACCTCCTTTCGAAAGTCTTCGAGAGGTTCCCCTGCCTGTCCCAAAAGGTGGCCTTTTTGGTGGCTATTACTTCTGTGCGCAGGTTGTCAGAGCTGGCGGCGTTGTCTTGTCGTTCACCTTACATGGTGGTTCAAAGAGATAAGGTGGTTCTTTGTCCCTGTCCGTCGTTCCTTCCAAAGGTCGTCTCTGATTTACATTTTCTGTTCTGGCCTTCTGTCATCAGGTGTCAGTGATGAAGGTTTTCAAGGCGGCCACCTGGTCGTCTGTGCACAGTTTCACAAAGTTTTATAAGGTGGCTGTGTTGGTATCTTCCTTTGGATGCTTCCTTTGGCCGCAGGTTTTTGCAGGCTCCGGTTTAGAGGACCTTTTGAGGGTGTATTGTTTATGGTTGAGCTCCATGTTACCTGGTTGGCTACGGTTTATCCTTGGGAATTTTTTCTTACTGTTCCCACCCCTCATGTTTGACACTGCTTTGGGATGTCCCAATGGTCAAAAAGATAAGATAAAAATAAGATGCTGTGTTCGTCAATGAACAAAAGAGAAAATGGGATTTTTGACTTACCGTAAAATCCATTTCTCTAATGTTTATTGATGGACACAGCACCCACCCCTCTGTGGAGTTGGCTTTCTTCTGATACTGCTTGTAACAAAACTGAGTGCCTATAGCTGAGAGTTGGAGTATACCCCCTGGGACTGCCCCATAGGTGTAGTCGAGTTTTTTCCTGCCTAGTGTCCTACTCCTGTAGGGGGCAGTATAACCCAATGGCCAAGAAGGTAAGGAGCTGTGTCCATCAATGAACATCAGAGAAATAGATTTTACGGTAAGTCAAAAATCCAATTTTATCTGTCATATAGATCCCTGAAAATGTCTTCATTCCAGAAGGATGGAGCCATTGTGGTTCAGGCATCATTCAGGATCAGCATCTACATCTAGGCTGAGATGCAGGCTCAGATGTATGTGCTAGGTCCTGTGTAATTTATGGCTGTATTCAAACATGTTGATACCCATTCGTAGCAAATTACCGTGATATTGGCCCATACCCCTGGTATATGAATAATTGCAAAAAGAAAAGGTGGGGCTTTAGAGGCCGGTGGGAGGAGGAGGATCATGAATATCACACAATTTGTATAAAACACATCTTTATTATACACATATTAAAAAATGTACATCAAAAGGGCATAAATCCCATACATAACATATAAAAAAAAGAGAAAAAGGAACGCATGTGTAGAAATTAATTCCCATAAGGGAATGCTGATACTTGGTATCAGATGGTGATGTTTAGGGTCTCTGATGGAGCACGGTTTAAGGGTCCCCAGCAAGCCGACGCATTTCGCACAAGGCTTCCTCAGGGCCAGTGAGACCAAGACAGACAGATATTTCCCACTGCGAATCGGATCACGGCAGGCAGAACAGACTGACGGACCAATAGATCAGGCTGACCACAAAAAAAGACGCCATGGTGATGACCGCAGAAAAAATGTCAAGACAATGATACTGTAGTCTTCAGGTGTGAAGATATATCTACAAATACTTGCACTTATGCTGAGAACTTCCTCCAAATTATGCTACAATGGCCTTGGTGACTGCTCAGTCTACAACATAGGCAGCATACAATCACATGCTGGGGTATCTCATTGAGGTTCTACATATCCGCATATTCAGTAGCTTAAACAGAGCCAGATACTCCAACTATGTATGATCCAATATCAACATGAGGCAGGTAAGTTCAAAACAGGTTCCTCATAATCGGTTTGCAGTAGCAACCAGCCCCTGCACTATAAGGCAAGGTGAGCCTGGTATGCGTCAGAGGTTCGGAAGATACCCATTGTTGAGAATCTTCACAAAACGTAGGTATTTCTGTAAGGCACTAACAACGCATTCCTGGTGGTGTGTATGTGGCCTACATACAGAAATGCATGAAAACCCTCTGTATTTTCATTGTCAGTACCAACACATGCAGAAAACTCCAGTAGTTATTTATGACACTGTCTGGTGCTATTGTTGTGACCAAATTCCTAAAGAAATACTGTCATATTGGTGATAAGGAAAGTAGAGGTAAAGAAGACTCCTTCCATGTAGGAGTAGATCGCTGATTGTGTAAAACGTATAATTATCATGTCACTTCTTTGAGACAATTCTGCTAAAAAAAATGTTTTTATATAAGAATTCAAGGCATAGTATATTTTTACGTAGTTGCATTAGTCCAGCTTGGACCAATGTAACTATGTTTATATACCATACCTGACAGATGCCCCTGGAAGCTGGAAATCAGTGGCAAAGAGAACACTTCTCCAGTGATCTCCACTTGCTTCTAGGTGCCGAATGAAGGCTGTATTGTAACCTCAAGAGGCCAGTCGCTAAGTACGAGCGCCATTCAGAGAATGCTTTGCGTTTTCTGAATAAAAGCAAAGCATTCAGTGATTAGATGAGGTGTAGATGGGGCAGTAAAAAGATACCATGCCTGGGATTCTTCAAGTTCCTCTGAAACTGATATTTGATACATTTCCATTACTCTCCCTACTTCTCCATGTATAACATTTCTCCATAAAACTCTTTACAGGAGAGATGCGTGCAACAAATTCATATCCACCTTACTGTCGCGTACATGAATCTGCCGCAAATTCAGCCATTTGTCGCACTACTGCAAGACAGATTTCAAATGAGTATCTATAACACCTTATTAATTGCAGGGAATAAGTTGTGTGAGAATTCACTACAGTTACTTATTTCAGCCGTACAAGATTGGGTATTCACAGCAAACAAGAATTTTCTTTTCTCATGAATAAATATTTAAACAATATATGGCCTTAAGATTCTCAGCTACTTTAGTAAATCAGCCTTGTATCACACAAATCAGCTTTTGCTGCAGCCTCTGCAGGTTTTCTTTTATTTATGAAAAAAATCATTTCATCCCAAAAGGAACAAAACTGTTGCTGTAACTGCTTATAAAGCGCTAGCTGGAGTTTGACTTAAATTTGTTTAGTGTGTTTAAATCTACTAGTCCATCCAACACCTACCCACTTACAGGCCAGACCTTTTCTGGCACTTTTTGTTTACATGTAATAAACTGTATTTTTTGCTAGAAAGAACCCCCAAACATTATATAATACATATTATTTTTTAAAGCAGAGGCCCTAGAGGGTTTTGCAATTTTTTATGTCCCTCTGTATTTGCACAGCGGTTTTTCAAATGCTTTTTTTTTTTTTTTTTTTTTTTTTTTTTTTGGGGTAAAAACACTTTTTTTTTAATGCAAAAGTGCACAATACATACCCCACTTTTTTGTAAAATATAAAAGATGATGCTACACCGAGTAAATAGATACCAAACATGTCACACAAAATTGTGCATAACCACGCAAGGTCAACAAAAAAGGTAAATTTTACTTGCACGAAAAAAAATAATGTAATTTTTTGCATTACAATTTTAAAAAGTGTATTTTTTCCCAAAAACCGCTGCACAAATACCATGTGACATAAAAAATTGCAAAACCCACCATTTTTTTTTTCACTAGGGCCTCTGCTTAAAAAAAATTATATATAATGTTTGGGAGTTCTAAGTATTTTCTAGCAAAAAAAACAAAACAGATTTTCACATGTAAACAAAAAGTGCCAGAAAATGCCTGATCTTCAAGTGGTTAACCACTTTACGACCGCCCGCCACAGTTATACTGCGGCAGGCAGCCGCTCCAGCGCAAACCTCCGTAGGTATACGTCGGTCGCGCGCAGGCAGCTAGGGGGCAAGCGTCCGCCCCCGCTCGTCACCAATACACGGAGCAGGTGGCTTCGATTGCTGCCTGACACCCACGATCGCTCCCCGCTGAGAGAGAAGGACGGGCAGCTGTTGTAAACACAGCTGACCGCTCTTCTCCCTGGAATGATCACAGAGTTCCTGTGATCCTTCTATATAGGAACACAGGTCTCTGTGATCATTTCACAAGCCACGCCCCCCACACAGAGAAACACACCCCTTGGTACACATTTAACCCCTTGATCACCCACAGTGTTAACCCATTCCCTGCCAGTGTCATTATTACAGTAACAGTGCATATTTTTAGCCATCCACCAACCCTTAGGTTACCACTGTGTTCTATAGAAAATGTAGGGCCCGGGGGATGGAACCACCGAGAGCAGGGAACCAGGCATCCAACACTTCCATAAGTGTATCAGAATCAGAAGATTCTTCTGTGGCTATAGCTCTTCAACAGAACATAGGACTCACCAGCCACAATATAGCTCAGTATTAGGCTCCGTTCACATGTAGGCGTTTTGGGGCGTTTTTCTGCTCTAGGATCAGCTCTCAAAACGCCCAACAAGACAAATCCTATTCATTTCAATGGCCCCTGTTCACATCTGAGCGTTTTGATGCTGTGAGCAAAACGCCCAATGCTCAAAAAAGTACAGGAGCTTCTTTTTGGGCAGATTACAGGCGTTTTCCATTGGTCTCTATTCAATCTAAAAACGCCTGCACAAAAAACGCCTGCAAAAACACCCATAAAAACGCCGGAAAAAACGCCTGTAATAGCAACGCCAAGATGTGAACGTAGCCTTAATGATCTCTTATAATAGTCTGCTATTTCATTCATTTATTTATTTACATTGAGTTGCTTTAGATCAGGCATGTCCAACCTGCGGCCCGGGGGCGGCATGCGGCCCAGAACTGCAGGCAATGCGGCCCACTGACCCCTGACAATTTTTTATTTTTTTTTGCTGGGGAGGAAGGGGGTCGGGGGCATGGCCACAGCGGCTTCCAACTAACGGGAGGCAGAGGCTGCCTCGGAGGGGAGGGGGGGGGGGGGTGAGCATGTGCAGTGTTTGACTCCTACCACCATGACCACTTCAAATCACTGAAGTGGTCATGGTGGTTAGAGTGTTCCTTTAATATCTCTCAGAAGTAAACCACTGTATACTGATTCCATTTCATTTGATCATCCTCTAGTTGTGTTAAATTAGTGCGGGGGGGGGGGGGGGGTGCGGCAGCATTTTATTACTTATATACCTTAAATATAGTATATATTTTATATGCGGCCCGAGAAAATTTCTCTACACTTAATATGGCCCAGAGAAGCCAAAAGGTTGGACACCCATGCTTTAGATCAAAACAAACCATGATCAGATCTCTGTTATACATTTTCCTGCACTATATTCTGAGCACCAGTGTAATAAACTGCATGTAGACAGCATGGTGCCTGCCATCAACACCCAATGAACAGAAAACCAAAAACATACCGGTTAACAGGCTCATTATGTGATTAATTTCCTATAGCTGAAATGATTGTTGTTCCACTTAATTTGTGTTTGTCATCTAACATAGCAGAGGAAGAATCTGCTATAGTGCGATAGTCAAGGTATGTTTATTAAAAAATGTTTACTAGCAAGTTTAGGGCTGTGATGGTTTTTTTTTTTTTTTTGTCTATCTAGGCAAATATAGGATAGAAGTAAGATTGCTCATATCTTAAGCTGTACCATTTATTGCCATCTAGAGGTTACTTGAAGTATTTCATGCTTGCGATGTAGGCATTTCACAATGTTATAAATTGTCACCGAACAGAAAGGTGCTCATTAATTGCATCAATGTAAGAAGTGCTTGACTGCACCACAAAAGCTGATTGAATACATGCAAGTAATCTATAATGATTTCTTTGTAGACTGAAGAGAACTCTAGTATGTTGTATTGTTAGAATTTTTACCAAAATAATACTTATACCTTGACCACAGTGATGGGAAGTTCCTTGTGTGACATTATTATTATAATACAGGCTTTATATAGCGCCAATAGTTTGGGCAGCGCTTTAAAACATGAGGGCAGACAGTACAGTTACAATACAATTCAATACAGGAGGAATCCGATGGCCCTATCCCACCATATACACTTAGACAAGCGACCACTAGCCAACCTGCACCTAGTAATAGTTGATATATTGTTGGGTAGAGGAGTAGGAAATGCAGGTGTTATCCATGCTCCTTTTATGCATCTTTTTCTTACTTTTTGAAGCATAATATCCTGCTTGAGGCCTGTGTGACATGGCTCTCCAGCCAAATGTATTTATTTTGTTTTGGAGTGGGAATTCTTGAAACCTCAAACTTTATTTTTTATTTTTCATTGCCCCCTAGGTCCACTCATATGAATCCCCAGTGTTACCAAATAGAATACAAACAACAACAAAAAGTAATTCTGACCATTTTTAACTCTACTGAAGTGTTTTATTCTTATATATTTCCATTGGAAATATTAGTCCCACTTCCTGTCCTAGTGATAATAGGAAGCCAGAAGAGACGTCGGCAAGAAAAATCTTACTCTTCGTTGACTAAAAAAAAAATGTCTGGAGTTCCATCACCTAAGCTCCTCCCTGTCCCGGTTAGGTTAGGTTGAGGTAAGTTTAATTGATGTAGCGGTTATGGTAGAAACTAAGACGTATTTGGAAAAAGCAAAGTTGATTTTTTTTTTTTTTTCACTGGCCTCTTCTTTCTAGTTTCTTTTTTCTTTCCTATTTTACCATACCCAAGTGTGCTGTAGCTGTAGGAGAGCCATGAAGAACTCCACTGCTTCCTGTTCATTATCATCTCTGTAAGTCCAGGTCAAGCCTCATTGTCCCCATTCTTGCCAAGGCTTTTCTTCTGCAGTTAGTGATATGTACTACTGTTTGCAGTACATAGGGGGCCATGTAAAAAAAAAAAAAAGAAAAATTTAAAAAGGCGCACTTATTGTTTAATAGTAAAAGGATAGGTCTTAACATTCTGTGGGGGGTATTCGGTGCCTCAAGCCAAGAGGGTGGGACTTTGTGGGCAAGTGATAAAGTATACTGATGTATATAAAATCAAAATAGGTTTAATTAAACATAAAGTACACATACATATATATATATATATAATGTGATGAGATTGGTGCTTGGGTTAAGGGCCCAAGAGTGATAAAGAATAGAAGGAAGATTCAAGAGAATCTGTGACCTATGGGGGTTATGGTGACATAGGTATGGATGTTATCTCTGTGTTTCCTGTAGGTTGTTCAGGAATGGTTGTTCACAGAGGTCATCCTAATATCTGACGTGTTTCGGCTCTTATGAAGGCCTTTTTCAAAGATTCGTCACCCAGTCTATAATTTATAACAATAACAGATCAGTTATTGAGAATATATACAGTATTTTAGTCACAAAAGGTGGCAATAGTATATTTATACATACATAAGCTTAGCCTTGTGTTTTGCAACCTTTTCTGTGTCCTGGAATAATACATATATATAGGTGAAACTCAGTGTGTGTGTGTATATATATATTCAAAATAAAGATTTGTTTTGGAGACTGTTATAAATAGATTGTAACTTACAGATGCTGCTGTACAAGTTCATGCAGACGTGTCAATTTCCGAGTGCTTCCGAGGGTTTCCCCTACTGTTGATTTATTTCTGTTGTGTAGAAAAATAGCTGTCACCGTATGAGTATTTATGCTTACTTCCTTAGTAGGTGAGGGGCATATTTATTTGTGACTTTGTTTGGCATAAGTGGATACTTACACCACTTGCTGTACACGTTCATGCAGACATGAGTAAGTTCCAGAGTGCTTCCGGGGTGACCCACATAGGTCACAGATTCTCTTGAATCTTCCTTCTATTCTTTATCACTCTTGGGCCCTTAAACCAAGCACCAATCTCATCACATTATATATATATATATATATATATATATATATATATATATATATATATATATATATATGTATGTATGTATACTTTATGTTTAAATAAACCTATTTTGATTTTATATACATCAGTATACTTTATCACTTGCCCACAAAGTCCCACCCTCTTGGCTTGAGGCACCAAATACCCCCCACACTATATATAGGGACGGAGGCAAAACCGACTACAAGCTCTCATGAGATCAAACCCCCCCCCCCCCCCCAGGTCTTAACATTATTTTTATAAATACCCTTATAAATGCTGAAAAAGGGCCTATACTTGAGACAAGACCAAGGAGTAGGCAGAGTTGGTGGCTGGCTTTGAGTGCTAAAGAACCTTGTCTTGACACTGCCTGTACTGGTCTACCCTGCTTATTTGCGGCGCCCTTTTACTATGTTTGTCTTTTTCTTTTCCTGTAGTGACTCCCAGCCCCCATTAGAGGGAGCTAAAGGCTGGAGAACAGCTTTGTATTAAAATAAATGAGCAGTTCATCCTTTTGGTTTTTCTAACCCTAACTTACCCTTGTTTATTAGAAAATCGGGAAGCCCTTGCAACTGAGTTTTTATGTGGACTGCAAGGGCAAGTATAAATAAAGGATAAGTATTACAAGTACACTTATCCTTAAAGACACATCTTAACAATGTTGCCCCTCGACCCCCAAAAAATATATATACACAGGGGCGGACTGAGAACCCTCACGGCCCCCGGGCAAAATAAATTAAGGGCCCCCTTCATTTATTTGAAAATATATCTCATACTTCTATCTCAGAGTCTTGTAAAGTGGGAGAATTATCGTTTTATCTCTGGAGTGAATCCCCTATTTTATACATGCTAGTATTCTGTTAGCTTTGCTTGCAGCAGATTGATAATGCATGCCATTGCTGAGCTTGTCATCTACTAGGTTTCCCAGGTCCTTTTCCATCTTAGATTCCCTCAAAGGCTCACCCCCTAATTAGTAACTTGCGTTCAAATTTCTGCCACCCAAATGCATTACCTTACGTTTTCCATCATTAAACCTCATTTGCTGTGTAGATGCCCATCCCATTATTTTGTTCAGGTCTTCTTGTAAGGTTTCCACATCCTGTGTAGAAGTTATTGCCCTGCTTAATTTAGTATTGTCCGCAAATACGGAGATTGAGCTGTTTATCCCATCCTCTAGATTATTTATGAATAAATTAAACATATTGGTCCCAGGACAGATCCTTGGGGGACCCCACTTTCTACACAAGACCATTCCGAGTATGCCCCATTTATCACCACCCTTTGGACTTGCCCCTGAAGCCAGTTTTCAATCCAGGTACCTTAGTTTGGACAGTAAACGTTTGTGGGGAACTGTATCAAATGTCTTTGCAAAATCAAGATACACCACATCCACAGGCCTTCCTTTATCTAATAACCATGCTTATTACTACTAATGATACCGTTTTCATTATTAAAGTCTCGTATATAGTCCCTTATGATCCCCTCCAATAGCTTGCAGACTTTTGATGTTAGGCTATCCGGCCTGTAGTTCCCAGGGATATATCGCAACCCTCTTTTAAATATTGGTACCACGTTGGCTTTTTTCCAATCAGCTGGTACGATTCCTGTCAGTAGACCATCCATAAAAATTAGGAACAATGATCTGACTATCACCTGGCTGAGTTCCTTAAGGACCCTCGCATGTAAGCCTACTGGTCCCTTTGACTTATTTATGTTAGGTTTTCTAGTCTAGTTCTGAGTCTGTCTTCTATTAACCATGAGGATGCTTCCTGTGACGTGTTATTAACATTACAGTCTAGATTATTTAATCCCAACATTTCTCTGGATAAACTTCAGGAACCACAGGCCATGATTAACCGACCTCTGTCACACAGACCGTTCTCTCTCCCGATTTGCATACAGGTTCTGGGTCTGGTGATATCCACCTTTAAGACCGTTCTGTTTGCACAGTCCTACATACAGCTCCTTCAGCAGGTTAAACTTCACAGGAGTATACTGAAGTTCGTGGCGAGGTCACGGGTTCCTGTGGCAGACGCCGCATGCGTCCTAGGTGTACGGTAATGCCAGTATCATCCTCTGCTCAACTCAGGCCTATTCCATTAAACGTCAGTTTCCACCTTTCCCTGTCATGGGGCATTTTACTCGGGCGTCGAGTGCTTCTTGGGCCTTCTGCCATTAGGCATCAATATCGCAAGTTTGCAAGGCGGCCACTTGGTCGTCGGTGCATACCTTCACAAAATTCTATAAGGTAGATACTTTGGCATCTGCAGATGCTTCTTTTGGCCGCAAAGTTTGGCAGGCTGCTGTTTAGGTGGGGCTGTTCCCTCTAGAGGGGAGTTTTTCTTTACATTTGTATTTTTCAGATGGGGCTCCTGTGACCCGTGTAAGGCTCCTTTGCCCTGGTTAAGGGCACTTCTGTTTAGTCTTGGGTTATTTTCCCCACCCCTCATTTTCCTTTTGGCACTGCGTTTGGATGTCCCAGTAATTATGATTTATGGAGCGCTGTGTCTTACCGTAAAATCCATTTCTCTGAGTTCAACGGACGCAGCACCCACCCCTATATGGAGTTCTGATACTTCGAATACTGTTGGCTACTAAACTGATTACTTAGAGCAGAGAGGGGGGGTAATATACCAACCTGAGGATGGCCCATGGGCGTAACCAGGTGTTTTTTGTTTTGCCTGGTCCTACTCCTGGAGGAGGCAATATAACCCAGTAGTTATGATTTATGGAGCGCTGTGTCCGTCGATGAACTCAGAGAGAAGACTTGTCTTCCTCTGTCCTGAGAGAAGACTTTCCCTCGTTAAACCCTCGTTAATGGTAATACAATGAAGGGCTTAGTCAGTAAAGTTGTTGCTTGCCTTTGACACAAACTTTAGGGATCAGCAATAAATCCTGCACCCTTAAAAAGGGTTCCCTGGCTAACCGAGTGGTTGTGTTTTTTTTAGAATGGGCTTCTACCTGTTCCTAGGGTCTTCTGGAACTCATTAGGTGGTCTATGAAAGCGTCCCCAGTATATTTGTCTTATTTGTGAATGTTCTACACTGCAAGACTTCAGGCATATACTGAAGTCCGATAAGAGGAAAACACAGATCTTTGCTTTAATTCACCATTTTTCTGCTCTTCCTCTCATCTGAAAGATGTAAAGATGTTTCGTTTGAGCTCTGTATTTCCCAGGTGATGGCTCCATTATCTGTGTGCAATCTATGTATCCGGAGGAAGTTTGGGAGGTATTTAATTTGTAGGAGATAAAATGTGCCGCTTGCTCCTCTGCTCTTACAATAATTACAAAATGTACCGTATCTCGGAGGGTGCTAATCTCCTTGTATAATAGATCAACATCAGATGTGAGAAACTCAAATGAGAGGATTTATTGAAGATGGGAAATGGGCCGCTTTCTCCTTATCTGAATAACATTGTGCATTCCATGTAGACGTAAGACTTAAAGGGACACTGTCACTTCTTCTTTAATCCTATCCTGTGCTTATTGTAAACAGAGAATGTTTGAAGTTAAATGAGATTTAAGTTTCCCCCATAATTGCAGTCTATATTGGGATTGCAAGTTCAAAATAATAATATAGAAGGTTCAATAGTTTAGGAGGGAGGAGTGATTAAATAGTAGTGGTGTAGGGAAGCATTTTGTACTGAGCTGCACCCAGTATGATGCATGCTCCAGGATGGCTTTGTCTGCTGATTTTAGGTGAGTGTCCAGAGGGTTTAGTTAGCATTTCAATGGAAAGTCATTAGGATTACGTTTTTTGAAAGTATAGTTGGCCTTTAGTCCTCCTTCAGAACTATGCTTTGCGGTAATGTGGGTTTTACCATGGCGATAACCCAAGCCACTCTTTTCAGTACATTGCTTTGCCATTCATTCATAATGTACAAGTACAGTAGGGTTCCACAAGGTATATGCCTTGCTTTAGAGGGTGTGCTATGCTTAAAAAAAAAGAAAGAACGGGGGGTTCCCAAAATGGCAGACAGTATGTGCCTTCTATATTAAGAAACTTCCAGCATATTAAATCTCAACTTCTATATTATGTTTTGAGATTTTACCAGTATATTTCAAAGCAGGTCAGAATTGAAAAAGTTGGACACTTATTAAAGATTTGTCATGTAATATATTGAAAAATGCATATAATCTTAGGATTATTTTTGTCATAAAGCATGAGGAAACTTTCAAAGAGCATTTCCTGAAAGATGTTATTGGCAAACAGCTGTACATGTAACCTACCTCCTGCATGACAGCAATTGGGCCTGACGATAGGTTGCTTAGACACCTAGCAATGCTTTGGGGAGGTGGGTGAGATATGTTTAGATGTGTCAGTATCTCATTCCAAATTAGACCGGGCAAATGGTAAAAAAAAAACACCTTAAATAAGCTGCAGCAAGTATATGTACAGTGCCTTGAAAAAGTATTCATACCCCATTAATATTTTCCACATTTTGTCATGTTACAATCAAAAACGTAAATGTATTTTATTGGGATTTTAAGTGATAGGCCAATACAAAGTGGCACATAATTGTGACGTGAAAGCAAAATGATAAATGGTTTTCAATTTTTTTTACAAATATCTGTAAAAAGGGGCATGCATTTGTATTTGCCCACCTTTACTCTGATACCCCTAACTAAAATCTAGTGGAACCAATTGCCTTCAGAAGTCACCTAATTGGTAAACAGAGTCCCCGTGTGTGTAATTTAACCTTCCTAGCGGTATTCCCGAGTGTGACTCGGGGTAAGATTTTTGAGCCAAAAGCGGTAACCCCGAGTCACACTCGGGGTAGCGCTGGGAAGATCGCTGGATCCTGGTGGAGGTTTCACTTACCTTTTCTCCGGGATCCAGCGATGTATGAGAGCGGCGTCCGGCGGCGGAGCTTCCTCTCGATCGTCTGTAAGCCCCGGCTTCCGTCTCCGGCGACGTGACGTCCGCCGGGGGGTGGAACCGGCGGCAAATTCAAAAAGTATAAACACCAAACACACTGACACACTGTAATCCTATTGGATTACATTCCCAAAATATAATAAAGTGACCTTTTTATGCCCCCCAGTGCTTTCTCCATTGCACTTCCTGCATTATTTCCATACTTTGTATCTGGATTATTGCAGAGCGACCATGGCCTCAAGCAAGCGTGCCGCAACATCAAAAGCGATGTATGACCTGCTGGGCGATAGCGACAGCGATCCCGAATCGCACGGAGAGTGGAGTGACAGCGATGCATGGGAAAGCTCATCATCCGACGAAAGTGAGTTTAGTGATGATGATGTGCCGAGCGATGTGCGTACGTGGTGCGTGATCGACTGCGGTATGGAGCACGTAGCGCCCCCAAGGTTCCCGTATACCGGAACGCCTGGTCTCAAAGTTGATGTTGAGGAGGATAACCCCTTGGCGTATCTGCAGCTTTTTTTGACCGATGAGGTCATCGAAAAAATTGTTGTGGAGACCAACCGGTACCAGCAACAACAAGCCGCAGCACATCGGCGGTTTTCCAGGAGCAGGATGTGGGAACCCGTTACCAGTGCGGATATCTGGAGATTCCTGGGCCTTATTATTCTGCAGGGAGTGGTGGGGAAACCCCTGCAGAAGTGGTATTGGACCACCAACAAATTATTGGCCACTCCTTTTTTTGGAACCATAATGTCGGAGTACAAATTTTCCCTTATAATGCGATATTTGCACTTTGCCAACAATGAGGAGTTTGATGAAACATCTCATCCGGCTCTGAAGCTGAAAAAAATCTGGGACATTTATCAATTAATTTTGAAAAACTTCCAGCGGTCCTATGTCCCAGAAAGAGACATTTGCATTGACGAAAGTCTTATGGCGTATAAAGGGAGACTTAGCTGGATCCAATATATTGCGTCCAAGCGAGCACGCTTTGGAATAAAATCCTTTATGCTGTGTGAATCCAGCTCTGGCTATATTTGGAACTCGGTCCTATATACCGGAAGAGGAACTAAGTTCAACCCAAGGTTCAGCAGCTATGGGATGGCAACTGCTTCAGTTCTGACGCTGATTGAGCCTCTGCTGGATCAGGGGTATTGTGTCACTACAGACAATTTTTACACCTCCCCAGAACTGTTTGAGTTCCTCCTACAGCACAAGACGGATGCTTATGGGACCGTCGGAGCAAACCGGCGTGACATGCCCCCCAGCTTTGCCAACAAAAAACTCAAGCCTGGAGAGTTAGTTGCCTGCCAGAAAGGCAAAATGTTGGCACTTAGATGGCGCGACAAAAAAGATGTCTGCCTGATGAGCACCATCCATAGCACCGCCACTGTCATGGTCCATACAAAAGGGGGAAAAGATGTGCTGAAACCGCAACTGGCCCTAGATTACAATAACACCATGGGAGGTGTGGACAGAGCTGACCAGGCCATGACCTTCTATCCAGCAATGCGGAAACAGCAGAAGAAATACTATAAAAAAATTTTCAGACACCTCCTGGAGCAGTGTTTATGGAATGCCTTCATTCTGCTGAAAAAGAAAAGTGACCGGCCTATGATCCATGCGGACTTTGTGTGGAAAATTGCGGAGCTGATTTTTCTCAGGCACCAGACACCAACTGTAAGTCGATCCGGACGCCGTGCGGCTGGTGTCGTGAACCCCGAACGACTGACCGGTCGTCATTTTATGGACCTCATTCCGCCGACGGAGAAGAAGACTGCACCCACAAGAATGTGTGTGGTGTGCTGTTCCAAGCACGACGACACCGGGCGGAAAATAAGAAAAGAAACACGGTACTACTGTCCAGACTGTGATGTTGGACTTTGCGCTGTACCCTGTTTCAAAATTTTCCACACCCGGGACGTTTATTGAAGCAGTATGAAGAGTAATATTGCATCCTTTTTGGGAAAAAAAAAATATATTGCATCCTTGTTTGACAAAAAAAAATGTCAGTGTTTTGGATTACATGATTTACTATCATTTATTGAATAAAAAGTGTTATTTTTTGGAAAAAAAAAAAGTGTTATTATTATATTATTATTTTATAGTTATTTATTATATTATAATTTTAGGATTTTGTGTTTCAAACTTTATCATACTCGGGATGTTATAAAGAAGAACACACGGTAAAAAGAAATCATTAGTAAATAGCTGGTTTGGGCTGCTCATTCTCCAGAATTGCAAGCAAAATAATGGTACCGCTTTCAGCACCTAAAATCCGAAAGAATCATACCGCCAGGGAGGTTAATCTCAGTATAAATACAGCTGTTCTGTGAAGCCCTCAGAGGTTTGTTAGAGAACCATAGTGAACAAACAGCATTAGGAGGGCCAAAGAACACACCAGACAGGTCAAGGATGAAATTGTGGAGAAGTTTAAAGCAGGGTTAGGTTATTAAAAAATATCCCAAGCTTTGAACATCTCAAGGAGCACTGTTCAATACATCATCCGAAAATGGAAAGAGGATGGCACAACTGCAAACCTACCAAGAAATGGTCGTCTAACTAAATTGACAGGCTGGGCAAGGAGAGCATTAATCAGAGAAGCAGCTAAGAGGCCCATGGCAACTCTGGAGGAGCTTCACAGCTTGGGTGGGAGAATCTGTCCACAGGACAAAAATTAGTCGTGTGCTCCACAAATCTGGCCTTTATGGAAGGGTGGCAGGAAGAAAGCTGTAAGAAGTCTTGTTTGCAGTTTGTGAGAAGTCATGTGGGGGACACATCAAATGTCTGGAAGAAGGTGCTCTGGTCAGATGAGACCAACCTAGAATTTTCTCTTTCGTTCATTGATGGACACAGCTCTTCATCCTCATGACCGTAGGGTTATACTGCCCCCTACAGGAGTAGGACACTAGGCAGAGAAAAAAAGCTTGTGCATGCCTATAGGTCAGTACCTGGGGGTATGCTCCCACTTCCTGCTAAAGGTATTTCGTTTTTTACTGCCTAGTCAGGAGTAAGGACCTAGTTCCTTGCTGGGATCCCTGGTCCTGGCAATTTTTTTTTTCAATGGAATTTTTTCCTCCTTTTATTGTTTAGATTGTTTTCTGCTGTTCCCACCACTCATGTTTGACACTGCTTTGGGACATCCCTATGGTCATGGAGATGAAGAGCTGTATCTGTCAATGAACGAAAAAGAAAATGGGATTTTTGATTTACCGTAAAATCCATTTCTCTGATGTTCATTGACGGACACAGCACCTGCCCCTTTTTGGAATTGGGTTTTCTTCTTCTGACACTGCTTGTTGCAAAACTGAATACCTATATCAGGAAGCGTGAGTATACCCCCAGGCAGTGCCCCATATTTGTGCTCAAGTATTTTCTCTGCCTAGTGTCCTACTCCTGTAGGGGGCAATAAAACCCTACGGTAATGAAGACGAAGAGCTGTGTTCTTCAATGAACATCAGAGAAAGGGATTTTACAGCAAGTCAAAAATCAAATTTTTTGGCCTAAAAGCAAAACGCTATGTGTGGTGCAAAATTAACACTGCACATAAACCTGAACACACCTTCCCCACTGTGAAACATGCTGGTGGCATCATCATGTTTTGGGGGATGCTTTTCTTCAGCAGGGACAGGGAACCTGGTCAGAGTTGATGGGAAGATGGATGGAACCAAATACAGGGGAATCGTAGAAGAAAACCTGTTAGTCTGCTGCAAAAGACTTGAGACTGGGGCAGAGGTTCACCTTCCAGCAGGACACTGACCCTAAACATACAGTCAGAGCTACAATAGAATGGTTTGGGTCAAAGAATATTCATGTGTTAGAATGGTCCAGTCAAAGTCCAGACCTAAATCCAATTGAGAATCTGTGGCAAGACTTGACAATTGCTGTTCACAGATGCTCTCCATCCAACCTGACAGAGCTTGAGCTATTGTGCAAAGAAGAATGGGCAAAAATGTCACTCTAATTTCGCAAAGCTGGTAGAGACATAACCAAAAAAGACTTGCAGCAAAAAGTGGTTCTACAAAGTAGTGGCTCAGGGGGCTGAATACAAATGCATACCACACTTTTCATATATTTATTTGTAAAAAAAAATTGAAAACCATTTATCATTTTCCTTCTACTTCACAATTATGTGCCACTTTGTGATGGTCTATCACATAAAATCCCAATAGAATACATTTACGTTTTTTGGTTGGAACATGCCAAAATATGGAAAATTTCAAGGGGTATGAATACTTTCAAGGCACTGTATAGGATAACCTGCATAAAATATAATCAATAAACCCCATGTCCTGCTAGACCCCATGAATAAAAATTGAAATAAAACCAAAAAGAAAACCTGAGAAAAAAGTTTATATAGATGTGATCAGCCCACAACCATATGCTGAATCACAGTAATTTGAATCAGAGTATCCATGTTTTCCAGCTCTACTTAAAACACTACAGGTGCATACACCAGTAAAGATGTCTCCTTACCATAAGATGTGGTACTCTCTGTGAAGAGAAGTCTAAAAATGCTTGGGTGGAAATACCTTCCACTTGGAATTGAATTCCCCCGCTCTGGTCCTCCGGCAGTCAGTCTCCGGCAGATAAGCGAGAGCGCCAGGCCCACAGTGTAAAATCGTCACAATGTTTCTAAAAATGACAAATTAAAGGCTGTACAAAAAGCCGGCATCCAGAAAGGACTCCAAAACCCACAAACCAGTGGGACAAAACAGTGTTTCCACACATGCTTTTTTAGACTTCTCTTTACAGAGAGTCTCACATCTCATGGTAAGTAGACATCTGTGGTGTTTTTAGTGAAGCTGGGACACAAGGATACTCTGATCAAAATCACTTGGATTTAGCATATGATTGCAGACTGATCACATCATCTATATGAACTTCTTTTTATGTTTTATATTAACTTATATTCACAGAGTCTAGCGTGGCATGTGGTTTATTGATTATGTTTAGCTGTGTACCCCCTACAAAAGCATTGGGATTTTTGGATGGCTGGAGTGGCATAGCATTAAGTCAGTGAGGAAATCTAGGATCATATTCACTTTTGTATGCTTTCCTGCTGTGAAACGCATGAAATTTTCCTTTCTTTCAGGAAGCATGTTTTTTAAGTCTGACTTGAAATCAAGAGATTTTAATTATGTGCTTTAGTCGATGTTGATGTCCCCAAATGGAAGAAAGATCTTTTATGTACTAAGCAACACAACCTTAAACTCTACTCAGAGATTATTTTAATATAAAGATTTTTTAATCCTTTGAAATAAATATGCTAAAAACATAATTCTAAATGGATAAATGTTAGAAATGTTCTTTCTTATAGTACATGTTTCTTCATATACTATTAAAGTCCTGATTTATAGTATAAAAATCTTTGTATACATAAATTCACTTTTGAGCAGCAATCCCTTTCTTTCCATTGTAGCTGTTTCACATCACTGGGATTTACTGTGTTTTTTAAAGGAAGCCTATAAGGGCCCATTCACGTGGCCTAGTTGGCGTTTGATGCTTACATGATGCCACACGGTCTTTGGTAGATCAGGGCACAGATACATGAACAATCTCCAAAACCTATATCTGAAATTAGTATCTAACAGAGGAATGAACCCAGCTCAGCATAGACCATGGTGGTTCCTGTTTTTTTTTTTTTTTTTTTTTTTTCTATTGTTAGAAACCACTGGGAAGTGAGTTTTATGGCTTTAATAAATTTAAAGGGAAACTGGTTGGGTAAAGCAGAACTGGACATCCATAGCAAAGGGGTTCTCGCCATGTAATTTTATTGTACATCTTTATTTAGTTTCTAGCATTTACTTTACAAAGTTGCCATTTTGACCCTTTTGTTATGATAGGGAACTGCATCAAAAATCTGAAACTCTGGAATCCAGCTATACACTGTCAACATTCACCCCTTTAGACCCCGTTCACACTGGGGCGAGCCGACTTTGCCGGGCGACCTGTGAAGTCGCGGCGCGCAGCTCGCGCCGCGACCTTGGAGCGGCCGGCACAGACTTCATATAATTGAAGTCAATGCAGGTCGCTCCGGGTCGCCCCAAAGAAGCTCCGGACCCTTTTTCTAAGTCGGAGCGACTTGTGTCGCTCCTATTAGAACAGGTTCACAGCTTCTCTATGGCGAGCGACCTACGGCGACCGCCTGACAGGTCGCCCCAGTGTGAACCGGCTCTTACTGTACCCTCCTTTTATTTTTAAGTAGCATCATTTAAGCATGGGAATCATTATCGTGAGATATCTTTTTACACTTCTTTATACTTCTTTGTCCGTTGCTTTCCATACACCTGTATTATTAGTGCTTCTAGTAAAAATTAGGACGTTTTTGACACGGGAAGTTTAGGGATATCTATGTTGACTTTTGGGTACAAGCTTTCTGTTGGATTGGGCTACAGCCTGAGGTGCCAGCTAACACTTTTCGGGGAATGAGTGATCAAATTGGGTAGGGACCCTTGTCCAAATGCTGTTGATTTCACGTAGCCAGTGATAGGTTTCTATCCACAAGCATAAATGTAATGGCTTGGCTGAGTGTTTGTATTTGTGGGATGGCTATGTTAGAAGTGGCGGAGGATAGTCCAACTAAGCCTGCTGCAAGCCTAGCCTCTCTCTATTGTCTATAGTAGGGGTAGGCAACATTTTGGAGGTTGAGATCTACCTAGACAACATGGAGGAAATCAAAGATCCCTGGGTGGTGGGGGGGGGGGGGGAACGCCCTTAAAAAAAATTAATATCAAGCCCCCCAAAAAAACACAGCAGTGTCCTGTGCCCCCCACCACCACCACCCACAGTAGTGTCATCTGCCCTCTCAGAACATTGCCCTTGCTCCCCTTCACATCACCCCCTCCACTGTAGTGTCCTCTGCCTGCCCCGCTCTCTATAGCAGTTTCCTGTGCCCCCCCTCATATCAGTGTCCTGTGCTCTCTGCCCCCTTTAGATTACCCCTCCCTGTAGTGTCCTCTGCCCCCCCCCCATTGTAGTCTCCTATGTCACTCCCCCAAACCATCTGCCCCTTTCACCCCACACCCACTGTAGTTTTCCTCTGTCCCCCATCTCACACATACACACACAGTAGGTAGCAGTCCCATATCTTACACTGTACAGTACTTTTCACATTAACAAGCAGGTCGCCCAGCTTCCTAGCAACCAATCACCTGCCAGTTAATGTGAACAGTTAACCCTGCAGGGCTGTGTTCCCGATTTACCTGTCGGCTGCCCGCAGTCAGTAGTAGATCGGGATCAACAGCTTGCTGTCCCCGGTCTTTTCGGCTTGTGTGCTTTAGGTGTTATTGGGGGCACACAGTGGCAGTCTATCTACACGCGATTCACAGTGCACCAGCCTGTGTGTGATTTGTTCATCTCAAGTTACTGTTAACTAAACACACTACATTGTTGGAATGCCGCTTGTGTTTTGAAGGTGCATTTACCACAAATTGAGGGTAATCCACCTAAAATTTACATTTTGAGTAGACACAGACGTATTTTTTTTGTTATTATTATTATACATGATTTTCAGTTTGCACAACTCTTTCAAAATGCAGGCATATAGTATAGTTCCAGTACAAACAAAATGGCCCCAGCCCCCACCTCTAACTGGCCTTCATAGCAAAGAGCACATGGAAGGGCAATGCATACGAGACAAAATCCTAAAAATTCCCTGGTCAATTCACCAACCTGTTTGGTTACCAACGGAATTAACCTGTCTAACAGTATGCGTTAAAAACAGATGCGTTAGCACACATTTGCAAATGCATGTGTAAGCTGCAGGGCCACTTCATAGCACCCTGTATTACCTGCAGTCCTAACTCCTCTAAATTTATGAGAGTCTCCACAGTGGGAGCACATGCACGCTAATAGATAGATAGGGGGCAGGTGAGCCTGGAGGTAGCCCAATCCTCTTTAAAGGCACTTGGGGGCACAGTGGACACCCAGCGCATAGCAAAATGGCAGCAAAGGCATCCAGCATGTCCACTCACCAGTATACATCAACAACAAACAAAATGGCCCCTGCCCCCACCTCTAACTGACCTTCATAGCAAAGAGCACATGGAAGGGCAACGCATGAGAGACTAAATCAGGAAAAATTCCCAGCTCATTTCACCAACCAGTTTGCTTACAGTACAGTTCAATAAAATAGGAATCGGAGGGCCCTGTTCATTAGAGCTTACGATTTAAAGCGAGCGTAAAGTAATAAAAGGTAATAACTGTGGGTGATGAGCTGCTGGAAAACAATAATGTTTATTTGTTAGGTGAAGGCAGGATCGGATTCTCTAAAGACATAGATTTTCAGAGATCACTTAAAGGTGGACAGAACAGGAGATAGTCGGACAGATTGGGGTAAGGAGTTCCAGAGACTTTGGAGAAGTCCTGGAAGTGAGCATAGGAGGTGGTGACAACTGACCTAGAGAGCTGGAGAGCAGGGGGTCTTAAGAAGAGCAAAGAGAATGGTTGGGTTGGTATTTTGAGACAAGGTTAGTGATGTAGATGGCTTAGTAAGTTGGTAGTATTTAGAAATTGACATGCAGCGTTATTAAAGCTCTCTTAGGATGGGAAAGGAAAAAGCTGTGGACTCCAGGCAAGGAATCTTGTCAACTGAGTCTCTGAGAAATACAAAAACCTTGGTGATTTAGCTCACTATCATTCATCCATAAGGAGAATATTAGTTTTGGATGGACAGACCCTTTGAACATTTGATGTGTAGTAGACCTGCAGTTACCATAGAAATATGTTTTCTCAGCAAAAATATCGAAATACACCTGAACTGTGCAAAGATAACAAATTACTGGCGCCCTGTGAAACACATTCGTATGGCAGTCTCCATGTTGTTGCGGAAGGGGGAACAGATCTGGGGAGAGTGTTCAGGTTTAAGTCCAGCCTTAGTTGTCTGAAATTTAAAAGTAAAACCAATCACAATAATAAATTGTCTTTCTCCTCCGCCCTTCTGCAGGATTACGTTCTGGCGGTGGAAGCCTATCATGCCGTTATAAAGTATTACCCCCAGCAGGAGCCACAGTTGCTGAGCGGTATCGGAAGGATTTTTCTTCAGGTAATTGCAGAACTCACAACCAGTCCGTTTTCTCCCATTTAGTTATGTAGTCATTAAATAACGTGAAATATTGCCGTAGTGGAGCCACAGGGGAGCTCATTTTTTCTGGTGTTCATCCTGTAAGTCGGACATTACAATTATTAGCTAATGATTAGTAGGCTGAGGAGCCTGTCTGGGAATGATGCGCTGATGCCAGATTCTTTACAGGTACAGAGCCGGAGCTGGTGAGATCTCCCACTGGACGGAGGAGGAGGGGTTCTGTTCTGTGTTACAGAGAGATGTAAGCTCCAGGCTTATGAAACTCCTCTGTAATCCCCTTGTCAGAGTTACTCCAGTCTCTTACACAGCCTGGCATATCAGTCTTGACAGGTGTCCACAATCTCTTGTATTACTGTGGCAATGCTATAGGCCTGCAGCTGACTGTGACCTTCCTGGCTTCAGCGGGCCATACAAGGCCACAATCTATATTCCTGTCTTATGTGCTGCATTCCCAGGAGGTTCTGCCGGTGCCATGTGCAGAGTCTGGCTTGGAATGCACAGCTATTTATGTACAGAGTATTTAGCTGTAATCTGTAAGATACCGTTTGATGTATTTGTGAATGCGATCAGTGGTAAATCTCTTGCATGTGTTTTATAGACCTGCTGAGTAAAAAAAAAAAAAAACTACGAGGAGCAAAGCATTAAAGCCTGACTGAATAATCATTTTAAATGCTAATACAGTAAAAAAAAAGCTTTTTTTTTTTTTTTTATCAACTAAGTGCTGAAGCAAGGTCTAATCTATCCCTGTGCTGCCAGGACATAGAGTCGGACTTGAGCTCTCACACAAGCTCTTCTGTGGTCCAACATTCCCCACTGAATACTGTTCTAATTAACCTTATTATCCCTCCCTAAACAGTGCTGTTGATTAAAGTGTCATTGAACCCACATCATTACACATTATCCTAAAAAGCTATATTACATGCTGTTCATACTTAGTCACTGTGGGATTCATTTTCTGCAAAAAATATGGTTGATTCTGCTGTTCTTTGTCTCCCCCTCTTGTTCATGTCCCCACTGCAGTTGGGGATTTTGCAGAGCAGTTTTAGCAGCTCTGCACATTCTCAGTTTTCAGTGAGTTTCTATGCTGAGCATTTCCTCCCTGTCACATGTGAGCAACCCATATGACTATAGAGTCACACATGTGGGCGTGTACACAGTGGTAAATGACAGCGCACTCCCTCCCTCCTCCTTAATGTTCCCTAAACAACTCTACGCAATGGGGACAGGATATTGCATCTTGATTGATGGAGGCTTCACCTCCCTCTCATTCTAAGATATGGGTTGAAAGGGCATAACACAGCCTGTGACTGGCAGAAATCTACCCACACTGTTATTGCCAAAAATAATAAAGTTTTATTTTAAATATATACTTTTTTCTTACGTCCTCTGACAGTCGCCGCCCATTCAGTCAGCTTTCACTAGTGGGTAATGGCGCCCTCTGCAGGAGCAAGCTAGGCAGTTTGAAACGTTAATAAAAAACTTTCTATACTTAGCCACACCTCTAGGGAGCCGTCCCTCAGCCATTATCCTGATCCAGTTATCACTGTTCCTCAGTTTTATGCTGCCTAGCGTCAGGAGTAGGCTAGCTCTTCCCTGCTGGGACCTAGAGTCTCAGTTTCTTAGTTTTTTTTCTTAAAAAATGTTTTTTTCTTTTGAAAATAGCTTTTTAATTTCTCTCACTATCGCTAGTCAGGGAATTTCCTGGAGGACTACAAGCGACAGCAGAGCTGGGCCTCGCACTGAATAATCTAGCTCCTTATGGAGTTCCAGCCTGCCACCAAGCGTCGCAGATCACTGGTACGCCCAGGCCTCTCAATGACAGTGCCCCTTGGGATGGGGGACGAGCCTGCAGAGATCCATCTTCGTCGGGAGTGTCAACTCCGGAAGGTCCGTGTGTTGCTAGCATCCCTTCCTGGCTGACAGCACCCCCACTCAGGGTGGGAGGTTTCCCATATCAGAGCGATGCCCGCATTCTCTGGACTGGTGAGTACTACTACCCCCTTGTCCCTGGGACTAGGATCTGTAGGGGGGTTCTGTGGGCCCACTCTTAGGGGATGACAGTGCTGGTGGCTTCTGTGATATCCCCCTTCTGGCCAGCGTGGTAAGTTTCCCTCCCTCTCTGACCCCGCTGAGGGCGCTATGCGGTGCACTTGCTGTACCTGGGGGGCATGGGGGGCTCCATAGCATCAAGGGGTTCTCTCTGGGGTCCCCTGTGGTGGCCAGATCGTGCGTGTATACTTTCTTGGGCGCCGTTAAGTGCCGCAGCCATCTTGGCTGAGGGCAGGCTGTCTGGGCTCATTGTAAGGGCAGCAGCCATTTTAGCTCCTTGTCTTGATGCTGATCAGGCGCCATCTTGGGTGTGGGAAAACGCCTAGTAAGGGCGGCAGCCATTTTGCCTGTGATTCCTCCTCTTGACTTTCATTAGGCACCATTTTTTTGTGGCTCATGGTGGGCATAGGCCTCTATGGGTGTGAGGTCACTTCCTCCCTTCCTTCCTTTTTCCGCTGAGCAGTGTGTGGCAAGTACTGACACTTTGGGGGGATTTTTACTGTTTTCTCAGGCATTTTCCTGTTAAAACTGTTTTCTCTTGTGGCTATTGCCTTTTCTGAAGGGGCTCTTCAAGTAGTGCAAGTGGCAGTGGGGATCCGCGGGAACCGCCATTTTAAAGGGCCAGCGTCCCATTAATTTTTAATTGCAATAATGAACTCCCAGGATAACAAAATCTCCACAGACGTGGTTGTGGCTTCAGGCACTCTTGAATCCTCTTCCATGGCCTCATTATCTGCTGCTCTTGCGACTTTGGTGTCCAAGGTGGATCTGCTGATGTCGGAATGCACTTCTGAAAAACGGCCTATGCCCTCCCAGTCATCTGACTCGGAGCCTGATTTGGTTGCCACGGACAACATCCCCCCCAGAGGGGTCCCTGTCCTCACTTTCCGAGGGGGAGGAGGAGGAGTCTTCCTCGGTGGCGCAGGAACGCGCTGTGATGGATGCACTTATTAGTTCCATTAAGGAGACTTTGAATCTTGACGATGAGCCATCTCAGTCAAGTAAGCGGGCTGCCTTCGGGTTCCGAAAGGCCCAGAAGTCAGGTCAGGTTTTCCCCTGCGCCTAGGAGTTTCGCGAAATTGTGAATGACCAATGGCGTTGCATCAAACATATGCCGCCTAAGAGATTTCACTACTGCTATCCCTTTGCGAAGGCTATGGACAGACATTGGACAGTGTCACCTAAGGTGGCCCACACTGTTTCTAGGCTAACTAAATCCACCTTGATGCCGGTGGAGGACTCTCCGGTGTTCAAGGATCTGGCAGATAGGCGTGTGGAGGCGCTTTCCTGTATTTGGTGGCGGGCTCCCTGCTCAGACCTGTGTCTGCCTTGGTGATTGTCTCTCAGGCTGTCACGGGATGGTCCAAGGTGCTTCGGAGCACCCTGGTGGCGGAGTCTGCCTCTCCGACTGCCCTTGATATGGTGGACCAAATGACCCAGTCCGGGATGTACCTGTGTGACGCGGCCTTGGACAAGCCTCCGTTAGTCGCTCGGCTGTCTGCGGTCGTGGTCTGCCACCTTATTTGGCTGAAAAGCTGGTCGACTGACCACGCTTCCAAAAAGACTGTGTCTGATGGCCCTTATGTGGGGAGTCGTCTTTTTGGGGACTCTCTGGATGAGTTGATCAAGGGGCTTACGGGGGATAAGAGTACTCTTTTGCCCCAAGCCTTTAAGGGAAAGTCCACCTGCGCTAGGCGGGGGCCTTCTTTTAAAGCTCTGCGTGTGTCCTTTCGTGCCTTCGGGGCACAGGATAAAGGAAAATCCTTCAAGCCCTCAGGTGGTCACAAGAAGGCGTGGTCGAGTAAGCCAAAGGCCGGTTCGGCAGCCCAGTCCACCTCTTCCTGAAGGGACGCCCTAACCCATTTCAGGGGTGGGGGAACGTCTGCGTTTCTTTCAGGAACCCTGGCTTTCCAGAATTCAGGACAGGTGGGTTCACAAACTGATTCGTTCAGGGTACAAGATCAAGTTTCTATCTCGCCGCGCAGACAGGTTCTTTCCATCAAATCTCCATCTAAATCCCGATCGTTTCAGAGATCTCATGGGGGCGGTACAAGATCTGCTCGCCCAAGGAGTCATTGTGCCAGTGCCTTCACGGGACAGATTTTGCGTTTTTTTATTCCAACCTGTTCACGGTGCCAGGGAAAGAGGGCAAAGTGCATCCGATTCTGGACCTTAAGTCTCTGTATCACTTTGTGCGGGTGCAGAAGTTCCGAATGGAATCCATCAGGTCGGTGGTGGCGTCGTTGAGTCCAGGGGACTTCCTGGCCTCCATCGTCTTGAAGGATGCGTATCTGCACATCACTATCTACCAGGGTCATCAGAGATATATACGCATCGCGGTGGCAGGGGAGCATTACCAGTTTGTGGTGTTGCCCTTTGGTCTCGCTTCGGCTCCCAGGGTATTCACCAAGGTTTTGGCTCCAGTGCTGGCTTTACTGCGTTTAAGGGGGATTGCGGTCCTCGGTTATCTGGATGACCTCCTGTTAAGGTCGAGCTCGTGTGCAACTTTGACGAGCGATCTGTCCGTCACGGTTCAGACGCTCCAGGAGTTTGGGTGGACCATCAACTTTCATAAGTCCTCTCTGACCCTGTCAGTTCGCCTCCAGTACCTGGGGATGGTCCTGGACTCAGCTCAGGTTCAAATTTTTCTCCCGGAGGACAAACTCCAGACCCTGCGGGATGAGATCAGGTCCCTCAGGGACAACCAATCTCTCCTCTCTCCGGGCCTGTATGTGGTCCCTGGGTCTGATGGTTTTGGCTTTCAAAGCCTTCCCGTTTGCTCAATTTCACACAATAACTCTGCAAGCGGAGATCCTTGCCAGGTGGGACAGAACGCCCCAGTCGTTGGACAGGAGGATTTCTCTGAGCCACCTCGCAAGTTCGGATCTTTTGTGGTGGCTCCTGTCACCAACTCTGACACAAGGCAAGTCATTCCGGCCTCTGCTGTGGATGGTGCTCACCACGGATGCCAGCCTATCGGGCTGGGGTGGAGTTAACTGGATGCCTTGTGCGAGTCGCAAGAGTTCCATCCCCGCTCCTTTTCAGTGGCGAGGATTTTGGCATTCCTGCAGGGAGGTGTGGATCAGCATTTGGCGCTGACCACGGTAAAGGGTCAGTTGTCGGCCTTAGCCATTCTATTCCAGCGTCCCTTGGCGACTAATTCCTTGAATCGCACCTTTATCCAAGGGGTGCGTCATCTGGCTCCCCCAAGGAGGGCTCCTTTGCCTCCCTGGGACCTGGATTTGGTGTTATCCGTGTTACAACGGCCTCCCTTTAAGAACATCAGAGACATTCCTCTGCCTGTGTTGTCCCAGAAAGTTGCTCTTCTGGTAGCTATCACATCTGCTCGCAGAGTGTCTCAATTGGCGGCTCTGTCTTGCTGTTCACCTTATCTGGTGCTTCATAGGGATAAAGTGGTTCTGCGACCCAATCAGTCTTTTCTCCCCAAGGTGGTCTCGACTTTCCACCTCAATTAGGATATTGTGTTACCTTTGCTTTGTGCGAAGCCCAAGCATCCCTAGGAATTTGCCTTGCATTCCTTGGATGTGGTTCGGGCGGTCAGGGTTTACCTGTCTGCCACTGAGTCTTTTCGGAAGTCTGATACTCTGTCCTTTCTGAGGGACCTCGGAAGGGTCCGGATGCGTCCGCGTTAACCATTTCTAAGTGGATCAGACAGACGATTGTTCAGGCATATTCAATCAAGGGTCAGGTTCCTCCTTTCCCTGTAAAGGCTCATTCTACTACAGCTGTCAGTACCTCTTGGGCTTTTCGCCATCAGGCTTCTGTGGCTCAGGTGTGCAAAGCGGCGACCTCGTCGTCTGTGCACACTTTCACAAAATTCTACAGAATTGATGTGCTGGCATCCTCGGATGCTTCCTTTGGCCGCAAGGTTTTGAGTGCGGCGGTTGTTTGAGGAGACGTGTTTTTTTCTGTCTCTTCCTGGGGTGTTTTTGGTTGTTCTGGGTTAGCTCCTGTTTTGAGCTTTGTTGCCCTGTTGGCTCAGTTGTTTTTTTTGGCCTGGTTGATACGTTCCCACCCCTCACACCTGCACTGCTTTGGGACATCCCACTAGTGAAGGCTGACTGAATGGGTGGCGACTGTCAAAGGATGTAAGAGAAAATAGAATTTTTGTAAGAACTTACAGTAAAATTATTTTCTCTGAGTCCTCTGACAGTCTTCAGGTTCTTGGATCTGGGGGTTATTGCCTTCTGGTACTACTTGCTACAAACTGAGGATCAGTGATAACTGGATGAGGATAATGGCTGAGGGATGGCCCCCTAGAGGTGTGTCTAAGTATAGAAAGTTTTTTATTAACATTTCAAACTGCCTAGCTTGCTCCTGCAGAGGGCGCCATTACCCACTAGTGAAGGCTGACTGAATGGGCGACGTCTGTCAGAGGACTCCGAGAAAATAATCTTACAGTAAGTTCTTACAAAAATTCTATTTTTGACAATTTAAAACCTTTTTATTAATTATTTTTACTAAATCACTGTACCAATTTGAAAGACTGCAGCCTGTGAATTCACTAGGACAAAGGAAGACAGGTGTGGATATCACTAGTTCTTCATGGATTTATTGGTTGACTGTTTGAGTCTACAGACTGGATGCAATCACTGAGCACGAGTGATGGATACACTTATTCTTTGTAGATACTAGAACATAGGACTATTGCTTAAAAACAAAATTTTGCAGACGCATAAGGTCACTCTGTCATAAGAGAAGTACAGAAGCTTCCATTGCAGACAAAATATTAATTGCCTGGCTGTGTCTGACGGTTGAGTCACAGAACTTGAACAAGCATTCTTTAAATGAGTGCCAGAATTTCTTGTCACTATACTTGTGACGACGTTATATTCAGTGTCGGAAAGCCAGCCAGGGACCTAGCATTCTCAAAAGGAGAGTTCAGCAATGACAGCCTCCTTTAATCTCACTCATGAAAGATGCCCATTAAGTTACACCATCTCTTGAATTCTGATATTATGAAAACCCGAACTGTAAAGGAAAAACATACGCTCTTTATAAATCCTATGCAGACTAAACCTCTGTTTTGTAAATTAAAAAATGCCCCTTATGTCCTATAATATCACTGGTGCCCTCTGTTATACCAAATAAATGGCACATGGTTTCACCCCCCACTCTCCATCCCTCTTGTAGGCACCAGGTTCTCTTTAATCTGTCAGTCATATGAAACAGATGAAGACACAATATGCAATCTGTTCTTGTGGCCTGGTTCAGCCAGATAAGATTGTGAGATGTGTGTGCTGACAAGTCCTGCCATGTAATAGATACATTGTTCATTGTGGCAGAGAATGCTGTCACAGTCCAAGCATGATCAGATGGATAGATCTCTGCAAGGTTTTGTTTTTTAACTACAAATACAATCTGCTTATATTTTTTCCTTATATTCTTTGAATGTGAATGGTGTAGGTCTTTTACTGATCTGATAATTTGAATTGTTTTTAAACTGAGGGTTTGTACTGATGATGTTTAAAGCTGAACTTTAGGAAAAAAAATAAACAGTTCCTACAATATATATATATATATATATGTGTATGTATACACACACTACCGTTCAAAAGTTTGGGGTCACCCAGACAATTTCATGTTTTCCATGAAAACTCACACTTTTTTTTCATCAATGAGTTGCAAAATGAATAGAATATATATATATATATATATATATATATATATATATATATATATATAGTAAGACATGGACAAGGTTAGAATAAATGGTTTTTTGATTTTTATTTGAAATAATAATTTTGTCCTTAAAACTTTGCTTTCATCAAAGAATTCTCCATTTGCAGCAATTATAGCCTTTCAGACCTTTGGCATTCTAGCTGTCAATTTGTTGAGGTTATCTGAAGAAATTTCACCCCACGCTTCCTGAAGCACTTCCCACAAGTTAAATTGGCTTTATTGGCACTTCTTATGTACCATACGGTCAAGCTGCTCTCACAACAGCTCAATAGGGTCGAGATCTGGTGACTGCGCTGGCAACTCTATTACAGACAGATTACCAGCTGACTGCCTCTTCCCTAAATAGTTCTTGCATAGGTTCAAGGTGTGCTTTGGGTCATTGTCCTGTTGGAGGAGGAAATTGGCTCCAAGCAAGCGCTGTCCACAAGGTATGGCATGGCGTTGCAAAATGGAGGGATAGCCTTCCTTATTCTAAATCCCTTTTACCTTTATACAAATCTCCCACTTTACCAGCACCAAAGAAGCCCCAGACCATCACATTACCTTTACCATGCTTGACAGATGACGTCAGGCACTCCGCCAGCATCTGTTTACTTTTGCTGCGTCTCACAAATGTTCTTCTGTGCGATCCAAACACCTCAAACTTGGATTCGCCTGTCCATAACATTTTTTTCCAATCTTCCTTTGTCCAATATCTGTGTTCTTTTGCCCTTCTTAATCTTTTCCTTTTATTGGCCAGTCTCAGATATGGCTTTTTCTTTGCCACTCTGCCTAGAAGGCCAGCATACCGGGAGTCGCCTCTTTACTGTGGACATTGAGACTGGCATTTTGCGGGTACCATTTAATGAAGCTGCCAGTTGAGGCCCTTTGAGGCGTTTATTTCTCAAAATAAAAAACTCTAATGTACTTGTCCTCTTGCTTAGTTGTGCACTGGAGCCTCCCACTTCTCTTTCTGTTCTGGTTAGAGCTTGTTTGTGCTGTTCTCTGAAGGGAGTAGTACACACCGTTGTAGGAAATCTTATGTGTCTTAGCAATTTCTCGCATGGAATAGTCTTCATTTCTCAGAACAAGAATAGACTGTTGAGTTTCAGAAGAAAGTTCTCTTTTTCTGGCCATTTTGAAAGTATAATTGATCCCACAAATGCTGATGCTCCAGATACTCAACTAGCTCAAATGAGGGCCAGTTTTATAGCTTCTCTAATCGGTACAAAAATTGTCAGCTGTGCTAACATAATTGCACAAGGGTTTTGTAAACATTATTTAGCCTTTTAACACGATTAGCTAACACAATGTACCATTAGAACACAGGAGTGACGGTTGCTGGAAATGGGCCTCTGTACACCTATGGAGATATTCCATTAAAAGTCAGCTGTTTCCAGCTAGAATAGTTATTTACCACATTAACCACATTAACAATGTCTTGACTGTATTTCTGATTAATTTAATGAAACACAGTGCTTTTCTTTCAAAAATATGGATATTTCTAAGTGACCCCAAAATGTTTAACGGTAGTGTGTGTGTGTGTAATATATACAGTGGGTACAGAAAGTATTCAGACCCCCTTAAATTTTTCACTCTTTGTTATATTGCAGCTATTTGCTAAAATCATTTAAGTTCATTCTTCTTCCTCATGAATGTACATATAGCACCCCATACTGACAGAAAAACACAGAATTGTTGACATTGTTGCAGATTTATTAAAAAAGAAAAACTGAAATATCACATGGTCCTAAGTATTCAGACCCTTTGCTCAGTATTTAGTAGAAGCCCCCTTTTGATCTAATACAGCCAGGAGTCTTTTTGGGAAAGATGCAACAAGTCTTTCACACCTGGATTTGGGGATCCTCTGCCATTCCTCCTTGCAGATCCTCTCCAGTTCTGTCAGGTTGGATGGTAAACGTTGGTGGACGGCCATTTTTAGGTCTCTCCAGAGATGCTCAATTGGGTTTAAGTCAGGGCTCTGGCTGGGCCATTCAAGAACAGTCACGGAGTTGTTGTGAAGCCACTCCTTCGTTATTTTAGCTGTGTGCTTAGGGTCATTGTCTTGTTGGAAGGTAAACCTTCGGCCCAGTCTGAGGTCCAGAGCACTCTGGAGAAGGTTTTTGTCCAGGATATCCCTGTACTTGGCCGCATTCATCTTTCCCTCGATTGCAACCAGTCGTTCTGTCCCCTGCAGCTGAAAAACACCCCCACAGCATGATGCTGCCACCACCATGCTTCACTGTTGGGACTGTATTGGACAGGTGATGAGCAGTGCCTGGTTTTCTCCACACATACCGCTTAGAATTAAGGCCAAAAAGTTCTATTTTGGTCTCATCAGACCAGAGAATCTTATTTCTCACCATCTTGGAGTCCTTCAGGTGTTTTTTTTAGCAAACTCCATGCGGGCTTTCATGTGTCTTACACTGAGGAGAGGCTTCCGTCGGGCCACTCTGCCATAAAGCCCTGACTGGTGGAGGGCTGCAGTGATGGTTGACTTTCTACAACTTTCTCCCATCTCCTGACTGCATCTCTGGAGCTCAGCCACAGTGATCTTTGGGTTCTTCTTTACCTCTCTCACCAAGGCTCTTCTCCCCCGATAGCTCAGTTTGGCCGGACGGCCAGCTCTAGGAAGGGTTCTGGTCCTCCCAAACGTCTTCCATTTGAGGATTATGGAGGCCACTGTGCTCTTAGGAACCTTAAGTGCAGCAGAAATCTTTTTGTAACCTTGGCCAGATCTGTGCCTTGCCACAATTCTGTCTCTGAGCTCTTCAGGCAGTTCCTTTGACCTCATGATTCTCATTTGCTCTGACATGCATTGTGATCTGGAAGGTCTTGTATAGACAGGTGTGTGGCTTTCCTAATCAAGTCCAATCAGTATAATCAAACACAGCTGGACTCAAATGAAGGTGTAGAACCATCTCAAGGATGATCAGAAGAAATGGAAAGCACCTGAGTTAAATATATGAGTGTCACAGCAAAGGGTCTGAATACTTAGGACCATGTGATATTTCAGTTTTTCTTTTTTAATAAATCTGCAACAATGTCAACAATTCTGTGTTTTTCTGTCAGTATGGGGTGCTATGTGTACATTCATGAGGAAGAAGAATGAACTTAAATGATTTTAGCAAATGGCTGCAATATAACAGAGTGAAAAATTTAAGGGGATCTGAATACTTTCCGTACCCACTGTATATACTGTGTGTGTGTGTGTGTGTGTGTGTGTGTGTGTGTGTGTGTGTGTGTGTGTATATATATATATATATATATATATATACGTTTCTAAGCCACTAGCAGAAGTACCTTGAATTTGCTTGGTATTTTCATCTTGCAAATTCTTTGCAGCAAAGCTCAGGCTGGGAGAGGGAAGGGCATGACTGGGAGTCATTTAGGTGTGCTGCAGCGCTCATGTGCTAGCGAGTAACATGTTGATAGGGGGATAGAGCAGAATGAATGAGAGATGAATTTCAGTATTGTGCCACTTCTCTTTCAGTGACAGGATGAGGACAGGAAGGTGTTACTTAAAACAGAATTAAAGCCTTTTTATGAAACATTACTGGTAAGCTTTTATTGCCAAAGATAAAATGTATGTCTCTCCTGCAGTAAAAGCTCCTCTTCTGCTTATCTGCAATTTATTTACTTGACAAGATAATTTAAAAAAAATAAATAAAGTGCAAATAGTTAAATTATGAACCAGTCAGCTGTGTGAATATATGTACAGAATTTGATACATCAGATTACCAATTGTTGTAATAAACACCGTGCTGCACTTATATGACAAAACAAACTCAAGTAAACCTGACGTTTCATATAATTAATGTGAAATAGTAGCAAGAGTTCATGCACCAGTGACATAAGTCCCACTATATTTGTTTCACCAGTGATAGCAGAACCTCCAAATAAAACACTTGGTGTCTGAATTATTCATATGTGATCCACCCAGTGCTCAAACAAACTCTCCATGCAGCTTACCAGATCAAATGTGACTCTCAGTAAATGAGTAGTCAATCATCGATTTGTGCATCTACTAGTCCGCAGTCGAAATGTGGGAATAAATGGACACCACATCACTCCTGGACAGATGCTCAGAGAGAAGAAAAAAGGAGCGCCACGTTTTCATAGTGTAAAACCTTCCATATTCCATTTTATTAAAAGGTTAAAAACACAAGCATATAGGAAGCAATCGTCATCAAACAAACTACAATCAATCAATGTGAATCAATAGCAGTCATGCATGCATGGGGAAGTCACTTCTGATTCTTCCCTACGCGTTTTGTCACATTTGACGTCTTCAGGAGCACACTTTTTTTTTTTATTGTGCATGCACATCTAAGTGTACATTCAAAGAATGCCTTGGTGTGCGGTTTGATAGGACTGTGTAAATCTCCTAAATGAATTGTCAGAAATACAAATCTACTAAGCATATCTGTGTATTTAATGGTTTTCTTGAAGTTCACTTTCAAGTATTCAGAGACGTTACAGCTATAAATGGTCTATTATAGCAATGCCTAACATAAGCTTTAAATACGGCCACTGCCTTACAAAACAAAACTCATTCCATCTGATGAGGATGGGGCCATTTAAACCATTCCTTTTTTTCCCCTATGAGCAATTGTGCATCAAGAACTGTTGATGCATGCTACAGATAGAAAAGTACTGAACTGTATATCCAGCTTGCATGCTACTTTTGGTAACCTAGTGTTTGTCAGTGTCATTAACCACCTCAATACAGGGCACTTAAACCCCCTTCCTTCCCAGACCAATTTTCAGCTTTTAGCGCTGTTGCAATTTGAATGACAATTGCACGGCCATGCAACGCTGTACCTAAACCAAATTTGTGTCATTTTTTCCCCACAAATAGAGCTTTCTTTTGGTGGTATTTGATCACCGTCAGGTTTTTTCTTTTTTGGTGCACAAATAAAAAAAGACTGAAAAGTTTGAAAAAAAAAAAAAAGTTTTTTTGTTTAGGTTATAAAATTTTGTAAATAGATATGTTTTTTCCTGCACTGATGAGCACTGATAATGCCGCACTGACAGGCACTGATGAGGAGACACTGATGGGGTGGCACTGATGGGGTGGCACTGATATGCAGCACTGATGGGCACTGATAGGTAGCACTGATATGCAGCACTGATGGGCACTGATATGTGGCACTGATAGATAGCACTGATATGCAGCATTGGTGGGCACTGATAGTCAGCGCTGATGGGCACTGATAGGCAGCACTGATGGGCACTGATTGGCGGCACTGATAGGTGGCACTGTTGGGCGGCAATGATCGGCACTGATGGGTGGCACTGATCGGCACTGATGGGGGGCACTGATAGGCAGCACTGGTGGGCAATAATGGGCACTGGTGGGTGGCACTGATAGATGGCAATAACGGCACTGGTGGGCAGCACTGATAGATGGCATTGGTGGGCAACATGATAGGGAGGGCACTGGGGGGCTCTCTGAGCCCTGCTTGCCATCCCTGGTGGCCATAGTGGGCATCCCTGGTGGTCATGGGTGGGCATCCCTGGTGGCTTAGTGGCACCCCCCCCCCCCCCCAGGGCTGCACTGGTAATCAATGTTCTGATTACCAGCACAGACCCCCCCCTGTGATCAGTGAGTAATTAGAAATACTCACTGATCACCCCCGCAGCAGCACCGATCATCCCTCTTCTCCTCACTGACAGGATGTGTCAGGAGGAGAAGAGATCGAAGCCGTTACAACGGCTCTATTTACATTACATGACGGCTGTGATTGGACACAGCCGTCATGTGATCAGGAGGGCCAATCATAGGGCCCTCCTGCCGAATGATGTTGCTCTGTGTCCGAGGGACACAGGCACATCGAGATCGCGCCGCTGCGCGTGCCCGCGGCGCCGCGATCTCTCTCCTTCTGAAGGACGTTCCGGAACGTCCATTCAGAAGGATGAGACTCCCACCTGGCCGTATATCTACAATGGCCCGTGTGGGAGGTAGTTAAGATTAAGGTGAGACAGTCCAAAATCAATCCAAAAGTGGATGTAGTGAGTAGCCTTAAGAATCTGAAGGCAGAAGTGCTCATTATTGGATCTTGTTTTGATGAGTAACTTAGTATGCTTTAGGAGAAGCTCCAGTAGATAAAAAAAAATTAAAGTTAGCAGCTACAAATACTGTAGGTGCTGACTTTTAATAAAAAGACACTTACCAGCCGAGAAATCCAGCGCTAACCGGGCTGGTTCCTTGCAGGTCTTCCGGTATCCAGTGCCCCATTTTGTGAGAAGCCAGCTGTGGCTTCCTGCGGCTTCACAGCTGGCTTTCTATTGCGCATGCACAAGTTGTGCCTAGACGAGCTGAGCAAAAGTAGGAGGGAGGAGAAGAATGTGTGGAACTTCACTTTCAAAGTGCATTTCTGTTGTAAAGAATATGCCATAGTCTAAGAGAAGATGAGGTAGTGAAAAATAGAAAAGCAACTTTTGCTTCTATACAGCACCACAAAAATTCAAGATGGGAAAGAACATAGCCAGAAAGTATTACATCTCACTGCTGAAGTCCCCAGTAGACCTAACGCACTGGACAGTGAGTGGGCCCAGCATCCTGCACATTAACTTTTGGGTGACTCCTAAATCTGGGGTAACTTGTATGACCTTGTGGGACCTTCTGAAATACACTTGGACACAGATATTTTGATAGCGGATCATTGGATGGAATATAAAAATATCAATCTTACAAAAAAAAAACAAAGAAAAATTCCCAGCTCAACTTATCAGCCAGCCTGCAACAAACCAAATTGTCCCTGTCTAACCGTTCACGTTAAAGACAGGGGTTTAATTTGCACACATTTGCAAATACATGCGTACGCTGCAGAGGCCGGGACAAGGCACCCCAGAATTATCTGCAGTCCTAACTATACATTTTGAGAGCTTCCAACGTAGGAGGACATACACTGGCATGCCTTATCACAGCCTCTGCAGCTTACTCAAATGTGTGCTAAGTAAACGCCTGTTTTTAACGTGACCTGTTAGAAGAATTCGGTTTGTTGCATCGCCCTTCCATGTGCTCCTTGGTGTTGAGGCCAGTTATAGGTTGAGGCAGTTACTGTTTGTACTATCATTCAAACTGGTCTGTATTTCATATTGTCACCATGTCTGGAAATAACTAGTGGCATTGTTATTTTGCATATTATTCGCTGTTTCCTATTGGCTGAATTTCATGACTTTCAGAGGACTAGTGAAAGTGGAAAAACTTTGCGTACTGCTTATTACCTCATTAATTGCGGATGTTCTGCAAGAACCACCCCTGCTGTTTTCCAATTCTGACTAACATGATCGAAGCTGAAAGCCGCTTTTAAGCTTCCTTATGTAATTTGGCTTACCAGCAAATAAAGGCACACCAGATCACATTAACTCTTTTCTTCTTGGTGTCTGTATCCATCATGGAAACCCAAACCAGTGTGAAATTTTATCTGTACTCTGATAACTACATGTGATAAGCAGAGTCAGGATACATATTACTGGTCTAAGACTCAGTCCCAGTTCACATATATGAGCGAATCCACTGCGGGTTCCCGCATCACATTCAGCTCGCAGGCAGCTCCCTGCCATATGTGAATTGCTGGGGGTGTCAATACAAAGTTAACAATACCCCCAGATCAGTTTGCATACTGCAGTGCGAAATGTCAGTTCGGACATGAATCGGATTGCATAGATGTGAACATCCATGCGATCCGATTCTGGTGCGGACCCAAAAAAGGGTTCTGTGCTAGTTGTGTCCGAATGTGATGCAAATTCAGCCATACAATCTGTATGGCTGAATTCGCATCACTCAGACGTCACATGTGATTTGCAGAGCAGTGCGCTTTGAATCACATGCGATGTCTGTCATCGCACATATGTGAACCAGGACTTGTATGTGTAAAGAACAACCCGATGGGTTTTTTCTATAATTACTACAACTTCAGTTGTTCCTGGAAAAATGTCTGCACCACTGCATATACATACAGTGCCTTGCAAAAGTATTCAGCCCCCTTGAACTTTGCGACCTTTTGCCACATTTCAGGCTTCAAATGTAAAGATATAAAACTGTAATTTTTTGTGAAGAATCAACAACAAGTGGGACACAATCATGAAGTGGAACCACATTTATTGGATATTTCAAACTTTGTTAACAAATAAAAAACTGAAAAATTGGGCGTGCAAAATTATTCAGCCCCTTTACTTTCAGTGCAGCAAACTCTCTCCAGAAGTTCAGTGAGGATCTCTCAATGATCCAATGTTGACCTAAATGACTAATGATGATAAATAGAATCCACCTGTGTGTAATCAAGTCTCCGTATAAATGCACCTGCACTGTGATAGTCTCAGAGGTCCGTTTAAAGCGCAGAGAGCATCATGAAGAACAAAAAACACACCAGGCAGGTCCGAAATACTGTTGTGGAGAAGTTTAAAGCCGGATTTGGATACAAAAAGATTTCCCGAGCTTTAAACATCCCAAGGAGCACTGTGCACGCGATAATATTGAAATGGAAGGAGTATCAGACCACTGCAAATCTACGAATACCTGGCCGTCCCTCTAAACTTTCAGCTCATACAAGGAGAAGACTGATCAGAGATGCAGTCAAGAGGCCCATGATCACTCTGGATGAACTGCAGCTGAGGTGGGAAACTCTGTCCATAGGACAACAATCAGTCGTATACTGCACAAATCTGGCCTTTATGGAAGAGTGGCAAGAAGAAAGCCATTTCTTAAAGATATCCATAAAAAGTGTCGTTTAATGTTTGCCATAAGCCACCTGGGAGACACAGCAAACATGTGGAAGAAGGTGCTCTGGTCAGATGAAACCAAAATCGAACTTTTTGGCAACAATGCAAGACGTTATGTTTGGCGTAAAAGCAACACAGCTCATCACCCTGAACACACCATGCCCACTGTCAAACATGGTGGTGGCAGCATCATGGTTTGGGCCTGCTTTTCTTCAGCAGGGACAGGGAAAATGGTTAAAATTGGGAAGATGGATGGAGCCAAATACAGGACCATTCTGGAAGAAAACCTGATGGAGTCTGCAAAAGACCTAAGACTGGGACGGAGATTTGTCTTCCAACAAGACAATGATTTAAAACGTAAAGCAAAATCTACAATGGAATGGTTCACAAATAAACATATCCAGGTTAGAATGGCCAAGTCAAAGTCTAGACCTGAATCCAATTGAGAATCTGTGGAAAGAACTGAAAACTGCTGTTCACAAACGCTCTCCATCCAATCTCACTGAGCTCGAGCTGTTTTGCAAGGAGGAATGGGCAAAATTTCAGTCTCTCGATGTGCAAAACTGATAGAGACATACCCCAAGCTATTAACTTAAGGGGGCTGAATAATTTTGCATGCCCAATTTTTCAGTTTTTTATTTGTTAAAGTTTGAAATATCCAATAAATTTAGTTCCACTTCATGTTTGTGTCCCACTTGTTGATTCTTCACAAAAAATTACAGTTTTATATCTTCATGTTTGAAGCCTGAAATGTAGCAAAAGGTCAAAAAGTTCAAGGGGGCCGAATACTTTCGCACGGCACTGTAAGTAACCTCAATGCTTTATTGATAAACTGAAAATCTATATAAAACTACAAATCTCTCATATAATTAACAAAACAATCATAAAAGTAGAACTGTATGAACATCCTTCTCATGTAACACATGAGAAGCAGTTAAAAATGAGCATTGTTCTAGTCCAAATATGTTATAAAGTATCCAGCTTGGCCCGGGTAATATGTCAATAACACATGCTAAATAAAAACTGCGTTAACCACCCCTAATCACATGTGGAGTAAGATGTTTTCAGGGACAGTTGAGATTGTAGTAGTTTGCTTGGCAGTCCTTGTCCTGCACATCTAGTGGTGCTGGTTCATTTGTTAAATTGAATCTTCACTGTATCTGAGCACCTAAACCAAAAATTATTTAATACTCAAATCAAACTCTCTCATCCATCCATGTCTCAATGCTTTATTTTGTTGAGAATCACTTTGAAAACACCCCCTATCATTTCTGGCAGTGGCCTTCTTGAGAAAGGGCGCAAATGATTCATGTAGCATTTACTTCCTGGAATCCATCTGCCCATTAGCTCAAGTATGTATGAAGGAGAGTGGGCTTAGCATAAAAAAAAATCTCTCCTGAAGACTCCTAGGATGTATGACGAAAACAAGTAAATTTGATTATTATATAGGATTTATATAGTGCCAGCAGTTTGTGCAGCGCTTTACAAGATGAGGGAAGACAATACAGTTACAATACAGGGGGAATTAGAGGCCCTGCTCGTTGGAGCTTACAATCTAGAAGATAATGATATACTTTCATATCTATTTACTAATGCTAGCAGCATGAGGATTCAAAATTATCAATGTTGATTGGAAGAGTTAAGTTCCACTTTAATTAGTTGGGGCCTCTTGTATAAGGCAGCGCAAAGAAATATCATGATTTAGTCTAACAAATAAAAGCCAATCAGGTTTGACTCTACTGCCATCCATGAAAGTGGAATGTTATGGCTTAATGGTGTACATTGATGTCTAGTTTATTTAATAAGATGGCTGTTTGAAGTGATTAAAATGGAACTAAACTCTCTCAATCAACATTAACTATTTTATATTTCCAAAATGTTTTATTTGGGTTTCAAGGAATTCCAATTCCATATAATAATCAGCATGTAGATTGTTATAGAAACAGGTTAAAGAGGAAGTAAACCCTCTTCTGCAAGTTGTACCTATAGGTAAGCCTATGATGAGGCTACCTATAGGTACTGTAAATATCTCCTAAACATGCACCGTTTAGGAGATATTTACCTTACATGCAGCCAGTGACATCACTGGCGCATGCGCTCTGAAGGAACGGCAGCTGGTGCCGTTCCTTCAGAGCCCCATGCCGTGACCGTCGGCGGAAGTGACGTCGCCGCGGCTCCGGGCAATCAGATGGCCGGATGCCGTGATCCCGGAAGACGGGCGACTGAACATTTTGCCCGTCATAGAGGTAAGCGGGCGGCACGGCGGGGGCTCGTTCTAAGGTAAGTATTTCATAATGAGCTAGTATGCGATGCATACTAGCTCATTATGTGTTTCTCTATCAGGGTAAAAAAAAAAAAAAAAATTGGGGTTTACAACCTCTTTAAGGATCATTCCCATTCTAACTAGGGGAACAGATAAGAATAACGTTAAATGAGGAAAAACATATAGGCAATGCCATGCGGCTTTTGATAATTTGGTAGGTAATTCCCGTCACACTCACGTGAACTCGTTTAGGCGTAGATTCCCAAAACTGTGAATTATAGTAATATCCTAAAGGTCGGTGAGGGAATTAACCCACTAAAGCCGTTACAATGGGCAATCTATGTCTTGGCAAAAAAATCCTACAGCCTTATGTCAGAGAGAAAAGGTGGGCTTGTAAGGATCTAGTTAGTAAGCTACAGCGAAATTGGGCGAGGTAACATGCGTATTATCAGGAAGTTGAGTTAAAGGCTAGGCCTGGAGCATGAGAATTGCAAGCCATGGCTGCCCAACATTAGCTCTTTTTTTTTTTTTTTTTTAATCCGATACATTTTTATTGCATTTCTACAACAAAGTTACAACGTGTACAAAAGAAAAAATTTACATACACATCAAAACAGATGTGGTTAACTGTGCAGGTCCCTCAGGTATCCTATCACTCTATCATTACAACATTCCAAGCATCAGTGTGTACAGGGGTTGGAATAAAATATGGAAAGACTACATGATTTGCAGGTGTGAAAGTGACAACATCTTTCACGTTGAAAGTGTAAGTGATGTTATATTATTTTGCTTCCGCTGTGTGATGAGACACTTAGCTAACTGGTGGGAAGCCTCGCTTTTGTCATTCATTGTGTGCGCTGCTAGTAATGCGGAGTCATGTCAGAGCTTATGGAGTTTCAAAAAGGGCAAATTGTTGGTGCCCGCTTAGCTGGTGCCTCTGTGACTGCAGTTGCCAATTTATTTGCGGTGTTGCAAGGTACAGTATCAAAGGTTATGATGGCATATACAGTGTCTGGGAAAACGTCATCTGATCAGCATAAGCGCGGTCAACATGGCCAACTGACCGAAAGAGACAAAAGGACATTGCACAGGATTATGACCTGGATTTTTGCATGAAGAATGGTATCTGATTACATCATCCACCATCCAAGACTTGTACAGCTGCAAGAAAAAGTATGTGAACCCTTTGGAATGATATGGATTTCTGCACAAATTGGTCATAAAATGTGATCTGATCATCATCTAAGTCACAACAATAGACAATCACAGTCTGCTTAATAACACACAAAGAATGAAATGTTGCCATGTTTTTATTGAACACACCATATAAACATCCACAGTGCAGGTGGAAAAAGTATGTGAACCCTTGGATTTAATAACTGGTTGAACCTCCTTTGGCAGCAATAACTTCAACCAAACGTTTCCTGTAGTTGCAGATCAGTTGTGCACAATGGTCAGGAGTAATTCTTGACCATTCCTCTTTAAAGAACTGTTTCAGTTCAGCAATATTCTTGGAAAGTCCGGTATGATTCGCTTTCTTGAGGTCATGCCACAACATCTCAATCAGGTTGAGGTCAGGCCACTTCAGAAGGCGTATTTTCTTCTGTTTAAGCCATTCTGTTGTTGATTTACTTCTATGCTTTGGGTCATTGTCCTGTTCCATCTTCTGTTGAGCTTCAGCTGGTAGACAGATGGCCTTAAGTTCTCCTGCAAAATGTCTTGATAAATTTGGGAATTCATTTTTCCTTCGATGATAGCAATCCGTCCAGGCCCTGACGCAGCAAAGCAGCCCCAAACCATGATGCCCCCACCACCATACTTCACAGTTGGAATGAGGTTTTGATGTTGGTGTGCTGTGCCTCTTTTTCGCCACACATAGTGTTGTGTGTTTCTTCCAAACAACTCAACTTTGGTTTCATCTGTCCACAGAATATTTTGCCAGTACTGCTGTGGAACATCCAGGTGCTCTTGTGCAAACTGTAAACGTACAGCAATGTTTTGTTTGGACAGCAGTGGCTTCCTCTGTGGTATCCTCCCATGAAATCCATTCTTGTTTAGTGCTTTATGTATTGTAGATTCTCTAACAGGTATGTTAGCATTTGCCAGTGACTTTTGTAAGTCTTTAGCTGACACTCTAGGATTCTTCTTCACCTCATTGAGCAGTCTGCGCTGTGCTCTTGCAGTCATCTTTACAGGACGGCCACTCCTAGGGAGAGTAGCAGCAGTGCTGAACTTTCTCCATTTATAGACAATTTGTCTTACCGTGGACTGATGAACAGCAAGGCTTTTGGAGATACTTTTATAACCCTTTCCAACTTTATGCAAGTCAACAATTCTTAATTGTAGGTCTTCTGAGAGCTTTTTGTGCGAGGCATCATTCACATCAGGCAATGCTTCTTGTGAAAAGCAAACCCAGAACTGGTGTGTGTTTTTTATAGGGCAGGTCAGCTGTAACCAACACCTCCAATCTCAGGATTGACTGATTGGACTCCAGTTGGCTGACATCTCACTCCAATTATCTCTTGGAGATGTCATTAGTCTAGGGGTTCACATACTTTTTTCACCTGCACTGTGAATGTTTACATGGTGTGTTCAATAAAAACATGGCAACATTTCATTCTTTGTGTGTTATTATTTTAAGCAGACTGTGATTGTCTATTGTTGTGACTTATGCCCCGTACACACGTGCAGATTATCTGAAGACTTTTGTCTTCAGATTTACCTTTTCTATGTAGTGCAAGGGCCTGCCGGATTGCATACAAATTGAAAGTGTTTAGGTTTGACCTCATATTATATGGTTTTGGTAAGTCTGCAGACAAAAGTCTTCAGATAATCTGCACGTGTGTACGGGGCATTAGATGATGATCAGATCACATTTTATGACCAATTTGTGCAGAAATCCATATCATTCCAAAGGGTTCACATACTTTTTCTTGCAGCTGTATTTGTCAATTCCCAGGGGAATTCAAACCGTCTTGGATTCCAAAGGCAGTCCAACACCATACTGGGTAAAAAGTTTTGTTCTTTTACAATACTTGTTTCCATAATTTTGTCCAACCCATGTATGACATACATAAAATTCAATATACAGTATCTCACAAAGTGAGTACACCCCTCACATTTTTGTAAATATTTTATTCTATCTTTTCATGTGACAACACTGAAGAAATGACACTTTGCTACAATGTAAAGTAGTGAGTGTACAGCTTGTATAACAGTGTAAATTTGCTGTCCCCTCAAAATAACTCAACGCACAGCTGTCTAATGTCTAAACCGCTGGCAACAAAAGTGAGTACACCCCTAAGTGAACATGTCCAAATTGGGCCCAATTAGCCATTTTCCCTCCCCAGTGTCATGTGACTCGTTAGTGTTACAAGGTCTCAGGTGTGAATGGGGAGCAGGTGTGTTAAATTTGGTGTTATCGCTCTCACTCATTTTCATACTGGTCACTGGAAGATCAACATGGCACCTCATGGCAAAGAACTCTCTGAGGATCTGAAAAAAAGAATAGCTGCTCTACATAAAGATGGCCTAGGCTACAAGAAGATTGCCAAGACCCTAAAACTTAGCAGCAGCACAGGGGCCAAGACCATTCAGCGATTTAACAGGACAGGTTCCACTCTGAACAGGCCTCGCCATGGTCAACCAAAGAAGTTGAGTGCACGTGCTCAGCGTCCTATCCAGAGGTTGTCTTTGGGAAATAGATGTATGAGTGCTGCCAGCATTGCTGCAGAGGTTGAAGGGGTGAGAAGTCTGCCTATCAGTGCTCAAACCATACGCCGCTCACTGCAAAAAAATTGGTCTGCATTGCTGTCATCCCAGAAGGAAGCCTCTCTAAAGATGGTGCACAAGAAAGCCCGCAAACAGTTTGCTGAAGACAAGCAGACTATGGACTTGGATTACTGGAACCACGTCCTGTGGTCTGATGAGACCAAGATAAACATATTTAGTTCAGATGTGTGTGAGGAGTACAAAGACAAGTAAGTGTGTCCTGCCTACAATCAAGCATGGTGGTGGGAGTGTCATGGTCTTGGGCTGCATGAGTGCTGCCAGCACTGGGGAGCTACAGTTCATTGGGGGAACCATGAATGCCAATATGTGCTGTGACATACTGAAGCAGAGCATGATCCCCTCCTTTCAGAGACTGGGCAGCAGGGCAGTATTCCAACATAACGACCCCAAACACACCTCCAAGATGACCACTGCCTTGCTAAAGAAGCTGAGGGTAAAGGCGATGGACTGGCCAAGCATGTCTCCCGACCTAAACCCTATTGAGCATCTGTGGGGCATCCTCAAACGGAAGGTGGAGGAGCGCAAGGTCTCTAACATCCACCAGCTCTGTGATGTCGTCATGGAGTGGAAGAGGACTCCAGTGGAAACTTGTGAAGCTCTGGTGAACTCTATGCCCAAGAGGGTTAAGGCAGTGCTGGAAAATAATGGTGGCCACACAAACTATTGACACTTTGGGCCCAATTTGGACATTTTCACTTAGGGGTGTACTCACTTTTGTTGCCAGCTGTTTAAATATTAATGGCTGTGTGTTGAGGTATTTTGAGGGGACAGCAAAATTACACTGTTATACAAGCTGTGCACTCACTACTTTACATTGTAGCAAAGTGTCATTTCTTCAGTGTTGTCACATGAAAAGGTATAATAAAATATTTACAAAAATGACTTGTTTTTCAATAAAATAATAAAATATTTTATACCAAGCTATATATGTAAGACTAGTTAATATTGAATTATTTTTAATTCCTATGCTGCTAGCATTAGTAAATAGATATAAAGGTATATTATATTTACTTGTTTTAACCCTTTAGCTGCCACAGCTGTTTTTTTTTTTTTTTTTCTTTTTTTGCACACAAGCTTCTAAATCATTTTAGCCCTTAAGTTTACATAAAATCCCCAAAACATTATACATTTTCCGAAAGCAGACACCCTAGAGAAAAAAATAGTGGTAGTTCCTATTTTTTATCTCACACAATATTTCTTCAAAGGTCTAAGAAATGCAAAATATTAGTAAAAAATAAACTTTAGGGCACAAAAATGCAATAAAGTACCCAACATTTTGGTAAAATATAAAAGAATGAGGTTGCACTAAGTAAATAGATACCCAACATATCAAACCTTAAATTTGTGTGCGCCTGTGAAATGGTGACAAACTTCAGTACCCTATATTTTACATAGGCGACACTATAGGTCATCAGTTTAGTGTTAGAGGAGGTCTGGAGCTAGAAATATTGCTCTCACTCCAGCATGCACAGTAATATGTAACGTGTTTCACAATCTGTTTTTTCATGCGTAGGCGCCCCTAATGCATGCGTTTACATTCTAACAAGCATATATGTGGGGGTGGGGGCCTGAAAAAAATTTGGGGGGCATTTTATGTGCTTGCGTTTTAGCTTAAATTTTTTACTATTAAAATTCTTATTATTTTTTACTTAACTTTTTTTTCACAAAAAGTCCCCTATGTGGTGATTTTTTGGTGACTGGTTCCTTTAATGAGACATCCACTACCTAAAAGACCCAGGATGTCTCCCCTGAGCTCCACTGAATGCAGATTGCAATGTATTACATCCTTTCCCAGCCATGCTGGCCAGGGACACTGAGAGGCCAACCCGGAAGTGACATCAAACACGTTGCTTTCCGGGTGCGCAACAAGGAGAAGGTCTACTCTGCTCCCTCCCCTCTTCCAAGCGACAGCAAGTGGGCAAGCGGAGCCCAGGATAATTGGTGGGGTCGCTGGTAACATGGGTGTGTGGGAGCAATTGGGCTGCAGCGCATCCGCCCTGAATGCTTCCACCTGACAGGCAGGAGTCTGCTTGTCCGATTCACACACAATCCTGATGGCTTAAGCAACCGAGAATGTGTGTAAAACCCCTCGCTGTCAGGTCCGTACGACTTTTATCCAGAGGAGATTTCTTGATTAGGCACACTTTCCTGTCTGCATGCCTCAGCTAGTGGCAGATGGACTCCAGGAAGTAAATGTTACATGAATTATCTGCCCTTACTCAAGATGGCCATGGCTGGAAATCCTGGGGGGGGGGTTTTGTCAAAGTAATTTCCCAACAAAATAAAGCACGGAGATGTGGATGGATGGGTGAGGTTGCTTTGAATACTAAAAATGAATTATCGCATGTAGGCAGTTTCCCATCTTGTCTGATCATTTTGTCCCCCCGTCATCACCCAGTCCAGTCTGATAAAGGTCTGACCCCAGGAATTCTTCTTTATGTTTATAATATATTTTTATTGGAGAATTCATAGTTTTCTTTTCTGTTCCTTAGATTGGAGACATAAAAACTGCTGACAAGTACTTTCAGGATGCTGAAAATGTAATACAGAATCTAGTTAATAAAGATGAGCCAGAGAAGAAAATTATTGTTTTGATGAACCGGTAAGCACATTGACATATTTATTATTGGCTTATCTTTTGTAGTATTCTTTTTTTGTGTGTGCTGTGTCCTCTTAGCTGTTGAATTAATTGAGGACTTCAGTGTCAGCATATAGTGCTGGTCTGTGTTCATTTTAGCTATACAGTAATCCCCCGCTCCATCGCGGTTCAGTTTTTGCGGTCCCGGTAATTTGTGTTTTTTTTTGTAATGTTATTTTACTATATAAATCATTAAAAATGAAATATTTTTGTGTTTTCCATAGCTCTTGCTTTGTCTCTTAGTATCTTTTATGTGTTTAAATGAGTTTCTATTGTTTTAAAAGTGTGTTTAAAGACCTTAAAATGCTTTTACTCGTACAGTGACAGTAAAAAAAACATGCCTACAATGCATTTTAATAGGGTTTTTCTATTTCGCGGAATTTCACTTTTCGCGGCTGGGTCCGGAACGTAACCCCTGCAATGGAGGGGGGTTTACTGTATACAATGCAAAGCAAACACTTTGCTACATTCTCATGTGTGTTTTGCCATAAGGCTTAGTATACTTCCAGCACAGCTAATGCCAAGGATACCACCTTATGCATTCAATCCCTTAAGAAGAAAAACAAATCTGTTCCTAAATTGGCTCATGTGTGGTGTCTGCTCACTCCAGGCATCATACTGATAAAATTAAAAAAAACATTTTTTCTCCTGAAATTGTCTCTATAACTATCCTTAAAGCGCTAATGTAGTGAGGTTTGTAATTTAACCACTTGACCTCCAGGTGATTAATTCTCCCCCCCCCCCCTCCTTCCTGACCAGGCCATTTTTTGCTATACTGCACTGCGTTACTTTAATTGACAATTGCACAGTCGTGCAACACTGTACCCAAATCATTTTTGTTTCCACAAATAGAGCTTTCTTTTGGTGATATTTGATCACTATTGTGTTTTTTATTGTTTGCACTATAAACCAAAAACTATTTTCTCTGTAGATAAAATCAAATTGTGCAACTTTGTCCAAGGTTGATTAATGCCCTTGCCATCCCATCCTGCCTTGTTGCTATGACATTGTTAAGACACTCCCATCTGTTAGTGCTCACCTTCACCATGAGAGGAGTGAGCTCTCGGATGCTGAGTTTAGAGCTACCACATCAAAGAGGGGGGTTGAGTCAGAGAAAGAGCTTGCTCCTGCACTGCACAGTTTGTTTTTTTTGTTTTATATAGGTATACCCCCTTAACTGTTTAGGCAGTTTGGTAAAAATGAACCATGCCTTTAAATCAGTTTCCACTTACTGAAGGATTGACTTCCCTGACTTTGGAACTAGGCCCCTCTTACCTCCCAAATCCCTGTCCACAAAAAGTGACTAGTAAGGGTGCCGTCTCTGTATAGGAGAATGGAGTGCAAAGAGGGCTTAGCCTTGAAATCAGGGAAGACAAATCCTTGGTTTCATAGGGGCTTGCAGAGGGTAGGTTTTTAATTAAAGTCGATTTTGCATGGAAAGCAAGTTAGCTGGAGGCCCTCGACCACCTTAAAAACACTAAGTGAAACCCAATTGAACGAAAAATGTAAAAAATATTTGCCTTACACCCTAGCTTCCTACAGGAGCGAGACCGGTGAGAGGGACGTTGCTGAGCCCTGTCACGAGATTCAGGAAGGCTATGGATCCCAAACCCCATGAAAATTCACTTCTATACAGTGCTGGAGCATCTTCACTCAAGATTTGGGATTCTGAATTTTTTCAAAATCCTGCAGCAAGGCCCAGTGACTTCACCGATTTATTTAAATTTATTTTAATGGCTGTTGCTTAGAATTTTTAAATTAGGGCCTACATGGGCTTCTTCCAGATAAGTGGAACTTAATATAGGTTATAGCAGAAAGACTACCTGCTATGAGGCAGCTCTTCTAATTTTAGAGGCTTAAAGATGCGTTCCTCTTTAAGAAATGTGTCTTTTAATAAATCCCTTCTGCCTCTGAGTGCAGCCCACCTGGGATAATCCTTATCTTTCTCTCTACAGTAAGTCCCCTACATATGAACCTTCGAGTTGCAAACTTTCAAAGAAGCGAACGTGTGCCCAGCGGGCTGAACAAAAAAAACTGACAGATCGCTGTACTAACACAAGCAATGTTGGTGCAGCGATTTCCCCCTAGCTGTGCTATTGTGTTCTGACTGGGGGACTCCCCCCGCCAGAACACACTGATCAGCCCCCACAGCCAATGTCTGCAAACAATAATCTCTGTTGGACTTACGAACAAGCTCCAGGAACAGAACTCGTTCGTAAGTAGGGGACTTGCTGTATTTTCCCTCTGAATCTTTCTTTCAACAAACTCCTGACAGGTTTCTTTTTTGTATTGCACATGCCTGCCACCGCCCTATTCTTTTCTATGAGTAAGCCGTATTCATTCTGCCCCCATCAGCCCACCCACACGAAAAGAATGAGGCTGTGATGCGCATGTGCAGCTGGAAGTAGGAGCCAGCTATGATCTTGTCGAAGCACAAATCACTAGATGAGGGTTGAAGGGTAGAAAAATCCCAGGTAGGATCCACTCCAGGTTGGGGGGGATTATTAAAAAAAAAAAAACAATTAACTAAGGGCATATTCACACCTAACTCAGTGGGATGCATCTACATAGACAGTCCAAAATCAAGGTATTCCTGGGGGCATAGTGCACATTATTGCAGTGCAGTCAAGTAGAGCATGCTGCATTTTTCCACATCGCAAACATGCAAAATTGCATGCAAACTTAGGCAAAGGCACTAATAAAGGTACACATAGAGGCCCAGAGAAAAAGAAAAGAAGGAAGTGACCTCACAGGACAAATGCAGATAGAAAACCGCGTGTCAACTGCATGTTAATGAGCATAAAAACTCACATCAAATGCATACATACTTGCATTGAAAAAACATGCAGTAGACGTGTCGTTTCTAGTGTGAATGAGCCCTAAATGTGCAGTTAACCTTTTAAATTGCTGACATGCTTGCTCAGAATTTACATCCACAGTGCGTGCTTATCTACATATAACATTTCATCTTTCAGGGCTTTCCAACACCTTGGTCAGAATAACTTTGCAGAAGCTCACAAGTTCTTCACAGAGGTGCTGAAGGTGGACCCTACAAACACAGTGGTAAGCTTCTGGGCTGTTAATGCAGGATGGCTGTAAAACTGGTGACATATGGATTGAGTGGGCCTCCCTCTTCTATGCAGTGAGATTCTGGACTGTGTAGTGTGCATAAACAGCTACTCAAATAGGCATCCAGTTCAGTAAATGATGTGTCCATGCATAAGGACAATCAATTATATATAGTTCTATAGTATATGTAGTTAGGTTGAAAAAATATACAAGTCCATCTAGTTCAACCAGTGAAAATAAAAAAACAATATAACCAAATGCAGATGATGCAATGCAGGGCCAGTGCAAGGATTTTTGTCTACACAAGCAAAGGTGTTTTTTGCAGCAGAAAGGCATCATGACCAAAGAGAGGTAGGTGAGAGATGCTGTAACTGGTGGAGAGAAAGTGAGACGGTACTAGTATTTGGGGTTTATTCATACCTGTGAGCACTCTTTATGGTCCATTTGATGTATGCCTGCTGGTGTGTGTTGTAGAGGGGCAGTGCAATATGTTAAATGCACTGCACTGTTTAATTTTTTTTTTTTAACATTTATTGAAAGATAGTTCATTCAACTATATGTGCTATTGCAATGTGTGTTGGGCTGTAATAAAAATGGAGACATACTGCATTTTTACATGACACACACCAACACTCATGTATGGTGTGAATAGGAAACATAGAGAACAGTTGTTTTCTCTGAGTTTTTGTGTCAAACCTGTGTTGATCAATGCAGATCAACACAGCACAACACATTTGGTGTAAATGAGCCCTTCAAGTGAAAAGGAGAAAATTCACCTAAACATCCCTAATCCTAAGGGCTTGTTCAGATAAAGTGCAGTGCAGGAACATGCATGGATGCATGCGTATTCCCACACTGCACAGAAATGCACTGCCATCTGCAGACATTATTAATTCCTAATGGCACCCCATGCATATGAAGCCACCAGAAAGCAAAATACCTCAGTGCTATGGGGTTTGGTGTGGTGCCATTTAAAAATGTGTGCTTGCTGTTCTCCTTTTGTGTTTGCCAGCCAATTTAAATTAATAGGGTGCTGAAAATGCACAAAAAACATGTGCACTTGGGTGCACTTATATGGTTTTAATGAGCCTTAAAATTAAACAAATTATGTACAAAGTTTGCTAAAAATAGAAAGAAAAGAATGCATTAAACATTAGTTGGGAGATGTTCAGATGTCCTGATTTGTTATGTCTTTACATAGTGCTCACTAATTTTAGCTGCCCTCCCCTTTACAGCTATCAGATGTTTGCACAGAACACACTTCCTTTACTTTTCAGTGTGAAAGGAAGTGACACCAAACGACAATTGTGGCTCACCGTCACGTAGAATGTCCTTGCTGAACATGTTTGGATCGATCTGTTGAGAGCATGTTGGCATAGATGAGACTAGGAGCCCTCCTCCATCTCTTGTTCAGTAGTGCTTCACATTTACCGGTGTTCTGCCGGAAACTCCAACTCGCCAAAATCTCCAACCACATCTCTTCCAGTGACTCTACAGCATTGAAGATTTCGACAAGTTGGCTGTTTTCACAGAACACCGGCAGCGTATACACCACGGTACACGATATAAGTGAACATTTGAGTGGATATTGTTAGTCCGCCCGCTAGTAACCAACAACATGGCCGCCTCCAAGGCAGCGCCAACTTTTTTCCTCCTTACCCTCCTTGTCAATATACTGTAGTGTATATGCTGCCGGTCGTATACTGTAGTCTTATACTGTAGTGTATATGCTGCCGGTGTTCTGTGAAAACAGCCAATTCATTGAAATCTCCATTTATTGCTGCTGGAGAGTCACCGGAAGAGACATGGTTGGAGATTTTGGTGAGTTGAAGTCAGTTCTGCTCCACACTGACACATTCCATGCTGCTATGTGACAAGCCAGAGGCAGGGTCAGTGTGATTGATGTATGGCACCCTTGGCTAATCCGAGAGTGTGCCACCCTCCACCCTGAAAGGACAAGCTTGAGTGGCCAGCAAATGAGGCTGTCACTGAAGGGGCGGGAGTTAAGAAGATATGCAGGGTCCTGTGAAAGCCGTTGGGAAGGAAGCGGAGTGTGTGAGTACACTGTGTGGAACTTACCCAAGCTGGTGCCCCACTCCTGCAGTGTGTCCATTCCTCTCTCAGCCGCACCTTGTCCCAGCCCTGAACAGAAGACAAGTATTTTAAAAATTCAGATTCCTAGCAAGTGGCTGGGGATTGGGATTTTACTACCACCCTATCTGGCACCGTAAAGGCAGCTGCCTGAACTGCCTATTGCTGGCACTGGCCCTGATGCAATGTTGGAAAGAGCCTGCCATAAAGTAAACCTGTTACTTATCCTAATCCAAGCGATGTACAGGTTTGCTTTAAAGTGGTGCAACGATCACAAGATCAAAGTGTAGTAACCCACAGCAACCAATCATACATATCTCAGGGAAAGAGCATTTTCTGTTTATTGTATTTTATGAATCCCTGCACTTTGCCGTTTAGTGAATGAATCTAAAGTAGGTTTTATATATGGAGTGAAATTCTGCAAGGACCAGCCAAATTTTGATCTATGTTATGGACAGGGTGGTTGTACAGAAGTCGATCTACGGATCTACGAATCGACTTGTGTGCAATAGCCCTGTTGGAAAATTTCTGCTTGATCAGAGCCCCCAGCTATAGCCAGATGTGCTGATCAGTGTATTCTGACTATTCTGACAGCTGGGAAGTCTCCATACTGTCAGAATACAATAGCTTAGCGGGGAGGATTTCCCATCCACAACAATATTGTGGATGAGGAAATTGAGTCAGTTTTTTTTTTTATTTCATTCAAACCTATGGTTGAACAAAAAGAATTTACTAGTTTTAAATGCTGATAGAAATTTTAGAGGCAGTAATTTTCCTGCATATTCCCTGGTGGTGGTATTGAAGTACAACTCCCAGCATGCACCAGTTTTTGGCCTTTGGGTCTATAGTATAATTTTCAGGTAACAGACGTTTCTTTTCTTATCCATATGGCATGATCATTCAAGGTAACTGAATGTTCTAGACTGGTGGTCTTTTGCATTAAAACATTAACTTGTAAGAAAAATGTGAATAAAACATAGCATGGAGAATGGAAAAGCAAGTGAAATGCATTTTCCAATCCTAGTAGAAGTACAGAGAGGAGTGTCTGTGGTGTATAATTTATCAAACTTACATCTGATTAGCATCACGCTGGAGCTCAGTACTGTTCAACTCTGTTCCTGTAAAAGAGCCTTCCACTCAGGGTTATATGTAGATGGAGTGCTTCTACTTTAATTACACTGACATATATAGAGGTAAGGACATACTTTTAGGCTTAGTGTTATTTCTCTTTTTGTTAATAACTCGTCATCCTTCGATGGAACATTTTTTGGAAATGTCACCAAATTCCACAGAGAAATTTTAGATCTGTCTGCGCTCCTAATATGCACAAGCAGCAAATGCTGCATTGGGGAATGTATAGAATTCACAGCTCTTCTAGCGCCATCTAGTGGTGAATCTTTGTTGTCACAACCAAACCCGTTATTTTCCATCACTTATGTATTCTACATTTTACTGTCCTTTCTATCTGTCCTTCTTTTCTTCTTGTCTTGTCCGTTAGTCTATTCTTCCTGTTTGCCTTTTCACCTATTTTTTTATTCCCAAGCAGAGTGTTTGTTATTTTATCAAGCAATACAAAGTAAATTGAACATCGCTTTGTTGTATCAGAAAACCTATAGTAGAACAATGATTGGTGGTATCCCCACACGGCATGAGAACAATGATTGGTGGTATCCCCACACGGCATGAGAACAATGATTGGTGGTATCCCCACACAGCATGAGAATTAAGATAAATTAAACTGGAGCAGCGAATAAATGCGCATCACACAATTTGTGCATTGAGCCAGTGAACACAAAAAAAGAAGTCACACTGTAAATTAGTAGCATAGACAATAATCCCAGAGGAGAGAACTCCTTTAACCACTTCAGCTCCAAAAGGATTTACCCCCTTAATGACCAGGCTATTTTTTGTGATTTGGGACTGCATTACTTAAACGAAAAATTGTGCTGTCGTGCGATGCTGTACCCAAATAAAATTGATGTCCTTTTTTCCCACAAATGAAGCTTTCTTTTGGTGGTATTTGATCACCTTTGCGGTTCTTAGATTTTGTGCTATAAACAAAAAAGAGTGACAATTTTTGAAAAAACACTATTTTTTACTTTCTGCTATAAAACATTCATATTTTTGGTAAAAAAAAAAAAAATCCCAAAAAGAGTATTTTAATTTGCGCAAAAGTTATAGCGTTTACAAACTATGGGATAGATTTTTGAACTTTTTATTTTTGGTTTTTATTAGTAATAGCGGCGATGAGGGATTTTTTTCCCCAAATCATCACGGGCTGTGGAAAATTTGGCGTTTCATTTGGAAATCAAGGTCCCAGAGTCTAGAGGAGGAGTGGAGAGGCACAGAACTCAAGTTGCATGAAGTCCAGTGTAAAGTATCCACAGTCTCTAATGATTTGAGGAGCCATGTCATCTGCTGGTGTTGGTCCACTGTGTTTTATCAAGTCAGCATAGCCCTCTACCAAGAAATTCTAGAGCACTTAATGTATACCTCTGCTGACCAGCTTTATGGTAGGTTTATTTTAACAGTGAGGGACAGAATAACAAAAAAAAAAAGGAAAAAAGCTTTTTAGAAAAGTTATAAATTGATTTTAATCATTGAAATAAGTATTTGACCCCCTTCTCAAAACATGACTTAGTACTTGGTGGCAAAACCCTTGTTGGCAATCACAAGTCAGATGTTTCTTGTAGTTGGCCACCAGGTTTGCACACATCCGAGAGATTGTTTTCCCACTCCTTTTCAAACCTTCAGCTCCCCTCTACATTTTTTCTATGGGTCTGGAGACTTCTTCTTGAGCCACTTCTTTGTTCCCTTGGCCGTGTATTTGGGTGTGTTTTGAGTCATTGTCATGCTGGAATACCCATCCACAACTCATTTTCAATGCCCTGCCTGAGGGAAGGAGGTTCTCACCCAAGATTTGACAGTACATGGTGCCGTCCATCGTCCCTTTGTTGTGGTGAAGTTGTCCTGTCCCCTTAATAGAAAACACCCCCAAAGTTTAACCTGCTTGTTTGACAGTTGGGATGTGTTCTTGGGGTCATAGGCAACATTCCACCTCCTCCTCCAAACACAGTGAGTTGAGTTTATGCCAAAGAGCTCGATTTTGGTCTCACCTCAGCACAACACTTTCACCCAGTATATATAAATGTTCCCCCTTGCATACACACAGTAATAATAGAAATTGGTAAAAGTCTGCATTTTTGCTCATTGCACACGCTTCCCAGTTATATTTACATACATGCTATGAGCTGAAAAAAGTTTCTTTAATAACATTACTTTATAAGGCAATAGAATACACAAACACCATTAAAACTTTTTTTTTTTTTAAACCGGTGTATTCCCAAGCTGTAAAGGCCCATTCACGCCCTTTAAGTGTGAGGTGTAGGGGGACTCTTCATAGTGCTGGTACATTTTGCTTATTGTATCTGTGCATTAAGGCACCCGTTTTTTAAAAAAAAAAAATGCCAGCACACCACATTTTCCTCTAGGTTTACTTGCGTTGCAGTCACGTGTGATACAAACATATTATGATAATGCAAAAAAAAAGAATGCAGTCTAAATGTTTTTTCTTTCATTCATTGATGGACACAGCTCCTGGTATTCATAGCCATTGGGTTATACTGCCCCTTACAGGAGTAGGACACTAGGCAGAAAAAATTCTGGCTACACCCATGGGCAGTCCCAGGGTATATACTCCCTCTCTCTGCTATAGCAACTCAGTTTTTTTTTCTGCCTAGTCACTCCCCTTCCACATACGCTGGGGTTGTTTGGGTGGTCTGGCCACTTTCCAGGGATGGGGGCAGGGTGCTGACTGGCGATGGGGGCCAGGGGAGTGCCCCGCTGGCAACTGGACAATCGACTGCGTGGGGGGGTTGTACCTGGTGGGGCCTCCTGCCAGGATCTGTCTTAGAGGCCTGGTCTCCCAATTCTGGGTCCCTATATGCCTCGTGGTGCCACCATTTTGTTGTAGCCTGCGTGTTCTATACACGGTGGCCATGTTTGTGTAATCCGGCGACCATTTTGTTGTCGTTTGCCATTGAAAATAGTGGCGACCATGACAGTGGAGGTCTGTGGGAGGCGATTTTGGAGGTGGGAGCCCCTCCTCATTCCCTAGTGCCGATTCCTGGATCATTTTACTTCCTGATCGCCTCACGTGTAGTGCAGATTATTCTGGTGACTGCAGGTGCTTGTCTCTGTGGGTGGTGAGTCTGGTGGGGTCCTCTCATTCTCTACTGCGGATCGCTTGGTGCATTCTGCCTGGCGACTGGGTGGTGCTGCCAGTGCGGTGGGGTCCCCCTGGAGGCTCATGGAGTCTTTGGAGCACATTTCCCCACCTGATCCCCTCTCTGAGGCTGCGGGTTCCAACCATCCATCCATGCACTAATGGTGGTCCTGGAGTCCCTTGTGTCCCCGGTGGAGGTAGCTTGGGGGCTACGGGCTAGCAAAAAGCACCCCTGCCTCATCTCATCAGATCCTGAATCTGATTCAGCCGCACCGCGCCTGGAATCCTCTGATAGTGAGGATGATTCCTCCACGTCTGCGACCGCGCACGAAAAGGCACTGGTGGATGCACTGATTGTATCTGTGCATGAGACCCTGAAGATGGACGCAGCTGAAGCTGCAATGGAGGCATAGGTACCCTTTGGCACTCGCAAGCCATTCAGAGCGCAAAGGTGTTTACTTTTCCTGCCTATTTTGACAGAATTGTCGCTAAAGAGTGGGGACGACCAAACCGTCCCCGTGGAGTCCCTAAGCGCTTTATTAGGCATTACCCCTATGAGGTGTCCCTTCTTAAGAAGTGGACTTTGCCGCCGGTGATGGACCCCCCTGTTTCCAGATTGAACAAGGCAACTGTGATTCCGGTGGAAGAGTCCCCGTCCTTTAGGGATCCGGCTGACTGGAAAGCGGAGGCTGTGACCCGCCATATGTACACTCTGGCTGGTTCGGCAATGAGGCCAGTATTTACCATTGCCCTAGTTTCACAAATGCCGGCCGAGTGGGCTAAGCTCTTATGCCGTGGCTGCAGTTTATCTGTGATAACTCTTTGGATGCGGCTCCCCTTATGGCTCGCCTCTCTGTTTTGGCGATGGTCCTTCAGCGTGTCTTTCACTTCAAGACTTCAAAAATGGCTTTGACTGATCTTCCTTTCCAAGGAGGTCGCCTGTTTGGAGCTACCCTGAATGACCTCATTAAAGGCCTCACAGGGGGGAAGAGTACTTTTTTTCCGCAGGCAACTAAGGGCAAGGAACCTCGTCCTAGACGTTGCCCTCCTTTTCAACTCATAAGAAGTTTTTTCGTCCCTCAGGGTCGACTGACAAGGGCTCAAAGCCTTTCCGGGCCTCTTCAGGTGGATCCAAATGAACCTGGTCTGGAAAGCCAAGATTGGGCTTCTCCAGACCCGCGGACAAGGCTCCTTCAGCATGAAGGTGCGCCCTCACCCGTATCAGGGGTGGGAAGACTTCTTTGCTGGTTTCCAGACCCGCGGACTTCCCTAGTGAAAGTCAAGTGGGTCCACAAAGTCATTCGTCCGGCTACAAGATCGAGTTTCACTCTTGTCCCCCGGCAAGTTTTTTTTCCTTCCTTCCTGCTTGTGCCTGTCCCCAGACTGCTTACAAGGCCTTTTTGGGGTGGTACAAGACCTGTTCTTTCAAGGGGTGATTGTCCCGGTTTCGACTTTTAGAACGCTTTCAGGGTTTTTACTCAAACCTGTTCACAGTCCCCAGGAAGGAAGGCAAAGTGCGTCCAATCCTGGACCTCAAGGCGCTAAACTGCTGTGTGCGGGTACAGAATGGAGTCCATTCGAAAGGTGGTGGTATCCCTGCCTCGGGGATTTCCTCGCCTCTATCGATATCTAGGATGCCTACCTTCACATTCAAATATGTGCCAGTCACCAGCGTTTTCCCGGCTTTGCTGTGATAGAGGAGCATTATCCGTTTGTGGCGTTACCCTTTGGTCTCGCCTCTGCTTCTCGAGTCTTCTCAAAAGTGTTAGCCTCGTTGCTAGCCTTGCTACACCAACAGGGGATCGCAGTACTGGGCTACTTGGACGACCTCCTGCAAGCAGAGTCCCCTACAGCTCTGGTGGACAACCTGGAGATCACAATACGAACTCTGCGAGAGTTAGGCTGGATTCTGAACCTTCAGAAGTCTGCTCTGATTCCGTCCACAAAGCTAGACTATCTGGGGCTGACTCTGAACTTGGCCTTAGCCAGAGTGCTCCTTCCTCTGGACAAACTCCAAAAATTGCAGGCTGCAATTCGCCTCCTGCTGTCCAACAGATGGCCGTCCCTCTGGACTTGCATGCGGGTTCTGGGCCTGATGGGGTCTACCTTCAAGGCGGTTCCATTTGCACAGTTCCATACGAGGTCCCTGCAAAGGGAGATTCTGGCCAAATAGGACAAGACACCGCAGTCTCTGGACAATCAGATCCGGCTGAGTCGGGGAAGAAGGGAGTCCTTGATATGGTGGCTTCTCCGGCGCTTCGGCTGGGAAAATCCTTCCTCCCCTTGTATTGGACAGTGGTCACCACGAATGCCAGCCTGTCCAGCTAGGGAGGGCTCCTCGGCAAGCATTCTGCTCAGGGGATCTGGACGCTGTAGAAATTCAGACTACCAATCAATGTCTTGGAACTTCGAGTGATCAGACAGTTACTGGACCATTTGGACAGATCGTCTTCAGGGTTGTCCAGTGTGTATTAAATTGGACAATGCCACCTCCATGGCTTATGTCAAGCATCAAGGGGGCACAAGAAGTACCCTGGTGGCTTTGGAGGTAGCTGGCATGCTAAGGTGGGCAGAACGGTTTGTTCCAGCCCTCTGGATTATCTCAGTCGGCAGGCGTTGGACCATGGGGAGTGGTCCCTTCATCCGTAGGTGTTTCATCAGCTAGATCTCCGGCGGGGCAACCCTAAGGTGGATCTGTTGGTGTCTTGGCTCATTAGAAAGGTGCAGAGGTTTGTGGTTCGGTCAAGGGATACTCTGGCGGACACCACAGATGTTCTGGTGGCATCAGTATCAGCTGATTTACGCCTTCCTTTCTCTCAAGCTTCTGCCCAGACTTCTATGCAGGATTGAGGTAGAAGGGATTCCGGTCATCTTATGACACTTTTCCACTGCAAGTACCGGCTCCGCTCCACTCGACACTGCTTGGCTCAGTTTGCTTTTGCGCTGCGTGGTGCGAGTCGGCATGTTTCAGAACTGTATAGGCTCTACTCGGCTCGGTTTGCTTTTCCACTAAAGTAGTAAGTGGGTGGGATGACAACGATTCTCTGACCAATCAGTGGCTAGTAGTGACAAACAATCAAGGCTGCATGCAAAGGATTGTGGGATATGGTATAGGTACGGCCCGCTTGGAACCCCAACCGAGGTGGTACTGTTTAAGTGAGCCATACCGAGCCATACTATGTAGTGGAAAAGCGCCGCTGTACCAAACTGAACCGTTCTAACATGTACCATGCAGTGGAAAAGCGCCAAACCGAGCCGTACCATGCAGTGGAAAAGCACCATAAGTGGCTCCAGACTGGCCTCACCGGGCTTGGTACGCCGATCTGGTGCTGCTGGTCACTGACATTCCTTGGAAGCTTCCTCTCCAGCAGGATCTTCTGTTTCAAGGACCGATCTACCATTCTGCTTTACAGCCGCTGGCTTTGATGGCTTGGCTGTTGGAACGCCAGGTGCTGAAGGATAGCGGTTTATCTGAGTCTGTGATTCCTACCTTGTTGAAAGCTAAGAAATCTACTTCTAGGAAGATCTACCATTGTACGTAGTAGACGTACTTTGCGTGATGTGAATCTCTTGTGGTTCCTCCTCGCTCCTTCTCGTGGCTCGGATATTAATCTTCCTTCCAAGGGGGGTTGAACAAAAATTGGCCTGGAGTACCATCAAGGACCAGGTATCTGCTTTGGCGGTCTTCTTCCAACGACCTTTGGCCACATACTTACTTCCTGGTTTGTACCTTTCTTCAGGATGTCCGACATTTGGTTCCTCCAATGCGGGCTCTGTTGCCGCCTTGGGATCATAATTTGGTGCTTTCAGCTCTGCAGAAACCTCCTTTTGAGACTAGTCAGGAGATTCCCCTGCTTACATTGTCCCAGAAGGTGGCCTTTTTAGTGGCTATCACTTTTGCGTACAATGGGGCCGGAACTGGCGGTGTTATCCTGTCCTTCACCTTACCTGGTGATTCACAGGGCTAAAGTGGTTTCTTCGCCCCTGTCCGTCGTTCCTTCCAAAGGTTGTTTCTGACTTTCATTTGAATGACGACATTGTGCTGCCTTCCCTGTGTCCCAGGCCTAAACATCTGAAGGAAATTGCCTTGAATGCCTTGGATTTGGCCTGGACAATTAGGGTGTACCTAGCAGCTACGGACTCTTTCAGGAAGTCAGACTCTCTATTTGTGCTCACGGATGGACCTTGAAAAGGGTTGTCCGCTTCCTCTGCAACCCTTTCCAGATGGATCAGACAGACGGTGGTTCAGGTCTATTCCATCAGGGGTCAGGTTCCTGCTTTCCCTGTCAAGGCGCTCTCTTAATAGGGCGCTTATTGCCTCCTGGGCCTTCCGTCATCAGGAGTCAGTGATGCAGGTTTGCAAGGCGGCCACCTAATCGTCAGTGCACACTTTTACAAAGTTTTTTTCAGGTGGGCCCTGGTTGTTTGGTTGAGCCCCTGTTTCCTGGTTGGCTATTTAGCCTTGGGAATTTTTTGGTTGTTCCCACCCCTCATGTTTAACACTGCTTTGGGACATCCCAATGGTTATGAATACCAGGAACTGTGTCCGTCAATGAACGAAAGAGAAAATGGGATTTTTGACTTACCGTAAAATCCATTTCTCTGATGTTCATTGACGGACACCACACCCACCCCTCTGTGGAGTTATTCTCCTGACACTGCTTGTTACAAAACTGAGTGGCTATAGAAAAGAGAGGAAGTATACCCCCTGGAACTGCCCATGGGTGTAGCCTAAATTTTTTTTCTGCCTAGCGTCCCACTCCTGTAGGGGGTAGTATAACACAATGGTTATGAATGCCAGGAGCTGTCTGTCAATGAACATCAGAGAAATGGATTTTACGGTAAGTCAAAAATCCCATTTTTCTCTAGTGATTCTATAAATAGAAAGCCCACCATTCCAATAGGATACCTGAAGCCATGGAAAATATTTTGCCAACTAACCAGAGAAGGTCAATGCCTGCTTGGTTGTGTTTAGCAGAGAGAGCTGCATTGCTGGGAAAAGTTTCAAGCTATATAGTCAATCCTCAGTGACCAATCAAAGCATTTGCATGTGATGATCTAGCAGTGCAGGGCTTAACCACAGCATGAAAAGCATGAGCAGGAGTTAGAAGTGTTTATCGCTCCCAGAAGTTTTTCAGACTATCAGTCTTTTCAGGACTGATGAAAATAAAATGTAAAGCTACAATTGGCTTAGCATTCTGGGAGGTGACAGGCAGATTTTTCTGGCCACCATGTTCACTGAAAGATCTGTGGGCAGACCAGTGCTGGAACAATGTCCTTTACCATTCAAGGCCCAGCCCTTGTTTAGTCCAAAAATCTTTCAGTGAAGCGTATTAATATGCAGTATTTTTCACATTGACGTGCATTGCATTATTACTGATCTCTCGGCATATAGCAAAGACAATTGCATGTAGTTCTACATTCATTAATACATCACTAAACGCTAGCAGCATAAGCACCTGTGTCTGACTTGGTGTCAGCCTCTAACAAACCCTGTACAACAGATTTCCGAGTGGGAGAGTAACAGCAGCCCAAAGAGCCAATCAGTTCATGCTCTGCGAGAGAGCATGCTGAGCGGAGGAAAGATTAAAATGGAGAATTATTGAGCTCATTCGCCTGCATCTCCTTTCACTCTCCAGCCACAGGCTGACTGTCTGGGCTCAGAGGAAGTGGGATTCATGATGTTAGCCTGCATTGAACCCCCCCGAAGATTGAAAACATACTATATACTAGTGTATTGCAGGGAGGTGTTGCAACAAAAGTTGCATTATTTAGCTAGTCTTTTAATGTGCTATAAATATTTTCTTATTTATTTTTCATTGAGGTTCTGCTTTAAGGCAGCCCATTCCAAATGAGTGCACGATAATATATGAAAACCTGGATCAGCACCTATTGTTAATGCAGAACACCACAATGCATGGCATGTGTGTTGCGGTACGCTGCAGTATGTGTGTTCTGCAGGACAATTTGATTTTTAAATGAATGACAAAGCAATGCAGTACACAAACTGCATGCGTTACAGCAGAGTTGTTCAACTCAATTTCATTGTGGGCCGCATCACCATTATGGTTGCCCTCAAAGGGCCAGTTATATCTGTAGAATTAGATGTCCAGAGCACCCCACGCCCCCTTACATCCTTACATGGGATGTCAAGAACCCCCCCATCATCAGAAGTCAAGAGTCACCCACCCTTCCTTACAGCACAATGCACCCCCTTACCTTGTGCTGCTGCCAGGAAGAAGATGCAGATGGATCTGGGAAGAAGTGCAGAGTCTGGAGGAGAACCAGAGGAGTGCTGGAGTCAGCTTCCAGAGTCTGCTGAATGCTGAGACCACTGTAGACAAAGGCAAGGGAGTGTTGCGGCTGCACAGAGAGGTGCAGGATCTGCAGGAGGAGTTCTGCCCTCCTCTCTGCTGCGGACTGCTGAGAAGGGGGGGAGTGGGCAAAGATGAGCCTTTCGGCAGCTGCACAGAGGAGTGCAGGATCTGGCAAAGGAGTTCTTCTGTCCACTATGCTGCAGACTACAGGGACAAGGTGGGGGCAGAGGCGAGGGGTTGCCGCAGCTGCAGGAGAGGTGTGAGGCCACATGAAATGGCCTAGGGGGCCGCATTCGGCCCACTGGCCTTGTGTTTGACACCTGTGCGTTACAGGATAAACCACACCTATTACCAGACAATAACACATATTTCTGAAGCCAACCCCTAACTAACCTGTTACACACTCTTACTTTGGAGACTCCAAGTGACCATCCCAAGCACATTGCACCAACATGATCCACTTTTATCACAATCCGAAAACAGGCCCTTAGAACTGGAGAGCATGCATGTAGACTTCAAGTGCCTGCAAATAGCCTGAGGAAGATCCGCAGTGCTGAGATACAACAAAGAATAAAAAGAAAAGATGTAAAAACGAATTAAAAAAAAAAAAAAAGAAAATAGTTGTTTGCTACACAGTACATTAGCAGACTAAATGTCAGGGTTTACATCTGCATTTATTATGTTTTGAGTACTCCCCTTGCTAGCTGTTAGTCTCGATCCACACTAGCGCGACTTGTCAGGCGACTTGTCAGCCTGACAAGTCGCGCTCCCTCGCGGTCCATGGACTGCAGCTCAGTGCAGTTTACTTCCTGACTTGGCAGGCGCTGAGATAAAACCAGTTACTAGATAGGTCGCATATTGTACTATTTTCAGTTAGTCTTCACAGACCCATACCCTTGCATTGCAGAATTGTAAAGCAAAGACAGTGTGCTGCTGCAGACGGCACTGTGTGTGTGTGTGTGCATGTGTACAGTATATATGTAATATACAGGATTTTGTGTGTGTAATGAGCAGATATTGCTTCCCCTATGCTGGTATAGAGTTATCAGTTATGAACAGGAATGGTGTTTCTCAAACATTAGCACAGGTTGATCAGATTACGTAGCATTGCTTGGTTTAGGAATGCAGCAAAGCCATGTGGCGCTGTGCCGCAGTGAGCACATTGATGAGGTTATCGATCTCTGCTTTATTGTTCCACCTCATTCCCAAAACTGTTTTTTTTTTTCCAGGCAAATAACAATGCAGCCGTTTGCCTGCTTTATTTGGGCAAATTAAAGGATTCCCTCAGGCATTTGGAAGGATTGGTTCAGCAGGATCCCAAACACTATCTTCACGAAAGCGTTCTCTTCAATTTGACAACTATGTATGAGCTGGAGTCCTCGCGCAGTATGCAGAAGAAGCAAGCCCTGCTGGAGGCGGTAGCTGTCAAGGAAGGTGACAGCTTTAACACTCAGTGTCTGAAGCTGCTATAATTCTGCTGCTGCTACATCTCCTCACACTGAGAAAAGACTGCAAGGAAAAAGTCCTTCCTGTGTATATATTTCTGCTGGAAAATGGAAATGGGCTTCCCAGGTTAAATCAGATACTAGGATTGAAATTTGTTTATGCTATGTACTTTGTCAAATAAACAATAGATATTATCTTTTTTTCCAGGTCTCTTTTTGTATCACATTGAACTGATTATACATAATCATGGAATATATTTCATGGTATTTAGGGGGATATGTTAAAGAGGACCTGTTAGCTTGTAGCTTATTCAGTTAAACAATGCTGCTTTTTTTTCCAATGCAGTACCAATACCAATGCTAGGAGATTGGGTTAGAGGAGAAATAAGTCTCATCCTGACAAAAAATGTTATTACCTGTTGGAGTTAGATTTAGCAAGCTTTTCACAGGGCTTCACAGTGGACTGCCGACTCTTGTCACAAGATTACAGTCTATATAAAAAAAAAAAAAGAGTGCAGTGATGGAAGTATTAAAAATGGTGGCATGAATTCTTATGGACTCCGATTCAGGACCACCTCAGAGGTTTACTAAATCTGCAGTTAGCTGCAGAGGATCAATACTAGGATTAAAACGGGAGCCACTCAACAGGTAGGATGTCCCCTGACTCACTGTAAGTGTAAAATTGTAAGATGGTTAGAGTGCATCTTTAATCTGGATCTGACAAGTAGAAATCCTGCCAGTCAGCTGCTTCACAATGACCATGAAGACTCTTCAGATCTGTGGGGTTCCAATGAGTTTTTTAGGCACTGTACAGAAATGTAGTCATAGGAACCCTACTGTGCTATATAATTAAATGGATTGAATTATTCACATAAGACAATAAATTGTTCCTCAGCCTATCCAGAACTGTGTAAAGGCCAAACAAATGTAGAGTGTTATAGATGTAACGTAAAGAGCCACAGATTGCTCCACAGTCCAAAGCCCAACAGGCTACACAAAGCACACCGAAAAGGGCCAAGCATCTCTGAGTCTGCGGGCATACCTCAGACACCCTTCTTACTGCTCTGACTGGTGGTAGATAAGCTAGGACACTCCTCAGGCATAGTGTACATCACCAGTGTAAAAGGTTCCTCTTTTTTTAACATGGAGCTTCTGTATGACTGGCCCTCTTAATAAAAGAAAAGAGATGTTTCTGTGATGAGGGAGGCAGCTGCAGAAATTAAAACTGAATGAAGAGACAAGTCCTATTTAACTCTCTTTGAAGCTTTATCTGATTTCAAACCTGCTTAATTTCCTAATGGTGCCATGGCATCATACAAGAAAGTTTATACTGAAGAAATATGAAGGTTGCAAATTCTGACCTTCAAAAACACTTTGTTCCCTGGCTGTCCTGCTGACCTTACCCAACTCCTGAGTCACTAACCTTAAACCAGTAGTCAGATCAGTGTCTGGAAATATTAGAACCAGAGATGGCCAGGGAGATAGGGGCTGCTGTCTCCGACCTTTTCTTCTACAAATGCTATGTCCTTTCATTACACGTTTTATTTAATGTGTAGCTGTAGTTGTAAAAGTAAAATATAGTGTATTTTAAGTGATCACATATTTTATGTCCTGTCAGTGTTTTGCATCTGAACACATTGTGCCACTGCGTTAGGCAATCCATTAAAAATTAATGAGCTGTAACCCAAAAATGTAGGCCCTGCTGCGTTTGTTTTCACCTGCAGTGCATCACAACCCACATCATACATTGTTATATATGCTGGACATGTGTTGGGTTGCCATGCATGCTATTCTACTGTGCTGTGTCTCTTCCATATCATCTTTCACCACCAGCGGCTTAAGACAAGGCAGAACAGAACCACTTGTAGCTGGACAGCTAGGTATACTTCACAGCTGCACTCTCTGCTATACATGGTTGCCTCTGCAACCACTTACAACAGAAGAGTGCCCTAGACACTTCTCACTAATACATTCATAGTACAATGTGACAGCTACGTCCATCTGACATTTGTGGGCCCACTGCACGAAGGATCTGTCACAATCCTCTCCCCTCTACGATTCACTGTCATCTGCTGTCCATTCCTCCTGTAGGAGCAGAGACAGCAAGCTGTGGAAGGGAGAAGTCTGTGGGTTCCCAAGTGGGAAGGAATGAACATAGTGCTGAGCACTCCAGTGTTCATAAATGAAGAGATCATAAACATGAATGGAATGTATACTATCTCTTCCAAGTTTCAGTGAACAGGTGGTGCTCTCCAAGAAGCACTTCCTATTCAGTGTGCTGGGCTGCAGAGGAGAAGTAGATTGGGCACTATGTGTCGTCCTAATTTCTCTAGCTCAAAAGGGAAATATCAGAGGACTGTTTATACTCCTGATATTTCCCAAAAGCCACCCAAACAGTAATGTTTAGAAAAAGTTATTTAAAATAAACCAGAAATAGGTCCTCGCTCACATCAAGATCAAGATCATTGCCACTGGGCATTAAAATGCATGTTCTTGGTGTTCTGTGGTGCTATTTATTGTTGGCACCCCAGTACACCTTACCAAGGTTCAAGCACTGCAGCACTCTAAAATGCATGGAAAGTAATCACAATGTGTTGTGGTGCACTGCACTTGAAAATTAATTTAAATAAAGGGTTACCATTATTCCATTGAAATGAATAAGCTATTCTAAAATGAGTCACACTATGGTGCATAAACTTGAACATGCTGGTGTGTGTTGTACACGTGGGTTGTTGTGCATTGTTACAAGTGTGGCAGGACACTGAAATTTTTGCCTCCCATTGTAATCTGCTGCATTGTGGAGAAGAGGAGGGGTCTGAGGCCGTGGCGGCTGGTGCTCAAAATTTTTGGGGGGGCGCAAACAGAAAAAGGTAATAGGCATTGCTTTGCGGCAAGAAACGCGGTAAAGAATTGCGTGATTTTGAGGTCACAAAAGTGTGAAAGGGGCCTTCAGTAATCAAGGTATAGTGTGCCCCTTCCATGCAGAGTGACCAGTGTGCCCCCTTCAATGCAGAGTGATCAGTGTGCCCCCATCAATGCAGAGTGACCAGTGTGCCCCCATCAATGCAGAGTGACCAGTGTGCCCCCTTCAATGCAGAGTGACCAGTGTGCCCCCATCAATGCAGAGTGACCAGTGTGCCCCCCATCAATGCAGAGTGACCAGTGTGCCCCCAGCAATGCAGAGTGACCAGTGTGCCCCCATCAATGCAAAGTGACCAGTGCACTTACCTGATTTGCAGCGGTAGCTTCTCATCAGTCCTCAGTCCCCGCGTCTCCTCGAGTCCTCTCTCCTCCTTGGCCAATGGCATGGGTTTGCCTTTCGGCCAATCAGGACACAGGTCTTGGACCCGCTTCCTGATTGGCCAGGAGGAGGATGCATGTGACAATAGCGAATATTCATTCGCTATTGTCACACAAATGGGTGGTCTCAGGGCGCAGTGCTCTGCGCCCCAGACCCACCCTTTTCTGAAGCCTATTAGAGCCTCCATCTCTAATCACGTGCTTCAGAGAAAAAAAAAAACATTGAACTCCATGCGTCCAGCGCCCCGCATGTAGATTAGGGGGCTGGACACATGGATAGGGGGCGAGGCGCCCCTGCACCCCCAATGCACCAGCCGCCACTAGTCTGAGGACAACCTTGAGGTACCACTACAGCATGAGGAAGTGGAGAGGAGGTAACCGAGTTATAGGTAACACTGAAGGAGTGCTGTGATAGGTAGCAAGAGAACCAGGAGAGAGCAGAGTCTTAAAGGCCAAGAGAGTGAAGTTTTTTTAGGAAGAGGGGATGGTCAACAGTATCAAAGGCTGCAGAGAGGTCTAGTAGTAGGAGTATGGAGTAGTGGCCATTAGTTTTAGCAGTTAGTATATCATCAGTGAGTTTCAGTAGGGCAGTTTCAGTGGAGTGTAGTAAGCGACAGCTGGACTGTAAGGGGTCAAGAAGGTTGTTGGTGAGAAAGAAGCCCAGATGGTTGTAGACTAATGCCCCATACACACGTGCAGATTATCTGCAGACTTTTGTCTGCAGACTTACCAAAACCATATAATATGAGGTCAAACCTAAACACTTTCAATTTGTATGCAATCCGGCAGGCCCTTGCACTACATAGAAAAGGTAAGTCTGCAGAAAAAAGTCTGCAGATAATCTGCACGTGTGTACGGGGCATAAGCGTTCTAAAAGGTTTGATAAAACGGGAGCAAGGAGATGGGTCAAGCTGGTGGGAGGGTCCAGTGAGGGCTTTTTAAGTATGGGGGTGTAAAGGGCATGTTTTAGAGGGAAGAGATAGGTGCCAGTAGAGAGGGAGAGATTGAAGGTGTGAGTAAAGTGAGCTTCTGAGAAAATTCCGGACATATCTTCACATGTAGCAAGGTGAAAAGCGGAAAGTATTGAGGGTGGATTTGTACAGGGTATGTTAAGTGAGATAGATGTCTTCTGCAGTGGAGATGCCCCCACGAATTGCATCAGTCTTGTTTTTGAAGTGATTGGCAATCTTGTGAGCAGTGACCGAGTTACTGGGTGGAGATGGTGGTAGAGAAGAGATGACGAGGACTAGAGGATGGAGTAATGAGTGTGACAAAGTATGCTTGTTTGGCAGCATGGAGGGAGAAATTGTATTTTAAGAAGGTAGATTTATATTGGGTGAATGCATGCTGGGATTTGGCTTTACGCCACAATCGCTCCAGTGCACTGCTATGTCTCTTAGCATCACGGGCAGAAGGCGCCCATGCGATTCCCGTCCCTTTCAATGGCACCCCAAACGCGGCGCAATTTTGCCACGATTGTCGCCTGACGAATTGCAGTAAAATTGGTGCAAATAGAAGTTCTTGTACTTCTTTTGGGCAACAGGCGTCTCGCGATTCTATTTGCCCAATTTTAATGCGATTCATCTAGCGACAATCACAGAGCCATTGGAAGTGATGGGAATCATGTGGGTGTCCCTCGATTTGCCATGACTCGGGATCGCGGGCAGAATCGTGGTGTTTCGGGATGCCAATCTGTGAATGGAGTCTTAAGGCTTCTGGTGTCATCAGTCTGCCAAGGTTGTAACGTTCAGGGCATGATACTTTGTGTAGTCAGAGGAACAAGAGAGTCCTGTGTGGATGAAGGACAGAAGTGGCCTAGTCAGGACAAGACTGGGGTGAGATTTTGTCATGGAGGTGGTCAGTTGCAGAGTAGAAAAGAGAAGAATTACAATAGCAAAGGGGTCTGGAGAAGCCGTGGAGAACATTATGCTGCCTGTAACATTGTTCAGCATGACCGGTTTGGTAGTGGATCAGTGATGGTCTGGGAAGGCATATCCATGGAAGGACGCACAGACCTCTATAGGCTAGACAATGGCACCCTGACTGCCATTAGGTATCAGGATGAAATCCTTGGACCCATTGTCAGACCTTACTCTAATGCAGTGGGTCCTGGGTCCTCCTGGTCCATGACAATGCCTGGCCTCATGTGGAAAGAGTATGCAGCCAGTTCCTGGAGGATGAAGGAATTGATACCATTGAATATCCATATAATAATATCCAGTCCATATACAGTACAGTTGTGCTCATAAGCTTACATACCCTGGCAGAATTTATGATTTCTTAGCTGTTTTTCCGAGAATATTAATGATAACCGGGTATGTAAACTTATGAGCACAACTGTATGTATAGATATCCAGCATGATATGTTTCTCAATTGAGATCTGAAGTGGCTTCAAAGTGTTCCTTTAATTTTTTGAGCAGTGTGTGTGTGTGTATATATATATATATATATATATATATATATATATATATACACACACACATACACAGTATCTCATAAAAGTGAGTACACCCCTCACATTTTTGTAAATATTTTATTACAGCCATTAGTGTCTAAACCGCTGGCAACAAAAGTGAGTACACCCCTAACTGGAAATGTCCAAATTGGGCCCAAAGTGTCAATATTTGGTGTGGCCACCATTTATTTTCCAGCGCTGCCTTAACCCTCTTGAGCATGGAGTTCACCAGAGCGTCCCAGGTTGCCTCTTCCACTCCTCCATGACATCATGGAGCTGGTGGATGTTAGGGACCTTGCACTCCTCCACCTTCTGTTTGAGAATGCCCCACAGATGCTCAATAAGGTTTAGGTCTGGAGACGTGCTTGGTCAGTCCATCACCTTCACCCTCAGCTTCTTTAGCAAGGCAGTGGTCATCTTGGAGGTGTGTTTGGTATCATGTTGAAATACTGCCCTGCGGCCCAGTCTCCGAAGGGAGGTGATTATGCTCTGCTTCAGTATGTCACAGTACATGTTGGCATTTATGATTCCCTCAATAAACTAGCTCCCCAGTGCCGGCAGCACCATCTGAGTCAAATAGGTTTATCTTGGTCTCATCAGACCACAGTACTTGGTTCCAGTAATCCATGTCCTTTGTCTGCTTGTCTTCAGAAAACTGTTTGCGGGCTTTCTTGTGCATCATCTTTAGAAGAGACTTCCTTCTGGGACGACAGCTATGCAGACCAATTAGATGCAGTGTGCGGCATATGGTCTGAGCACTGACAGGCTGCCCCCCACCCCTTTGGTCGACCATGGCGAGGCCTGTTCTAAGTGGAACCTGTCCTGCTGTATGGCCTTGGCCATCGTGCTGCAGATCAGTTTCAGGGTCTTGGCAATATTCCTATAGCCTAGGCCACCTTTATGAAGAGCAATAATTTTTTTTTTTTTTTTTCAGATCCTCAGAGTTTTTTACTATGAGGTGCCATGTTGAACTTCTAGTGACCAGTATGCGAGAGTGAGAACGATAACACCAAATTTACCACACCTGCTCCCTATTCACACCTGAGACCTTGTAACACTAACGAGTCACATGACAACGGGGAGGGAAAAAAGGCTAATTGGGCCCAATTTGGACATGTTCACTAAGGGGTGTACTCTCTTTTGTTGCCAGAGGTTTAGAGATTAATGGCTGTGTGTTGAGATATTTTGAGGGGACAGTTAATTGACACTGTTATACAAGCTGTACACTCACTACTTTACATTGTAGCAAAGTGTAATTTCGTCGGTGTTGTCACATGAAAAGCTATAATAAAACATTTACAAAAATGTGAGGGGTGTACTCACTTTTGTGAGATGCTGTATATACATGTGCATCTTATAACATTGGAATATCATCAAAATGTCAATTTATTTCAGTCATTTAATTCAAAAAGTGAAGCTCATATATTTTATATAGATGCGTTACACACAGAGTGATATATTTCAAGCATTTCTTTCTTTTAGTTTTGATGATTATGGCTTACAGCTAGTTAAAACCCAGAACTCAGTATCTCCGAAAAGTAGAATATTACACTAGACCAATTAAAAAAAAAAAACTGGATTTTTGTACTCACTGTAAAATCCTTTTCTCTGAAGTTCGTCAACAGACGCAGCCAAAGGCTAAACGTAGCCAACCAGGTAATATGGAGCTCGATCAGGAACAACTGGAGCTCACCTAGCAAAAACATACACCCTCAACGAAAACAAAAAATATATTCTTTAACCACTTTAGCCCCGGAGGATTTGGCTGCTTAATGACCAGGCCCTATTTTGCAATTCGGCACTGCGTTACTTTAACAGACAATTGCACGGCCGTGCGACGCTGTACCCAAACTAAATTGACATCCTTTTTTTCCCCACAAATAGAGAGCTTTCTTTTGGTGGTATTTGATCACCTGTTAGATTTTTATTTTGTGCGCTATAAACAAAAAAAGAGTGACAATTTTGAAAAAATTACAATATTTTTCACATTCTTTTATATGAAATTCTCAAAAAAAAAAGTAAAAATCTAAATTTTTTAACATTTTAGGGCAATTTGTTTTCTTCTACATATTTTTGGTAAAAAAAATCGCAATAAGCGTATTTTGATTGGTTTGCGCAAAAGTTATTGTGTTTACGAACTACGGAAAAGATATTACTAACTACGGAAAAGATTTATGTCATTTTTATTTATTTTTTTACTAGTAATGGCAGCAATCTGTGATTTTTTTATTTTTTTTTTGCGGGATTGCGGCGGCGCACTCGCCCCCTAGAGTCTCCTGAGCAAGCCACGTAGTATAGCGTCGCTTTGCCCAGGAGCAGCTGCCTGCCGCAGTAAAACTGAGGCGGGCGGAGCTAAAGTGGTTAAACAGCAGCCTGCAAAACCTTGCAGCCAAAGGAGGCATCCGAAGATGCCAACATATCAACTTTGTAGAATTTCGTGAACGTATGCACAGATGACCAAGTTGCCGCCTTGCAAACTTGCATCACTGACGCCTGATGGCGAAAAGCCCAAGAGGCACTCAGCGCTCTAGTAGAATGCGCCTTTACTGGGAAAGGAGGAACCTGACCCTTCAGCGAATAAGACTGAACAACCGTCTGCCTGATCCACCTGTAAATAGTCGCAGCAGACGCAGTCAATCCCTTACAAGGTCCCTCAGTAAGGAAAAAAGAGAGGATCTGACTTTCTGAAAGACTCAGTAACCGCCAGGTAAACCCTGATCACTCGAACCACATCCAAAGAAAGCAAGGCAATTTCCTTAGGATGCTTGGGACAGAGTAAAGGCAGCATGATGTATTCATTGAAATGAAAATCAGAAACCACTTTAGGGAGAAAAGATCGATTTGGTCGGAGTACCACTTTATTTCTGTGGACCACCAGATAAGGTGAACAACAGGACAACGCCGTCAATTCAGACACCCTGCTGGCAGAAGTGATAGCCACCAAAAAGGAAACCTTCTGAGACAATGAAGGCAGAGGAATCTCCTGAATCTTCTCAAAAGGAGGCTTTTGAAGAACAGATAATACCAGATTTAGATCCCACGGAGGTAGCGGGGACTGCCTTGGACTAGCCATATGGGGCACTACCTGAATGAAGGGTACGAATCAAGGCATGCATAGCTAACGGGTGTTGAATATATATCACCAAGGCCGACACTTGGCCTTTGATAGTGCCCAAAGCCATCCGCTGTCGAACCCCTTTCTGCAGAAAGGCCAAAACCCTAGCAACTGAAAACAAGCGAGAGTGCACCATCAGCGATTCGCACCATGAAATGTTCAATTTCACGTACAATGATATATCTTCCTGGAAGTCGACTTCCTAGCCTTCAAGAGCGTAGGAATCACAAAGTCAGAATGACCTCTATCCCTCAACACCTGGCTTTCAACAGCCAAGACGTTAAAGCCAGCGAGCATCGGTGACCAACCTTACTAGGTCTGCGTACCAAGATCGGGGAGGCCAGTCTGGAGCCACCAGAATGACCGGAATCCCTTCCACCTCTATTCTGCCTAGAAGCCACGGCAGAAGTTTCAGTGGAGGAAAGGCATAAATATGCCGATACCAACCCCAAGGAGCCACCAGTGCGTCTGTTTCATTGGCCAGAGGATCTCAAGATCTGGCTATGAACCTCTTGTTGACGCGAGAAGCTAACAGATCAACCTCGGGTGTCTCCCACCTGGCACACAGGAGATGAAACACCTCTGGGTGTAGGGACCACTCCCCGTGTTCCAACACCTGACAACTAAGGTAATCCACTAGCCAGTTCTCCACACCTGGGATGTGCACAGCAGAGAGAGCTAGAACAAACTGTTCCGCCCAGGCCACAATTTCGGCCACCTCCCTGGCCGCCAAAACACTCTTGGTGCCCCCCTGGTGATTGATGTAAGCCACAGCCATGGCATTGTCCAATTGAATCTGAACCGGACAACCTTGCAGATGAGTCGTCCAGTGGCTCAGACAAAGCTTTATTGCTCTGGGCTCCAAAACATTTATCGCTACTACGGACTCTTCTACTGTCCAGGTTCCTTGGGCACAGAACTTCCCCAGTACCCTGCCCCAGCTGACAGCTGTTTTGGACCACCGTCCAAAACAATGGGAGGAAGTACTTGCCCTGGCATAGTGCTGGAGAGTGAAGACACATAACAGAGCAGATCTTGTGTTGTGGCTCAACCGAATCAAAATGTCTAAAGACTTGGGATCCTTGTTCCATTTGACCAACATCTCTCTTTGCAAAGGTCTGGTATGGAACTGAGCAAACGAAACCGCCTCGAAGGTTGATACCATCAGATCCAAGGCTGGCATGCAAGTTCGCAGAGAGGACAGATTGTTTGCCAACAACAACCAGATCGCCCCCTGCAACTTACATAGTTAGTCAGGTTGAAAGAAGACACAAGTCCATCTGGCTCAACCAATTAAAAAAAAAAAAAAAGCGTTAAGAAAACCCAACCATACAATCCCATATACACAATCCTATACCCACAGTTGATCCAACCATACAATCTATACACAATCCTATACCCACAGTTGATCCAGAGGAAGGCGAAAAAACCCCAGCAAAGCATGATCCAATTTGCTACAGCCTGGGGAAAAAATTCCTTCCTGATCCCCCGAGAGGCAATCGGATATTCCCTGGATCAACTTTACCTATAAATATCAGTACCCATTTATATTATGTACACCCAGAAGAGAATCCAGGCCTTTTTTTTAAAGCAATCTAGTGAGCTGGTTAGAACCAACTCTGGAGGGAGTCTATTCCACATTTTCACAGCTCTTACAGTGAAGAAACCTTTACGTATTTGGGGACGAAATCTGTTTTCCTCTAGACATAAAGAGTGCCCCCTTGTCCTCTGTGCTGACCTTAAAGTGAATAACTGAACACCAAGTTCACTATATAGAGTGTTTCTCAACTCCAGTCCTCAGGGCACACTAACAGGCCAGATTTTAATTATTAACTTGGGTAGATGCAGACTAGAATACTGCAATCACTGAGCAGCAAATGATATCACCTGTGATGTATTTCAGTTTTCTTGCAAACCTGGCCTGTTAGTGTGCCCTGAGGACCGGAGTTGAGAAACACTGATATAGACCCCTTTTGTATTTATACATGTTGATCATATCCCCCCTTAATCTCCTCTTCTCAAGAGAGAATAAATTTGGTTCCTCTAATCTTTCCTCATAGCTGAGCTCCTCCATGCTTCTTATCAGTTTGGTTGCCCTTCTGTGCATTTTCTCCAGTTCCCTGATATCCTTTTTAAGGACTGGTGTCCAAAACTGAACTGCATATTTCAGATGAGGTCTTACTAATGATTTATACAGGGGCAAAATGATATCTCTCTCTCTCAAGTTCATGCCTCTGTTAATACAAGAAAGGACTTTGCTTGCTTTGGAAACCGCAGTTTGGAATTTGCATGCTATTATTAACCACTTACCGACCGCCCGCCGTCGATTTACGCCGGTCCTTTGACGCTAAATACCGGGGGTATGGCAGCAGATAGCTTTCTAGTAAGGGTGGTCTCAGCGGTAAATTCGCCGTGGGATCACCCTTATGGTGCGGCGGAAGAGGTGCCCCTCCCGCCGCGTCCAGGTCCTTTTCCAAGCTTACTGTACCAATGGGGAAAACGATCCGGTCCCGGATCCTCTTAGACAGGAAGTCAAGTGAGAGCAAGATGGCCCTCACTCGGCTCTATGGTCTTGCCTAGCAACCGGCTTACAGAGCCGATTTTTTTTTATTTTATTTTTTTAACCATTTTTTTTCTTTTTTAGTGTACTTGTGAGGTCTGAGGACTTTTTGACCCCAGATCTCACAATAAAGAGGTCCTGTCATGGCTATTTCTATTACAGGGAATGTTTACATTCCTTGTAATAGGAATAAAAATGATCAAATTATTTTTTTTTAAACTGTGTAAAAATCAAAAATAATAAACATAGTATACGGTGTTCAAACCACACGTGAGGTATCGCTGTGATCGTTAGAGCGAGAGCAATAATTTGAGCCCTAGACCTCCTCTGTAACTCTAAGCTGGTAACCTGTAGAAAATTTTAAAATTTAATTTTTAAGCACAAAAGTTTGTCGCCATTCTGCAAGCGTGCGCAATTTTGAAGCATGACATGTTGGGTATCTATTTCCTCGGCGTAACATTATCTTTTACATTATGTAAAAAAATTGGGCTAACTTTACTGTTTACTTATTTTTTTAATTAAAAATTGTTTTTTTTCCAAAAAAATGTGTTTGGAAGACCGCTGGACAAATACGGTGTGATAAAAAATATTGCCACAATCTCCATTTTATTCTCTAGGGTCTCTGCTATAAAAAAATATATAATGTTTGGGGGTTCTAAGTAGTTTTCTTGCAAACAAAAACTGATTTTTGTTTGTAAACACCAAGTGTTAAAAATAGGCTTGGTCTTAAAGTGGTTAAGCTTAGGATCTACCAGAATACCCAGATCCTTCTCCGCTATGGATTCCCCCATGTCTATTCCCCCTAGTATGTATGAAGCATGCGTATTCTTAGCCCCCAAGTGCATAACTTTACATTTATCAACAGTAATCCTAATTTGCCACATAGTTGTCCAATGAAACAGTGCATTAAGGTCAGCTTGTAAATTGGAGACATCCTGTAAAGAAGATATTCCACTGCAAAGCTTGGTGTCATCTGCAAAGACTGAAATTGTACTTTTAATCCCAGACCCTATATCATTTATTAAGATATTAAAAAGTAAGGGTCCCAACAGTGAACCTTGGGGTACACCACTGATAACCTTAGACCATTCAGAGTAAGCATCATTAACCACTACTCTCTGAATTCTATCTTTTAGCCAATTTTCTATCCATTTACAAACTGATCTTTCCAAGCCTGTAGACTTTACCTTACACATTAGCCATGTGTGGGGAACTGTGTCAAACGCTATAGCAAAATCCAAATATACTACATCCACAGCCATCCCGCTGTCCAAGGTTTTACTTACCTCCTTATAAAAATAAATCAGGTTTGTTTGACAACTTCTGTCTTTCATTAATCCATGCTGTCTGTTGCTTAAACACTTTAGCCCCGGAGGATTTGGCTGCTCAAAGACCAGGCCCTATTTTGATATTTAGCACTGCAATACTTTAACGGACAATTGCACGGTTGTGCGATGCTGTACCCAAATTAAATTGACGTTGTTTTTTTTCCTACAAATGGAGCTTTCTTTTGGTGGTATTTGATTACCTGTGCAATTTTTATTTTTTGCGCTATAAACAAAAAAAAAAGCGTCAATTTTGAAAAAATAACAATATTTTTCACATTCTTTTATATGAAATTCTCAAAAAAAAATGTAAAAATCAACATTTTTTAACATTTTAGGCCAATTTGTTTTCTGCTACATATTTATGGTAAAAAAAATCGCAATAAGCATATTTTGATTGGTTTGCGCAAAAGTTATTGCCTTTACTAACTACGGGAACGATTTATGTCATTTTTACTGTTTTTTTTTTTTAACTAGTAATGGCGGCGACCTGCGTTTTTTTTTTTTTTTTTTGCGGGACTGCGACATTGCAGCGGACAGATTGGACCCCTAACTGACATTTTTGCCACTTTTGGGGGGTACCAGTGACATTACTACAGTAATCAGTGCTATAAATATGCACTGTTACTGTAAAAATGACACTGGCAGGGAAGGGGTTAACTGTATTGGTGATCAAGGGGTTAAATGTGACCCTAGGGGCGTGATTCTAACTGTCAGGGGGGCGTGGCTTGTTAGATCATCACAGAGACATGCGATCCTATATAGCAGGATCACATAGTCTCTGTGATCATCTAAGGGAGAATGACAGACGGCTGTGTTTACATCAGCCGTCTGTCTTTCTCAGCTGCGGGAGATTGCAAGTAGCCGGCGGCCATCGGAGCCGCCGGTCACACCCACTGTCTCCCCAGCTGACGAGCGGTCGCCCCCTGGAGTCTCCTGAGCGAGCGACGTTATATTACGTCGCTTTGCCCAGGAGTGGCTGCCTGCCGCAGTAAAACTGCATTGGGCGGTCGTTATGTGGTTAAAATATTTTTTTCCAGCAAGAACTCATCTATGTGATCTTTTATTAAACTCTCCAGTATCTTCCCGACTATAGAAGTTAAACTAACAGGTCGATAGTTACTTGGCAAAGACTTTGATCCCTTTTTAAATATAGGCACCACATTGGCCCTACGCCAATCCAGTAGTACTATTCCAGTCCTTAACGAGTCCCAAAAAATTAGAAACAAAAGCTTGAAATTACAGCGCTCAATTCTTTTAGGATGCGTGAGTGGATGCCATCTGGTCCAGGCACTTTATCCACCCTTATTCTGTCTAAATATTTCTGGACCATATCACTTTTGAGCCATTGTGGATCATTTGGGGCTGTGTCAATACCGTCCTCATTATGGTCATGAGCTCGCCGATGCTCCTTTGTATACACAGAGCTGAAGAAACTATTTAATACATTTGCCTTCTCTTTGTTCCCAGTCACCCACTCCTGATTTTTTTGTAAAGGGCCTACATGCTCAGACCTGACCTTTTTACTATTAATATATTTGAAGAATTTTTTGGGGTTTGTCCTAATATCTTTTGCAATCTGCCGTTCATTTTGAATTTTTGTGTCCTTGATTTCCTTTTTACATATTCTGTTATACTCTTTGTAACAATTAAACAATAATAGTGTTCCTTCATTTTTATATTTTTTAAAAGCTCTTTTCTTATTATTTATAGCTGTTTTAACTTTGGCCGTGGGCCACATAGGTATTATTTTTAGCCTTTTAAACTTATTGCCCATGGGAATATATTTTGCAGTGAGTTTGCATACAGTCTTTTTTTAAATTTCCCATTTCTGTTCTGTGTTTATCGATGCCAATATTTCCTCCCGGTCTAAGTCCTTCTGCAGCTTGTCCGGGGGAAGAAAGACCCTTGCCAAGTCTGAATCCAGAGTCAGACCCAGATAATCCAGCCTCAAGGAAGGTATCGGCGGATTTCTTGAAATTGATGGTTTCAATTGTAGCAGAGTGTGTGGGGTTATGGCTGCAGGCACAGCCCACATATTTCAGGTTGAACTGGATGGACTATTGTCTTTATTCAACCTCACCTACTATGTAACTATGTAACATAGGTGTGGTAAAGCTTAGTGCCCTATTCCTGATTGGAGGAGCATAATCCAATAGTCTAAGAAGATACGGAGCTGCATCTGTCGATGAACGATAGAGAAAAAAATATTTTTAATACAGAAATGCTGGCTTACTGAAAAGTATGCACAGTTTAGTATGCACTCAATACTTGTTCGGGGCTCCTTTTGCATGAATTACTGCATCAATGCGACGTGGCATGGAGGCGATTAGCCTGCGGCACTGCTGAGGTGTTATGGATCCCAGGTTTCTTTGATAGGGGCCTTCAGCTCATCTGCATTGTTGAGTCTGGTGTCTAGTATTTTCCTCTTGACAATACCCCACAGATTCTCAATGGAGTTTAGGTCAGGCAAGTCTGCTGGCCAATCAATCACAGTAATACCATGATCATTAGACAAGGTATTGGTACTTTTGGCAGTGTGGGCAGGTTCAAAGTCTTGCTGGAAAATGAAATCCGCATCTCCATAAAGCGGGTCAACAGAGGGAAGCATGAAGTGCTCTATAAATTCCTGGTAGAGGGCTGCACTGACTTTGGACTTGATCTAAAACACAGTGGACCAAGAGTAGCAGATGACATGGCTCCCCAACTCATCACTGACTCTGGAAACTTCATGCAATTTGGATTCTGTGCCTCTCTTCTTTTCCTCCAGACTCTGGGACCTTCATTTCCAAGCGAAATGCAAACATTTCCACAGCCCGTGATGTTTTTGGGAGCCATGTCATCTGATGGTGTTAGTCCACTGTTTTATCAAGTCCAAAGTCAGCACGGCCCTCTACCAGGAAATTCTAGAGCACTTCATGCTTCCTTCTGCTATAAAGCTTTGTGCTACTTCATTTTCCAGCAGGACTTGGCACCTGCCCACAATGCCAAAGTACTTAATGATCATGGTATCACTGTGCTTGATAGGCCAGCAAACCCACCAGACCTAAACACCATAAAGAATCTGTGGGGTGTTGTCAAGAGTAAGATGAGAGACACCAGATTCAATAATGCAGATGAGCTGAAAGCCACTATCAAAGAAACCTTGGGTTCCATAACTTCTCAGCAGTACCACAGGCTGATCGCCTCCATACCATGCCGCACTGATGCAGTAATTCCTGCAAAAGGAGCCCTGACCAAGTATTGACTGCATACTATACTTTACATTGATATATATGGTTATTATAATGTAGATTTTCAGCACTTTTTTTCTTTTCATTTTACTGTATTGCTACCGTATTTCCCCGAAAATAAGACCTATTGTAATTTTCTAGGATGACTGCAATATAAGCCCTAGTTAAAGTCCTTGTAAAATCATACAATCCATGCTGTAAAAGGATTATATAATGTCCAGTGTGTGTCTTTAATAAATGTAACATTATTGTGGAAAATACCTTATTTACCGCGCCGCTGGGCACTCACGGGACCCACCGGAGCTCTCCTCCTCTCCTCCTGGCTGACATCAGTGGCCCCTTATGCCCCGTACACACGTGCAGATTATCTGAAGACTTTTGTCTGCAGACTTACCAAAACCATATAATATGAGGTCAAACCTAAACACTTTCAATTTGTATGCAATCTGGCAGGCCCTTGCACTACATAGAAAAGGTAAATCTGAAGACAAAAGTCTTCAGATAATCTGCACGTGTGTACAGGGCATTACTCTGCAGTGAAGGAGACTCCGGCGGGTCACGGGACCCCAGTGGCGCTGTAAATTGGGTATTTTCACAATAGTGTTACACAAAGACACACACTGGACATTATAATAATCCTCTTACAGTGCAAATTACATGATTTTTACAAGGATTTTTACTAGGGTTTATCTTTGAGATTACAGGATTTTTATAATTCTGACTCCTGAGCTGTCTGAGAAGACAGGGACATAAGAACTTTTTTACATACCCTAATGTGTTTTTTGTAGCCAAAATTAACATAAGACCTGGTCTTATTTTCAGGGAAACATGGTATCCCTTTGAGATTACATGGCCAGGTGGAAGTTTGTTTTTATGGGGACATCAGGGGTCTTTTAGACTCCCACTGTCTCCCCTGCCCAGTACTGCAGCTAATCAAGCACAGATTGTGCTTCAGAGCCCCATAAAAGTGGTCTAGAGCCACCCAAATCACTTTTTCTTAAAAGCCTTTTTCTGGCTCTGAAAATCAATACCAAGCTCAAAGTATTTATAAAGTCAAAACATTTTTACATTTAAGCATTCCCTGCATTAAAGGTAAAAAATGTCTTATAAATAGTATCACTTCCTCAAATACCTATATACTTACTTATCTCGACCCAGCATGCCTTTCTGAAATGGTGCTGGTCTGTGTTCCTCTCCTCACAAGATGCAGAGGCAGCCATTGCTGCTGTCGATTAAACCTTGAGAAGAGGGAACGGAGGGTTGGGGTGGGCCATGCTTTGTGTGTCTATGAATGCACACAGCTTGACTCAGGAGCGAAACCGCACATGTGCCACCATATTAAGCGGTTTGCTATGGGGGGAAGACACAGATGACAAGACGCAGACCGTGCCGGCGGGGGACCTCAAAAGAGGAGGTTCGGGGCTGCTCTGTGGAATACCATTGCACAGAGCAGGTACCCCATGTTTATTTTAATTAAAAAAAAAAAAAATCTTTACAATGGCTTCAAAGCTGCAGTATCAGCCATGTGTTTCCTTTAGCCCCTTAAATAACAGGACATTTATTAACGTACCTTGGTAGACAAGGGTTAAGCTCAGGGTCAACATTTATTCTTCCATGAGCTCAATCTTTGTGATGTTAGGTTTAACCAAAAATGCTTGCTGGAATTTGTGGACCGATCACAGTGTCTTAGGTGTGTGTAAGTGGACACTTATTTACTTTTCATTTCTATGTAAGCATGTTCATACATACGTTTAATAAAATTGTGTACTATACACAGCAAATCCACAGGAATGGGCTGGCATAGTATACTGAGGCAGATTAGGATCAGCAATAACGTTTATCAAAATGATTACAAGGTATGTAAATGGCCCGCGGGGGAATATTTCCTAAACACAATGAGAGTTTCACTTTAATTATATGTGTATTTTCATATCTGATCATTAGCTAAGCCTGCTGGGGTAATTGTTTAGATTTCCTTTGGGCTTTTAAGCCGTTGAAATTAGTGAAAGATGTATTTTATGAGGGCTTGTACTTACCTCATGTTTGTGTTTATGGACACTGCAAAACACAGATGCATCAATTTTCCTGACCACATTAATGTGTTACAGAGTTGGGTGTTACCCTATAACTTATTAGACAAGGTTTGCCTTGTTCACACAGGCACTGAGGCCTGTATACTATGAATTTGCATCTATGGACTCCAGGTGCTATATGGAGGAAGCCAGTTGAAGTCGGATGCAGCAGCTGCATGGACACAGGCTCTCACCCTAATGTGACAGGCATATGTGGATGAGGACCAGTGACTGTGTCCATGCTTCCAATCGCAGCCTTCTAATAGAATTCAATGAGCTGACCTTAGATTGCGTAAAGGGTTCTTTACTGTTCGCGCAGTTAAAATTTGGAACTCCCTCAGAAAGTGGTACTAGCTGAGTGTCAACAACGTCAAAAAACATGTAGATGTCGGGCAGCTTCTGCTGTCCAAACTTTAAGCCAGATAATTCTGCTCATATGAATGGTAATTAGACCCATTCTGGATTTTTGAGTAATGACATGTCCCAGGGCATCTACACAGAAAAGAAGAGCAGATGGAAGAAGTTGTCATTGCTCTGTAACTGCTCGATCCTTAAAGACAGGTTAGTTGTTCATTGCCCTGGTCCAGTTAGCTGCAGTTTGAAATACAGATACAGCCGCAAGAGCTGGGCCTGCTAGGTTAGAGCTCTAATTTTCTGCCAGCAAAATCTTCAAAATATGGAACATTTTCATCAGGTACAGAGAGATGTTTGTTTAGACTGAAATGGCAAGGTCAACCACTGGAAAAGCCTGCTTTTTTTGAGTTTAGGATGTGATTAAGAGTCTCATAAAAAAGCACCAAATAATGTGTGTGATTTTTTCTCAGCACTGTAAGAGCTACATTGATACATTAATATATAGGGAGTATAACCCATTACATTGCTATTAAAGGTAGAAAATCTCTCATATGAGAGGTATAGTGACAGGTCTATGGGCAATCAGGCATAAGTCTAGCTAATGCAATAGACATAGTGGCAGCTCTAAAGGAGACTTTGCAGGTGCCTACCCCAGCAATTTAGACAGATGTTTTAAGGGTATGATGGGACATGCATTCCCAAATGGAAAAGGATCCCTGAGAATAAACTGTTTTTTTTTTGTTTTCTAAATAACAAGTACCTCTCTAAAGTACCGCTCTAGTACCTGAAATAAAAGGCATGGAGGTCGCTGTTCTAAGCTTTAGCGAATGTCAGTAGACTACCCCCCCACTTACAGAGGTGGAGGTGAACCCTCAATATAAAGAAGCCTACTGAGGAAGTCACACGCCCGACAGCACCTGACGATACGCGTCTAGGGGGCACAGACACCACCGGCCAGATCCAGCTACATGACACAACTTCTCCTGTGTCTCCTAAACCGATTCAATGCCTACCCAGCCCGCACAGCTTATGTGCCTACAAATGTGAGTTTTAATATTTGGATTATTTAATAAATACCTTATATACAGAGAGCACTAGATTTGTTTTCCATTTATTCCTGTTTTATGATGGAGACTGGGGAAATACAGTGAGGACAGAGCCACCCTAATTATCTGTGCAGCAACCAGGGAGCACTCAGGTCCTAATGAGAGGATCGAGTCTACCCGTTTGTCTGGGGATACTATAAAGCTGTTTTTGACCTAGTGGTGAAACACTGGTCAAATTATAAGGTGAGAGGCCATCCATCACTGGTGGTGGGATCGTGAGCACCTGAATGATCCATTGCGGCAGCTGCACTTATTTTGGCACTTTAGAGACTGTTTATTCACTTGAAATCACTTTAATGGACTAGAATCTTGCACTTTTGATTTATCTTTTCAATTGATGCGATTAAGCTGATTTTGACATTATTTTAGTGTTCATGCTAAGGAGTCATGGACACATATGTTTTATATTGATTGATTTGTTGATATATTCAGTAATTTTTGCACCTTTGCACAGCAACTTTTGTTATTTGCACTGCACAGCGATTTTTGCTGTTCGAATAGAACAGCATTTTTTTTGTTATTAGCACTTTATTGTAGCGCGATATCACTTTATATATTTATTTTCTGTGCAGGTCTGTTGGGCTTAGAGATGAATGGTTTACCATGAAAGGAAGGGCCTACAGTAAAAAAAAAAAAAAAAAAAAAAAAAAAAACAGTTCGTACATGTAAGGTAGAGGTTTACAAATCAAAGGGGAAGTGTAATTGTAAATAGAGGTCTTTAAACCCTCTTCCTTAAAGCGGAGTTCCACCCGAAATTTATACTTACCTCCATCTTCTCGCTCCCGGTCACCTGAAAAACAAATGGATAATCGCAATTTTTTTTTTTTTTTTTCACTTACCTTTTAGAGAAAATATACTCACCTTACTTCCTTCTTCCTCCCCTCGGCGGCCACGGCGATTCGTCACTTCCTGGCTTTTGCAATGATTCCTGGGAGCTGAACGTCATCGCTCCCAGGAATCATTGCGCCTGCACCGGCCCCGACGTCAGTTCCGGGGCGCGCGCGTCATTCCCTTCTAAACAGCTTCTGGGCATGCCCAGAAGCTGTGGAGGGATGACGCGCGCGACCCGGAAGTGACGTCGGGGCCGGTGCAGTGCATCGTGGGACCGAAGAAGGAGGAAGAGGACCGAAGAGGACGCGGAAGAGGATCGTGCTGGCTTCAAGCTGCCCACACCTGAGATGGCAGCGCTGGAGAAGACAATTTCAAGGTAAGTATTTCTCCTGAAAGGTAAGTGCAACCCGGGACAGATCAGAGGCTAGCCATTGTGGAATGTGCTAGCCCTGACTGTCCCGGGGGTATTTTTGTAAAAAAATGTATAACCAGGGTCGAACTCCGCTTTAAGGGATTTTTCCAAAGAGAAGTTTTCCTTCAAAGGACATCTTTCCCTAGCAGGGTCAGCCAACCAAGCTTTAAGCCAAAAAATGTTCATGTGCACAGAAAGTTAAAATGAAACACATTCACCGTGGCATCTTTGCAGAATAGTAGGGTGGAGGGCAAGAGCTTTAATCTTGCGGAAAGAAAAGGATTATCTATTTCAAGATATAGTTCATGACTGAGTTCTCCAGTCCAATTCTCCATAGTCTGGGCACCAGATAAAGTGTCTATAGCCGGCTGAAGGAGCTACTAGTGCAAAATATCACTTCAAAATAAGTCTCCAAATGTCTATCAAATTAATGGATGGAATGCCCCCAATAAAAACAGTAGATTGATTTCATGCAAGAATGGCTGTGTTCACAGTGGGGACAGTCCAACTCTTTTTGAATTCTTTGGGGAGGGGAAATGACTAATTGGGACCAATTTGCACATTTTCACTTAGGGGTGTACTCACTTTTGTTGCCAGTGGTTTAGACATTAATGGCTGTGTGCTGAATTATTTTGAGGGGACAGCAAATTGACACTGTTATACAAGCTGTACACTCACTACTTTACATTGTAGCAAAGTGTTATTTCTTCAGTGTTGTCACATGAAAAGATATAATAAAATATTTCTAAAAATGTGAGGGGTGTACTCACTTTAGTAAAAACTGTAAAGCCATAAATGTGTATGTAAGGGTAGAAGAAAACCCTGTCTTACTTTATCAACGTTTCTGGTCAAGGCTTCATCTGTCCTTGTGGTCATACCCCCAAAGGGTCTTTAGGGTCTAGGTGTCATAAGAATGGGCAGCAGCTCTGGACCTGTATAGCACCCTGCAGTTAATTTACTTGTTGCACCATGTACCAAAGTGAGAATTTAAAGGACAAGTTCACCTTTGGGAACATGTTACATCTGGTTTTAGGGTGGAACATGTAACATGTTCCCACTCCTGCAGCATCTCCCTGATCTGCTGCATCTAGTGATCTTTTCCCCCACTTGCTGCCACAGCTATAAAAAAAAATGTCATTGTGAATGGGAAACTACAAGTACTGACAGCCTTTGTGGCCATCGGCTTGCAGTTCTCAATTACCTACCAGGGCGCTGTTGAGAGCTCTGGTAGTCCATTGATTCTTCCCGCCGGTGCGTATTTCCCTTCCAGTACGATGTATGAGCACACAGATACACTGACAAGTCTGAAGGAGTCCTGGCATGTGCAATGCTTTCCAGGCTTCTAGTAAAAATAAATAAATGCACATTTTTTTTTTTTTATTTACCTGCAAAAAGATGTGCTTTTATTTTTTTTTAAAGGTGAACTTATCCTTTAATGCAGGATACAGTGCCTGAAGCAAACATTACATTGCTGGCCAGCCCCACTGTTGACAGGGGGAACCGATCTAGAAACTGCTAATGCACCATGAAAGCAGTCAGATCTTACTAGAAGTGTTAGTCAAAATAGGATGGAAAACTGGAAAATATATATATATATATATATAACAGGAGAAGTGTTCCATCTTCTAGATACTGGGGAAAAAACTGGGCAGTGTTAAATGGAGATACCTGAAGCTGTCCCAGCAAAGCTTTTTTAAATTTCCAGTCACATGAAGGTAGTGGCATATAACCCATAGCCTAAGAATCAATTCTTTGTCCTGTACCGTATGATTAAGATAAAAAAAAAAAATGTGTTTTTAAACTTTACACCTCCAGCCATTAACAGTTTTTTGTGGACATACCTTGTCTGTCCATGCTTCCTTTCCCTGAATTCAAGAGCCTATAACCCAGGGTCTACTATTATTTTGCCTCTGTACTGTACTTCAAGATTGGACACAGTTGGTCTAAGGTTTTCTTCTGAAGATGGATTGGTTGCCCTTCACTTTGCTAGTTAAGGCCCATTGCTCCCTCAGGGTCTAGTTTTCCCTTCTGGAACTATCTGTCCTGGTCTGGAACCTCGGTGGATACTCTGTATCATTCCCTTGATTTTAACCATCTCCATATTTGGTTGACTCTTACCCCGTTAAGCCTTTGTTTAGGCGTGGAGTCCTTTTTCTTCTCCTTCTTACTACTTCCCTGTGACCCGCAATGGACAAAGAAAATGCGATTTTTGTACTTACTGTAAAATCTTTGTGTGTGCTGTCTAACATGTTGGTTAGTATGGATAATGGCTGCCTGTGAACATAGATGTAACATTGATAGCATTGCTGATACCACATAGGTAAAATAAAATGCTGACACAAAGGTATTTAGGTCTACAAGAAGGTGCGGGAGGGACAGAAGTTATGAAGGAACAGTTGTTTTTATTTCTTTCCGCCAGAATTCCTGTTCGGATTCCCAAAGTAGACAGGAAACGAGAAGAGATCTTTTCTCAATGGAATAAGAAATATCAATAAAAGAAATAACAGAATCTGATCCATCCTCTCTGCTTTAACTATTTTAGAATACTATGCTGTAGACCAGCAACACTAAGGCAAGCAATGGACTGAGACTAATGGAATGAGTCCAATGTAGTGTATTGTATTCACCACCATGACATTGATTTGTTATTGTACCATGTTAATCAGGTTATTTCTTGAGTCAGTGGGTGACGTTTCATTCCACAAGGTATTAGGAAACGCAGCACTTAAATTAATTCCATAGGGGTCTGTACGCAATTAAGGCACTGTGGTAACATATTGCGTTGTAGACTGAGATCTCCCTGTGTTGCTATAGAGAAGGGGTCCAAAGTAAAAAAAAACCTTTTGGATTAAAAAGGAGGACAACTCTAACCAGGCAGTGTTAATGCATTGCTTCTTAAGCCAGCAGAGATGGGCTAAATTTCCATTTATATCAGGGAGGTTGGACAGAAGTCAATCTAATAATCTTCTGTTTCAACTGCCCTCCCAGAAGTGGGGAGGTTGTGAGGATGTAAGACAACAAAATGTGTATGAGTCACCTTCCCACTGCGGGTAAGAAGTTGGCTAATGTGGTGTTTGATTATTTAATTAAAAACAGGAGCTTGCTGTTTTAGTATATCATTTTTCCTAGTACAGTTGCATACTATAACTTAGTATCTCTGATGGCGACACAAATGTGCTGGGGGGGGCCAACTTCTCTGATGGTGACACAAATGTGCGGGGAGTGCTCTGGTGCGAACACAAATGTTCTGGGGGGCAATGAGGACACAAATGGGTTTGGGGGGGCTGTGAAGGGGACACAAATGGGATAAGGGGTGGGTTGGGGGGTACAGGGCATATCTGATGATGTCACAAATGTGTAGGCAGGGGGATTGTTTCTCTGATGGTGACAAAAATGATCTGGGGGGGGGGCTTTTTTTCTCTGATGATGACACAATTGTTCTGGGGGCTCTCATGCTGACACAAATATGTGGGGGGAAGGGGGGTTGGCACTCAGATGGTTACACAAATGTGCAGGGGTGGTTCTGATGGAGACACAAGTGTGTGTGCTGATGAAGACACAAATATGCATGAAGCTTTAGCATTTGAGTGCAGGCAGAGGTTACAGGTGCACCATCCAGCCCCACTGCTGTCAAATGCTCTATTCTGCTGCTGTGTATTCATTTATGAATAACCAATTGTTTTCAGGCCAGTGACTATGTGTAGAATGCACGATGTGGCCCTTCAAAGTAAAACGTTTAGAGAACCCTGGTTTTCAGTAAATAACAGGAACCTTTTAAAAGAAGGGAATTATTTCTTATAAATGCAAAAGTCTGCTCTTACTATTCATACATGCAGAACTGTTGCAAGCTTTCATATAAAAACTGACTGGAGCATAGGGAGCAATTCTCAAAGTGAATGGAGTCAAAACCCCACTTATATTCTAAAAGCTCTCCACCATGCTATAAGAGTTCAGTTGTCTCCTGGCTGACATTTTTTGGCCAGTTGTGTCTCTTACTCTGGGGACTCCTTCCTTGGTATGCCTATCTTTGTGATGTATGGGCTGGGCTCCTTTCCCAAATACATTGCCCCTCAAGGTGTGAAAACTAGTGTTCTGTGGGCCCCTGGGAACTCATCCTCACTTGGGGGGTCTCTCACTTGCTGGTGACTTTTGCATATGTATCAGCACCCTAGAATCTCCTGGTGAAGCACTATTCACAAAACGCATTGAGCATTCACATCCTGATATAAGAATGGTGTTAAAGATTTATCTTAACCTCTCCATTTCTGTAAGGCATTAATCTGTTACATACTTACTATGAGAGTATATTGGATATGTAATGGTGTCTGATATCACATATGCGGTCTATGACTCAGTAGTTATCTTTAATTCATTATAACTAAAATGTGGTGATTTTGTGTGTTGTCCACTGCTGAAATCATTCTTGCACCTAAAAAGTCCCATAACTTTATATTGACATTTTACTATTGTAATAGGACTCGATAAGCTGCAATACCATGTCTCAACAGAAGAAAGCCTCCAACTAAACCTGATATTACAAGCTTAACACCATCCTGGCGGGAAGGCAGTGTGCAGGAGATGTGGGTATGGGAAGAGAACCCGTCGAGTGTCTAATTTTGAATAAATGCTAAGCTCCTTTTCAAAAAAACATTAATTAAGAAAAAAAAAAAAGCAATAGTGTTCATTGTACAAAGTGCAATACTATTCCATACAGAAAGCAAATGTCTTCTTTTAAGTGTATTACAGAGTAATACCCAAAAGGCCGTATTTCTCTATGCTTTTAGTTCCAGAAACTGAAGATATTTTGATCGAGCCTCCAAATCATCAGCAGGACGGTTATATGGGGTCCAGACAGGGTCTCCAACAAACAGTCTCATAGCTTTGACAAAGTTCTATATAGGGGGAAAAAAAAAAAAACAGGAGTAAGGCACTGGAATTAACAAACAAACATTCTATAAACAGTTATCCAAGAACTCAGCTTTCCCTACTAAACATAAGAAGACCAGTACTAAGTGTAAATCCAGTCATAGCAGTGTATTACACTCTCAGCCACACTTTAAAAGACCGGGTGCAGGCATGTGTGAGAGGCTTCACAGTTCTGTCATAATTAGTAATGTAGCACTGTTCAGAAAATGCAGTAACTACGCGTTTTGCGCACATGTGCTTTAGGAAGTCCTTGATAGAGCAACCCCAACACTGTTAGAAAGCACCCCCTAGGGACACCCTTTGATCACTCCTGATGTGAACCCCTTCCCTGCCAGTGTCATTAGTTCAGTGACCGTGCATTTTTTTTTTTTTTTTTTTAAACATTGATCACTGTAGTAATGTCACTGGTCCCCAAAAAGTGTCAAGGCCCGTACACACGTACCGATCGTCGGCATACAAACGTCGGTGGACGAAGGATCTGCCGATTGTACGCGTGTTAGTATGGTGCCTCCGACAGATGTCTGCGCACAATCCGCGGACAAAAGTCTTTCGTGCAAACATGAAAATATTTGTATGCCGACACCAGAACGGACGATTGTTCGCCTGTCAGTACACAATTCGGCCGACAGACCGCAGATTTGCAAGACTGGGCATGCTCAGAAAATAGAAAACACAGGGAAAGTTAACCATTACATGACATCACTTCTGCAGTCGGCGGACAAAATTCTTGTGCTGTCCTTGTGCTGTCTTTGCACTTTTCAGCAGACACCGACATCCCGGGGAGAAAAGAGGAACATTTGTAAGCCGACCATCGGTACGTGTGTACGGGGCTTTAGATGTCTGATTTGTCCGCAACAATGTCAAAGTCCAGCTAAAAATTGCTGATCGCTGCCATTACTAGTAAAAAAAATTTAAAATAAAAATATTGCATCGTTTGTAGATGCTATAACTTTAGTGCAAACCATTCATTCAATACACACATGTTTGGATTTTTTTTTTTTTTTTTACCAAAAATATGTAGCAGAATATATCTTGGCCTAAATTGATGAAAAAATTAGATTTTACATATTTCATCTTATCTTTTTTTTTTTTTTTTTTTTTTTTATTGGCTGTGTTTTAGAGCAGGATGTAAAAAAAAAAAAAAAAAAAAAAAAAAAAAAACCTGGATTTTTGTACCGTAAAATCCTTTTTTCTAAAGTTCATTGACAGACACAGACCATTGGGCTATGCTCCTCCCATCAGGAATAGGAGACTAGGCAGGAAAACTGGATTTTTGTAAGAACTTACCATAAAATCCTTTTCATTGAAGTTCATCAACAGACACAGCTCCATCTAGTCAGAGACTATAGGGTTATGCTCCTCCTATCAGGAATAGGCACTAGGCAGGAAAAAAGCTTAACCACACCTATGGGGGCTGTCCCTGCAGGCATAACCCCACACACCCTGCTATCATCAAGCAGTTTAGAATAGAAAAAACCCCATTCACTCAGAAGTAGAGGGGCAGGTGCTGAGTCTGTTAATGAACTTCAGAGAAAAGGATTTCACGGTAATTTCTTACAAAAAATCCAGTTTTCTCTATCGTTCGACAGACACAGCTCTATCTAGTCAGAGACTTTTAGGGGGATGTCCCAAAGCAGTATATTCATGAAGGGTGGGAAAACAAGGCAAAATGGAAACTTAACTCCCCAAAGGCTAAACTTAGGCAACCAGGTAACATGGAACTCAACCAGGAACAACTGGAGCTCACCCTGAAAACACAATACACCCTCAAAGAGAAAAAAAAAAAAACGTTCTCTTTAAACAGCAGCCTGCAAAACCTTGCGGCCAAAAGAAGCATTCGAAGATGCCAACACATCTACTTTGAAGAATTTAGTAAACGTATGCACAGACGACCAGGTTGCCGCCTTGCAAACTTGCAGCACCGACGCCTGATGGCGAAAAGCCCAAGAGGCACTCTGCGCTCTCGTAGAATGCGCCTTCACCGGGAAAGGAGGAACCTGACCCTTGAGTGACTAAGCCTGAACTACCGTCTGCAGTGACCATATCCAGATGGATCAGGCAGACGCAGCCAATCCCTTACAAGATCCTTCCGTAATGATAAAAAAAGCGTCTGAAGACTCAGTGGTCTCCAGATAGAACCTGATCGCCCGAGCCACATCCAAGGAGTGCAACGCAAATACCTTAGAATGTTTGGACTTAGGGCAGAGTGAAGGCAACCCAATGTCTTCAATCAGATGAAAATGAGAAACAACTTTAGGAAGAAACGACTGATTAGGTCGAAGTACCACTTTGCCCCTGTGTATCACCAGATAAGGTGTGTGGCAGGACAAAGCCGCCAGTTCAGATACTCTGCGAGCGCAAGTGATAGCCACAAAGAAGGCAACCTTCTGGGACAACGAAAGCAGAGAAATTGCCTGAATGTTCTCAAAAGGAGTACCGCAATCCCCTGCTGGCGCAGCAATGCCAATACCGGTGCTAAGACCTTTGTAAACACTTTGGGAGCTGAGGCGGGACCAAAGGGTTACGCCACAAATAAATAAAGCTCCGCTGCGACCGCAAAGTGAAGAAACCGCTGGTGTCCAGCGTAAATAGGGATGTGTAGATAAGCGTCCTTGATATCTATGGAGGCTAAGAAATCTCCCTGGTGTAGTGACGCCACTACCTTGCGGATGAATTCCTTCCATAACTTCTGTATCTGCATTAAGCTCAGGGCCTTGAGATCTAGGATGGGACGCAACTTGCCTTTCTTCCTGGGCACGGTGAAGAGGTTTGAATAAAACCCTTAAAAACATTCCTGAAAAGGAACCGGTACAATCACTCCTTGCGACAGCAAATTGTGTACTGCCCTTCGCAAGTCCCTTTACCGGACTGGGGATAGTTGAAGATTGGACAGGAAGAACCTATCCGACGGGTAAGACCGTAATTCGATCTTGCACCCAGATCGGATCAGTTTGTGAACCCAAATGTCCTGAATCAAGGAGGTCCAGGGTTCCAGAAAGAAACAAAGACGTCCCCCCACCCCAGAATCGAGTGAGGGCGCCCTTTCATGCAGACGAGGACTTATCTGCAGGTCCTGATTGGCCGGTCTTTGCTTTCCCCGACCACCGCTTCGGCAGGAAAAATTTGTTTATGAGCATTAAAGGAAGCCCCCCGCCTGGGACACGCCCCTTGCCCTTAGAGGATTGGGGAAGATGATGCTCTTACCCCCTCCCCCCCGTGATACCTTTGATCAACTTGTCCACAGAGGATCCAAACAGCCTCTCCCCTAAGAAGGGAAGATCAGTCAAGGCCTTTTTAGAAGCCTGGTCCGCCAACCAGCTTTTTAGCCACACCATGTCACAAACTAACAAACTTTCCTATAATAGCGAAGACAGAAGCTAGGTCCTATTCCTTAAACTAGTCAGAAACAAACTGCTTGATGATAGCTGGGTGTGTGGGGTTCTGCCTGCAGGGACAGCCTCCATAGGTGTGGTTAAGCTTTTTCCCTGCCTAGTGCCTATTCCTGATAGGAGGAGCATAACCCTATAGTCTCTGACTAGATGGAGCTGCATCTGTCAATGAACGATAGAGAAAAAGCTTTACCACGCCGCCTATGGAGCTGTCCCTGTAGGCATAACCCCACACATTCTGCTACAGTCCCTAGTTTCGTTGCAAGCAGTGTTTAGTTTAGTAGAGGGGTGGGTGCTGCGTCTGTCAATGAAAGGATTTAAAAAAAAAATCCAGTTTCTCTTACGTCCTCCGACAGTCGCCGCCTCTTCATATTTGTCACAATGGGGTTATTGACCTTTGCTCCGTAGGAGTAGCTAGGCAAAAGAATATGTTAATATCAAAGCTTTTAGCATACCCCACCCCCAGGGGGTGGTCCCCTCAGTCAATACCCTCCTGCTTCCTGCATTCCTACCTCAGTTTCAATTGTCTAGCTCAGGAGTTAGCAGGCTTATCCTGTGCTGGGATTTCAGTCTCAGCCTCTATTCTCTCTCTTTGATTTTATTTCAAGTGTTTTCTCTTCTTTATTTAGCTGTTATTTTTCAGCACTAGTTTAGTTTCTTCTGATGAAGATGATCATGCTGGGTCTCGGGCTGGCCTCCCTGGTTATCCGGGGTTCAGGGCCAGTGGCTTCCCAGCCTGCCATCGAGCGTTCACCTCAGGTTTCCCTGACATATATGAACGACCCATCCCTGTTCGCTGCAGGGATGCTGCGGTGAGGTGGCGACCTCACCGGACGCCATTTGCGGTTTCGCACCGCAGTTCCACTGCGTCCTGGCTGCGACTCTCCCTGTCCTTAGTGCAGCGGTTTGATCGCTTGTGCGGGCTCCCCACGCCATCCGGATGGTACGTGTATTCTGTGTGGGGACCTGTCTGTTTTGGGTGTCAGTCTGGGACTGTGGGACCATGCATGTCTGTGTGAAAACGTTGAGCTCCCTGTCAGTAATTGCTGCCTTTCTGTGGGCTGAAGAGGGGGGGGGGCGCTCCTGCTCTGCTCTGTGTAACAGGCTGAGTTTTCTGTGAGACATGCTGTATGCTGTATGTGACATGCTTGTGCAACATTTTTGGGCATACTGTGCGGCGACCGCTGCTGCGGTCCGCCATTTTTTTTACAGCGAGCTATGGTGGCCGGTCCTGTGTGGAAAGAGCGGCGTTTTTTGGCGGCGATTGCTCAGGCCTCATGTCAGCGCTGTTCTGTATCTGCCTATGGAGCCTCAGCCAGCGGCCATGTTTGTGTAGCCTTTACATAGGCTTCATAGGGGCGGTCAGTCTTGCATCACTTCCTTTTCCTCTGGGACAGCGATCGGTGCAGCAGCCTGTGTGATCTCTCCAGGTTTTACCTTTCCTTATTCCTGTATTCCTTGCCTAGTATTCCTATCCCTGTGGGGGTCAGTGTATTCAGTGAGTTCGGTGGGCTACGCTCGCCGTGATCTTAAAAGGGCAGTACTCCTTTTTTCTTAAGTCCACTGGGGCATGGATTCTCAGGAAAGCAAGTTTCCCCCCACCTTGGTAGGGGGCCAAGGGGCTGCTGCTTCCCCCGAGGGGGCTGATCTGGCTACTATTGTGGCTAACTTAGCAGCTCAGGTGCAGATGCTGGTGGCTGATCGATCCACAAAAAGGCCCAGAGTGTCAATTTCCTCTGATTCAGAGGGCGATGGGGATGCTATGGCTGGAGTGCCCTTCTCAGGGTCTCGCTCATCTCTAGACCTTGCGGGGTCTGAAGGGGAGGCTGAGGTGGAAGGGGTTGATGTTTTTCCCCCTGGCTCGTCTGAAGAGCTTGCACTCATGGATGAGTTGGTTGCTTCTATCAAGTAAACACTGCATTTGGAGGATGAACCATGTCCTCCTGTTTTGATGTCCTCTTACGGGACGCAAAGAAATCGCAAAACTTCGCAGGTTTTTCCTTGCTCTACGGAATTTCAGCGTGCGGTTGATGAACAATGGCGTAATTTGAAAAAAGCCTTTTGCTGTGCCGAGTAGGTTTAAGCTGCGTTATCCTTTTACTCCCGCCACTGATGAGCGTTGGTGTGTGCCACCTCAGGTGGATCACGCGGTGGCGATTTTGAATAAATCCACTGCGATTCCTGCTGAGGATACCCCGGCTTTCCGGGACCCTACGGACAGGAGATTGGAGTCTCTGGCCCGTCACTCTTATACGGTTGCGGGCTCTATGCTGAAGCCGATTTTTGCTTCCATTATGGCAGCCCAGGCTATTGCAGATTGGACGCAGGTGCTCAGGCGCACCCTGGTGGCTGACTCTGCCCCGCCGTCAACATTGGCTATGGTGGATCAGATTCATCAGGGTGTCATGTATTTGTGTGATGCGGACTTAGATATGGTCCCTTTGGCTGCGCGTCTCCAAAGTGTGGCGGTGTTGAACCGTCGCCTGATATGGCTGAAATGTTGGTCTGTTGACCAATCTTCTCACAAGACTTTAGCTAATTTGCCCTACGCGGGCTCTCGCCTTTTTGGCGAATCTTTGGATACTCTGATAAAGGGTATTTCTGGGGGTAAGAGCACTCTCTTGCCCCAGACTCACAAGACTAAGTTTGTTCGCGGTAAGAAGAATACCTCGTTTAGACCCCCTCAGGGGTCCTTTCGGTCGCACTATAAGGGCAAGCCCTTCAAGGGCCAAAGCTCCCAGAAAAAGCCGTGGACAGGTAAGCAGAAGTCCGGCCAATCCGGGTCCGCTGCCCATAACAATGCGGCCTGAAGGGGCGCCCTCACCCAGTTCTGGGGTGGGGGGACGTTTGCTCGGTTTTCTTCAACCCTGGCTGGCCCGCATTCGGGACAGGTGGGTTCAGGAAATCGTTCGATCTGGATACAAGATCGAGTTTCTATCTCGGCCGGCGAGCAGATTTTTTCCCTCAAATCTTCAGCTGTCTCCGGAGCGCTTGCGGGATCTGCACCTGGCGGTGCGGGACCTGCGGGCTCGGAGTGGTGGTTCTGGTGCCTCATCGGGACAGATTTCAGGGGTTCTATTCCAATCTGTTCACTGTGCCCAGAAAGGAGGACAAGGTACGTCCGATTCTGGACTTGAAAGCTCTGAACCGCTTTGTGCGGGTTCGCAAGTTCTGCATGGAATCCCTGCGATCAGTGGTGGCTGCCCTGGTTCCGGGGGAATTCATAGCGTCCATCGATCTGAAGGATGCGTATCTTCACATCCCCATTTTCGAGGGTCACCAGAGGTACCTTCGATTCGCCATTGTGGAGGATCGCTACCAATTCGTGGCGTTACCCTTTGGTCTCGCTTCGGCTCCGCGGGTTTTCACCAAGGTGCTTGCGCCGGTTCTGGCTTTATTGAGAGCCCAGGGCATCTCGGTCCTGGGGTATCTGGACGACATTCTGGTTCGGTCTGCGACCAGTCAGGGTCTGGTGAACAACCTGTCCGTCACGATGCAGACTCTACAGGAGTTTGGTTGGACGATAAATTTTCCAAAATCGACGCTGTGTCCGTCGGTTCGTCTTCCTTACCTGGGAATGATCCTGGACTCTGTTCAGGCGAAGGTCTTCCTGCCGGAACACAAGCTCAGGAAGCTTCAGGAAGAAGTCAGGTCCCTCAGGGACGTTCAGTGCTCGTCCCTCCGGACGTGCATGAGGTGTCTGGGATTGATGATCTCGGCTTTCGAGGCGATTCCCTTCGCCCAGTTTCACACGCGGGGTCTCCAAAGGGAGATTCTGACCAGGTGGGACGGGCGACTGCAATCTCTGAATCTCCAGATTTCATTGAGCCATCGCACCAGAAGGGACCTTCTGTGGTGGCTCCAGTCCCCGGCGGTGTCGGGGGGGGGGGGCAAGTCCTTTCGCCCTTTCTCGTGGACGGTGATCACCACGGATGCCAGCCTGTCGGGCTGGGGTGGTGTTCTGGGCGTTCTGTCCGCCCAGGGTACTTGGTCGGAGGAGGAATCCTCCCTTCCGATCAACATTCTGGAATTGCGAGCGATAAATCTCTGCCTTCGGCGTTGGTCGGACAGGCTGCAGGGCCGTCCGGTTCGGGTGCAGACGGACAATGCTACAGCGGTGGCCTACATCAACCACCAAGGGGGCACCAGGAGTGCCCGAGCGGCTCGGGAAGTGGCCGACATTCTGTCTTGGGCCGAGACGCACGTCCCGGCGATAACGGCGGTTCACATTCCGGGGGTGGAGAACTGGCAGGCGGATTATCTGAGTCGCCAGGCCCTGGACCAGGGGGAATGGTCCCTTCAACCGGATGTCTTCCAGATGTTGTTCGCGAAGTGGGGCTCACCAGATGTGGACCTGTTCGCGTCTCGTCTAAACAACAAGGTGGTGAGGTTCGTGGCAAGGACGCGCGATCCTCGGGCAGACGCGTCGGACGCGTTAGTGGCTCCCTGGCATCAGTATCGTCTGATGTATGCCTTTCCACCGATTCAGCTACTATCCAGGTTCCTTCGCAGGTTGGTCTCGGAGCCGCACACGGTAATTCTGGTGGCGCCAGACTGGCCTCGCCGGTCTTGGTACGCAGATCTCATGAATCTGGCGGTTGACGCTCCGTGGCGTCTGCCTCTTCGAGAAGATCTCCTGTCTCAAGGGCCGATATTCCATCCTGCTTTACAGTGGCTGGCTTTGACGGCCTGGCTGTTAAAACAAAGATCCTGAAGGATAGGGGTCTCTCCCCTGAGGTCATTCACACTTTGATCAAGGCTAGAAAGTCCTCTTCGGGGAAGGTTTACTACCGTACTTGGAAGGCCTATTTTGCTTGGTGTGAGTCCAGGGGGTATTCCCCTCGCTCATACTCGGTATCAAGAGTGTTGGCTTTCCTTCAAACGGGCGTGGACCAGCGTTTGGCGTTGGCCACGATTAAGGGTCAGATTTCTGCGCTGGCCGTTCTTTTTCAACGCCCTGTGGCGTCTACTTCTTTGGTTAGCACCTTTGTTCAAAGGGTGCGGCATCTGGTCCCTCCTAGGAGGGAGCCTTTACCTCCATGGGACTTGAATCTTGTTCTGTCCGTGTTGCAACATGCTCCCTTTGAAAAAATCAGGGAAATCTCGTTGTCTATGTTGTCCAAATAGGTCGCCTTTTTGGTGGCGATCCGTTCGGCTCGCAGAGTGTCGGAGCTGGCAGCTTTGTCCTGCAGATCTCCGTATTTGGTGGTTCACTTGGATAAGGTGGTCTTGCGACCTAACCCGTCTTTCCTTCCAAAAAGGATTTCGGAATTTCACCTCAATGAGGACATTGTCTTGCCTTCGCTTTGCGCAAAGCCTAAACATCCAAAGGAGGTGGCTTTGCATTCCTTGGATGTTGTTCGGGCGATCAGGGTTTACCTCTCATCGACAATCCTTTCGCAAGACGGATTCTCTGTTTGTCCTTCCAGAGGGGCCTCGGAAGGGCATGGCAGCATCGGCTTCTACCATCGCCAAATGGATCAGACAGGTCATTGAACAGGCCTATGCTTTGAAAGGAAAAGTTCCCCCCATGCCTGTGAAGGCGCACTCTACCAGAGCTCTGAGTACGTCTTGGGCCTGTCATCATCGGGCTTCTGTGGCCCAGGTGTGTAAGGCGACGACTTGGTCGTCCGTTCACACCTTCTCAAAATTCTACAAAGTGGATGTTCAGGCATCGGCAGATGCTTCCTTTGGCCGCAAGGTTCTTAGTGCGGCAGTGCCTTAGGGTTCCTTGTTATTTTTTTGGACCCTTGGCTGTTGGGATGTTTTTTTATCCCTAGGTTATTTGTTTTCCTGGGTTGTTGCTCCTGTTGAGCAAGTTTTTTCATGTTGCCCAGTTGGTTTCCTTTCTTTGGTAAGGTTCCTTTTTTTCTGATGTGGGTACTGCGTTGCCTTGGGCGCGGCTGCAATTTTTCTCCCACCCCTCATGTCTACACTGCTTTGGGACGTCCCCATTGTGATGAATATGAAGAGGCGGCGACTGTCGGAGGACGTAAGAGAAAACGGAATTTTTGTAAAATCTTACCTGTAAAATTCCTTTCTCCGAGTCCTCCGACAGTCGCCGCCCCCGCCCCTCTTTTGGGGTTTTGTTTATCTACTCTACTGCTATGCTACTGAAACTGAGGTAGGAATGCAGGAAGCAGGAGGGTATTGACTGAGGGGACCACCCCCTGGGGGTGGGGTATGCTAAAAGCTTTGATATTAACATATTCTGTTGCCTAGCTACTCCTACGGAGCAAAGGTCAATAACCCCATTGTGACGAATATGAAGAGGCGGCGACTGTCGGAGGACTCAGAGAAAGGAATTTTACAGGTAAGATTTTACAAAAATTCAGTTTTTCTCTATCGTTTGACAGACGCAGCTCCATATCTTCTTAGACCATTGGGACATCCCAAAGCAGTATATGCATGATGGGCGGGAAAAAAAAACAACGCAAAGAAGAACGCAATTCCCCAAAGGCTAAAATTAGCCAACCAGGTAACATGGAGCTTAACCGGGAACAACTGGAGCTCACCTAGAAAACATACACCCTCAAAGAGAAACAAACAAAAAGGTTCTCTTTTAAACAGCAGCCTGCAAAACCTTATGGCCAAAAGAGGCATCCGAAGATGCCAACACATCTACTTTGCAGAATTTTGTGAACGTATGCACAGACGACCAAGTTGCCGCCTTGCAAACTTGCATCGCTGACGCCTGATGGCGAAAAGCCCAAGAGGCACTCAGCAACATGGTAGAATGCGCCTTCACAGGGAAAGGAGGAACCTGACCCTTCAGTGAATAAGCCTGAACAACCGTCTGCCTGATCCATCTGGATATGGTAGCAGCAGACGCAGCCAATGCTTTACAAGGTCCCTGGGTAAGGACAAAAAGAGCATCTGATTTTCTGAAAGACTCAGTGGCCGCCAGGTAACCCTGATCGCCCGAACCACATCCAAAGAATGCAAGGCAATTTCCTTAGGATGCTTGGGATTGAAACAAAGTGACGGCAGCACAATTTCTTCATTCAAATAAAAATCAGAAACCACCTTAGGAAGAAAAGACTGATTAGGGTCAGAGTACCACCTTATCCTTGTGGATCACCAAATAAGGTGAGCGGCAGGACAATGTCGCCAATTCAGACTCCCTGCGGGCAGAAGTAATAGCCACCAAAAAGGCAACCTCCTGAGACAAGGAAAGCAGAGAAATCTTCCGAATGTTTTTAAAAGGAGGCTTTTGAAGAACAGATAATACCAAATTCAGATCCCAAGGAGGTAGTAGGGATTGTCTCGGGAGAGCCATATGGCGCATTCCCTGAATTAAAGTGCGAATCAAGGCATGCGTAGCTAACGGGCGTTGGAAATATATAGCCAAAGCCGACACTTGGCCTTTGATAGTGCCCAAAGCCAAAACACTGTTCAACCCCTTTTTGAATAAAAGGCCAAAACCCTAGCTACTGAAAACAAGCGAGGGTGCACCTTCAATGATCCACACCATAAAATGGACAATCCCCACGTACAATGATAGATCCGCCTGGTAATCGACTTCCTGGCCTTCAATAGTGTAGGAATCACTGAGTCAGAAAGACCATCTCTCAACACTTATCTTTCAACAGCCATGCCATTAAAGCCAGCAACTGTAAAGCAGGATGGAAGATCGGCCCTTGAGACAGTAGATCCTCCCTAAAAAGGAAGTCTCCAAGGAGCATCAGCGACCAACCTTACCAGGTCTGCGTACCAAGACTGGTGAGGCCAGTCAGGGGCCACCAGAACGGCTGGAATACTTTCCACCTCTATCCTGCGTAGAAGCCTCGGCAGGAGTTTCAGCTGAGGAAAGGCATTAATCAGCCAATACCTACCCCAAGGAGTCACCAGTGCGTTCCAGGTGTAGGGACCATTCGCCATGATCCAACACCTGGCGACTCAGGTAATCCGCTTGCCAGTTCTCCACACCTGGGATGTGTACAGCAGAGAGGGCTGGAACAAACTTTTCCGCCCAAGCTAGAATCTCGGCCATCTGCCTGGCTGCCAAGACACTCTTGGTGCCCCCCTGATGATTGATGTATGCCACAGCCGTGGCATTGTCCAATTGAATCCGAACCGGACAATCTCGCATACGAGTCATCCATTGGCTCAGACAAAGCTTTATTGCTCTGAGCGCCAAAACATTGATCGGTAGGTTTGACTCTTCCACTGTCCAGGTTCCCTGGGCACAGAGCTTTCCCAGCAACCTGCCCCAGCCAGACAGGCTGGCGTATGTGGTCACCACCGTCCAAAACAACGGCAAGAAAGACTTGCCCTGGCATAGTGCTGGCGACTGAAGCCACCAGAACAGAGCAGATCTTGTGTTGTGGCTCAACCGAATCAAATTGTCCGAGGACTTCAGATTCTTGTTCCGTTTGACAAGAATCTCCCTTTGTAAAGGTCTCATGTGTAATTGAGCAAATGTAACCGCCTCGAAGGTTGATACCCTCGGACCCAAGGCCCACATAGAGGACAGATAGATTGCCAACAGCAACCGAATCGCCCCCTGCAACTTCTGCAGCATGTCCAGGGGATGAAAGACCCTCACCAAAGCGGAACCCAGAGTCAGGCCCAGATAATCCAGTCTCAATCAAGATATCAGGGCGGATTTCTTGAAATTGATATTCCACCCAAACTCTTGCAGGGTTCTGACAGTGATCGACAGGTCGCCCAACAGGGCTGAATGAGAGTCCGCTCTCAATAGGAGATCGTCCTGATACCCTGGTACCACAGTCCCCCATTGGCGCAGCAATGCCAACACCGGGGCCAGTACCTTGATAAAAAAACCTAAGGGCAGAGGCAAGACTAAAGGGTAACACCACAAATTGATAATGGTCCTCTGCTACGGCAAAGCGAAGAAACCGCTGATGCCCAGCATAGCTAGGGATGTGTAGATATGCATCCTTGATCTCTATGGGGGCCAAGAAGTCTCACTGGTGTAGGGACACCACTACCGTGCGGATGCATTCCATCCAAAACTTCTGTACCCGCACAAAGTGGTTCAGAGCCTTGAGATCAAGGATTGGACGCACCTTGCCCTCTTTTCTGGGCACAGTAAACAGGTCTGAACCCTTGAAAGCGTTCCTGAGAGGGAACCGGCACAATCACCCTTTGGGCAAGCAGATCTTGTACCGCCTCTCGTAGATCCCTTAACCGGTCTGGAGATAGATGAAGACTGGACGGGAAGAACCTGTCCGACGGTCTATACCGGAATTCGTTCTTGTACCCTGATTGGATTAGTTCATGAACCCATTTGTCTTGAATCAAGGAAGTCCACTGTTCAGGAAAGAAGTGAAGATGTCCCCTCACCCCAGAAGCGGGTGAGGGTGCCCCTTCATGCAGACGAGGATTTGTCTGCAGAACCCAAGTGGCCGGTCTTTGATTTACCTGACCAAGGCTTCTTGGAACCCCCAGAAGACCTGAACGGCTTTCCTTTTTCTTGCAACCCAGAGGTACGAAAAAGTCACCTATGAGCAGTGAAGGAAGCCCCCCCCCCCCCCCCGTCTATGACGTGGCACCTTGCCCTTAGAGGATTGAGGGAGAAGAGTACTCTTCCCACCCGTAAGACCTATGATCAGTTCATCCAAAGAGGATGAATCCATGATGTCTATCCACGAGGTCTGTAAAGGCCGGAGATTCCTCCCCTGGAACCACAGTAGACTTATTCAATCTGGAAACTGGGTGACCCACCTTTAGTGGCACGGTCCATCAAATGGAAACCGCCTCCGCAAAGGGATAACGGCATTTAAAGTGCTTGGGTACCACTAGCATGTGCTTGATGCGCCGACATTGTTCTATAACAATATTGTCAAAAAGCTCCGGACAAGGAAACACCTTGCCTGACTTCTGGGCTGTGCGGGAGAAAAAAAAAAAAAAAAAGACACCTGCGTACCTGATGCTGTAGATTCATCTATCATTTTCAAAGTTTCTCACACGGAAACTGAGTGCTTCCACCAATGCGCGTTCCCGCGCAGTGGCTGAAAACGATAGGTCCCCTTCACCATCAGAATGCGAGGACACCGATCCATCTGGATGGGGAGCGTCCGAGGTGGCCATATCTGCCTCAGAATCTGAGGATACCACCGATGGAGGTGAAGGCAGCGAATGTTTGGACTCAATTTTAGACCGATTTAAAATAATGCAGTGTCACTTAAAAAAGATTGCAAAATCGCGATCTCACAGCCGCACTAGCGGTACCACAAATCCCAATCCAGTACAATCCGATAGAGTAAGGAAAACCTACAGGGGACCCCAAAAACATTACCCAACCACTCAGGAGGCTTGGTGAAATGTTCTGTGAAACAGAAAGTAAAAATGATCTGACACAGGAAATAGAAATATGCCTGGGTCATTGCTAGATCAAATGTGTCATGTCTGCTGCCTGTCCAGCGATCTGGACTACAAGAAAATGGCCTCCCCATGCATTCCTATGGGTAACTAACAGAAAATGGCTGCCCATACATCGTCAATGGAAAATGAGCACAAATCTACAGCAAAATGGCGGCCCCCATGGCCCGACATGCGGTCTCCCGGAACCCCGAGGGGGGGTCCCAGACAAGTGGCATCGAAAGATCTATAACAAAAGACAGTCACCCCCCCCCCCCCCCCCCCAAGGTAGGAACCTACTAGGGGAAGGGGCTGGTATATCCCGAGAGGCTAGGAGAGTCAAGGGATCTCCCGAGGGTCCGACTATTCCCAGGAGGGGGCCCACGTCCACCCCAATATGGCCAGAGAATTGGGGGGGGGACCATTACTTACCATACCACGGTATCAGGTGGGTGCCACTCCGAACAGACCACTTCCCACCCGGGCTGGGGGTGCTGCCAGCCAGGGGGTACGCTGCGACTTAGGGCGTTCCAGGTTGTCACGTCCCAGCGAGACGGTCCAGTCGCAGGCTCGTCCCCATCCATCGGGGCTCTTTCATGGTGAGGCCTAGTGCTGGACTATAACCTGCTCACGCTCCCTGGCCAGGCTAGGAGACCTTAAGGATCCAGCCAGATGTTGCTTGTAGTTCTCCAAGAACTCTAAACTAGGAAATAAAATTTACATATAACAAAAATGTCCCTTTTAAATAGCGAAGACCAAAGTCGCAGCAAGGAACTAGGTCCTAAACTAGGCAGAAACAAACTAAGGGCTATAGCAGAGTGTGTGGGGCTATGCCTACAGGGACAGCCCCATAGGCATGGTAAAGCTTTTTCCCGCCTAGTGTCATATTCCTGATGGGAGGAGCATAAATTAATGGTCTAAGAAGATATGGAGCCGAGTCTGTCAACGAACGATCGAGAAATCGGTTTTATTTATTTTTTCACAATTGTCTGTCATTTTTTGTTTATAGTGAAAAAAATTAAAATACGCAGAGGTGATCAAATACCACCAGAAGAAAGCTCTATTTGACGGGGGAAAAAAGCACATACATTTTATTTGGGTACAGCTACGCACTTGTCGGTTAAAGCAAAGCAGTGCCATATCGCAATAAATGGCCTGGTGAATAAGGGGGTAAAACCTTCCTTCCAGTCCAGAAGTGGTTAAAGTGTATGTTCAGCCCAAAAAATTTATTTTTTCATACCGCCGGGTACAGTTTCTTGTACCACAAACTAAATGTGTTTTTTTGTAATTACTGTTAAAATTGCAGTCAGTGCTGCACTTTTATTTTTGTTGTTTATCACTTTTTTCTGACTTTAAAATTTACATAATCGTATAATGAAAACTCTTGGAGATTTATGCTTTGGATGTCCATAATGTTTTTATTTTTGGCTCTGGGCACTCAGTCCATTTCATTTTACTGGTAAACTCCTTGTTCTGTGGACTGAACTTTGAGACTTCAATGCCTTTCCCTTCCATATACTACTAGGTGCAGCTTTTTGCACCTTTGACGCACTCACTATAGGTTTGCCCTATTCACTGCTATATTGCGGCCAGCATTGCACATTATTTTTGTTTGCTCATTACCCATTTTGATTTTATTACTCATTTATCACTTTATAACTTCTTTCTATAGCAAATATTTTGGGTGGCACCATGGATTGCCTACCCACGTTGAATCTGCTTCCTATTTGTCCCCTTGAGTTCTTGCTGAGTCACAATTCTAAAGGACTCCCTGGGCAATCCCCATTTGGAAATATGGTCATATTTTGCGGCTTTTAAGGTTGGAATTACTCCATATAAAATAAATAATGAGTCAGGATTGCCTTAAAGAGGGTGACTGCTCTTCTACCCACTATTCAGAACGGCAAAGGATTGCTGTGAGCCTGAGTGGAGTTGCCATTACAAGATAAAGTGTGTCAAGATTGCATTAAAGGGGTAGACAGAAGCTCTCCTGCCCACTCTTCATAGCCGCAAAGGATTGCTATGGGTCTGGTTGAAGTTACCATAGTCAAGTAAATGAGAAAGAAAGGGAGGGGATAGAAGGGAATGATAGGATTAAGGGTTTTTTTTCCCCCTCTCCCTCATATCATGTGTTTGGTTTATTTATGTGTATTTATTGTACTAGTATTGAGGGGGGGGGGGGGGGGGGGAGTACTCTAGGGCAGCAAATTGTCTATAATGGATGTTCTCTTCCTGCATTTATGATCTGCGATCGCCATATTTTCTGCCTTGTTAACACAGGCAGATCGCCGTTCTGCCTCTCCCAGGGATGATCACGGGTGGCCGGCGGACATCTGGATCGCCGGACCCATTGATTGACATCCTCGATAGCCAATCACGGCACGATCGCGCCTCTGGTGGCGTGATAGGTTCCATCTAGTGGCTATTGAATTAAACGACATACAGGTACATTGTTTCACGCAATAGAGCCACACTGCCACAGTATATGCACAGCGGGCGGTCGGCAAGTGGTTAAAGGTGATTTTCTCCATTAAAGTATAACTGAAGGTGGTTTCCAGCTCACATGTAATTATAAGACTAGGTTCCCTTTAGTTAATGGAAAAGATTTTCCACACTTTTCACAATTCTATGTCTCGATTTTCTGAAAAACAAGAATCCCTAGTTCTTGTATCAATGTTTAATCTCTGATTAATGATTAATGTATTGTCATTTTGCCTAGATTCTTGTGTGTCTTTCACTCTTCTTTAGCTCCACTAAGCCGGTGTGCATTTACTGTAGTGTATATGCTATACTCCTTTATAAATGCATGTATACAATTTTGTTTTTTCTTCCCTTTAATTTTATTTTAATCTGCATACTTTATACCTATGCTCACAGCTGTTTTTGGATGTGCAAACAGAGTATATCTGAAGGCATTTTTTTTTTTTTGTTTTAGATAGAGTGGAGAGGGATTAGAATACTGGTCAGGTTTTTTTTATTGCTGTCCATCTTCTTGTCTCTATTAGTCCTGTTCAGCATAATGCCCCGTACACACGTGCAGATTATCTGAAGACTTTTGTCTGCAGACTTACCTTTTCTATGTAGTGCAAGGGCCTGCCGGATTGCATACAAATTGAAAGTGTTTAGGTTTGTCCTCATATTATATGGTTTTGGTAAATCTGCAGACAAAAGTCTTCAGATAATCTGCACGTGTGTACGGGGCATTATCAAAAGTGAAAGAAAATCGCAAATTCTGAGTGATCATCTGAACAGGAATAGAATGGAAAACCTCCAATGGGGTCACCAAGGACTTCTCTTGCTTTCTGTTTTGGCTGAGACAAGTGAAGAAAAAAGAAGAAAATACCTCCCCAATGGGGCACAGATGGCAATGAAACCTGATGGGTAATGACCCTCCCTTATTCTATATAAAAAGTGTTGCCTTAAAGTGGTTTTAGAGCCTTTAAGTTATTTACCTTAATGCATTAAGTTTAAAAACCTTCTGTGCAGCAAAACTCCCCCCAGCCCCTCCTTATACTTACCTGAGCCTGATCCGAACCAGCAATGTGCACGTGAGAAGTGGCTTTTGCCGCTGTCTGTCTCCTCCCTGGGCAGATTGATAGCAGCTGAAGCCATTGGCTCACACTGCTGTCAATCAAATGCTATGTCAAGGCTGAGCTGGCTGTTCTGTGTCAATAGACACAGGCAGGGCAGCTCAGGAGCAAGCCCCCACGGGTGCCTCCTTGAAAAGCGGCTTTCCATGGGGGCACTTGCCGAAGAGGAGGAGCCTGGAGCACTGGTGGGAGACTCCAGAAGAAGAGTATTGGGAATGCTTTGTGCAAAACCATTGCACTGAGCAGGAAAGTAGGACATGTTTGTTGATTTAATAAAAAAATAAATAAATAAAAAAAGTTTTAGCATCACTTTAAGTTCTACTATAACTATCAATATATAAAAGTGACAACTCTACCCACATTTTCATCCAGTGTAAAGCGGTGGTAGATACCGGCTGGAAGGGTGATCAGGTCCCCTTTCTGCATGGCGATTCTGATCCATCGGTCCTGCTGGTCTCTCACATCAAAGTAACCGCTTCCCTCCAGGATGTAGCGGATCTCATCATCCAAGTGCAAGTGTTCTTCGTAGAATATCTTCAACTAGAAGAAGAGATTGTTTCAGATAGTGTCCAAATTGAATTATTTCAAGATTTGTATTATCTAGAAATTTGAAATCTTGAGGATGAAAGTAAATACAGGATTGTTTCCCACAATGGATTCAGTAGGTTTGGTATAATTGCCACTGGCCTGGCAGAATAAATAGATCTGAAAGCTGCCACAGATGTCCCATGTGGGTCGGTGAACTGGTCCCTTCGAATGAGAATTTCCCTTCACTCATTTTACTGAATAGTATATTCTATATCCAGCATTCTCAGTTAAAAGAAACTCATCTGCACAATTTGGGATTCCCCCGGTTTGTGGTAAATTATACAACATGGCATTCATTTATAGAGAATGTAACTTACCCTGTTGGCCAGCTATTTAAAGAGACATCAAATGTGGAGGTCTTCTAGGTGGAGATTCCAATGTGCACAGTTTGCCTTAACCACATCACGACCGCCCAACGTAGATATATTGCGGCAGGGCGGCCACGCTGCACCAGATCACATACCTAGTACGTGATCTGACATTTCCGGGTCTGGGGCCCGCTCCCACTGTCATCACACACAGGGGGAGCCCAGTGGCGGGTACCACGCACTCAATGTCCGCCGGCACCTGCTGACTGTTCATTACACAGGCAGAAGGGCAATCTGCCTATGTAAGCACGGCAGATTGCTGTTCTGTCAGTAGGGAAAGCATTGATTCCGTGTTCCTGCAAAGCAGGGACACATATCCATGCCTTCCTTTAGTAAAAGCACCTCCCACACAGTACACAAGCACTGGCTTGGAACACACTTAACCCTTTGATTGCCCCGGATGTTAACCCCTTCCCAGCCAGTGTCATTAGTACAGTGACAGTGCATATTTAAACACTGATCACTGTATTAGTGTCACTGGTCCCCAAAAAGTGTCAGTTAGTGTCCGATTTGTCCGCAGCAATATCGCAGTCCCGCTATAAGTCACTGATCGCCGCCATTATTAGTAAAAAAAAAAAAAAACATACTGTGTAGACAATATAACTTTTGCACAAGCCAATCAATATACGCTTATTGGGATTTTTTTTTTTTACCAGAAATATGTAGCAGAATATATTCTGGCCTAAATTAATTAAGAAATTGTATTTTTTCATTGGATATGTTTTATAACAAAGTAAAAAATTGTGTGATTTTTTTTCAAAATGATCTGTCTTTTTTTGTTTATAGCGCAAAAAATAAAAAAAACTGCAGAGGTGATCAAATAACGCAGTGCTGTATCACAAAAAAAAATGGCCTGATCATGAATCTTCCGCAGGTCTAGTGGTTAATAAAGGGAAGTCACCTCCCTCTGTCTTTTTTACAGTATCTGCACAGAGCGGGAAAAGGATCCAGTAACCAGCACCCAGCATGTCCACAGTGGAGGACCCTGTCCCAAAGCTTAGGAGCAGCGATTCTCTTCATGATTTCCCAGCACCTGACCAAATTCACAGCAGAAAAATGACTACTGAATAGGGATGCACTGATACCAGTTTTGGAAGAGAGAGTACAAGTACCAAAACTTTTCCTCAAGTACTCACTGATATCAATTACCGATACCTATTTTTAGTGTGATGTGACAATTTTTTCAGGGCTCGTACATGCACAAAAACTGATGGGAAAAAACACACAGATTTTACTTGCAGAGACATCAGTTTCACATCAGTTTTCATGTGCGTTTCAGTGAGTCTTTACATCCTGTTCACATGTGCGCAATTTCTAATCTCATACATTACAATTCACATTGGAATCGCACCACACCAGGTTTTTTAAATCCCACACCAAACCGGCCCGCACATAAGTAAACGGAGTCTGAAGGTATCAGGTTGACTAATGGAGCATTGGCACAAGTACAAGTATTTGTGCCAATGATTAGTATCAGCACCGATACCAATATTGGTGCAGCACTACTACTGATTAATACTTTTACATTTATTATTTGTATAGAGTTATACGATTACGATATTTTGTGACAGTGGTTCTTTAGGCCACAAACTGCAGGTTCATTTATAGTAAGAACAGACATCACTGCATTTATTTTTCATTACTGGTCAGAAATAACAGATCAGATTTTCAAAATACATAACAGTAAATCCCAGACTTTAAATGGCTAAGTGCCACTGTCAAAGCCTTTGGCTTATGTGCCATCTTGCCATTAGCAGCAGTCTTTTTTGGCCACATGCATCACCTAGACTACAGTACCAAATGTATTGGGGCGTTTGCACACACATGAACTTTAATGACATACCTGTCTTAGTCCGTAGGGTTCAATATTGAGTTGGCCCACCCTCTGCAGCTAGAACAGCTTCAACTCTTCTGGGAAGGCTGTCCACAATGTTTAGGAGTGTGTCTATGGGAATGTTTGACCATTCTTCCAGAAGCGTATGTGTGAGGTCATGCACTGATGTGGACAAGAAGGCCTGGCTCGCAGTCTCCGCTCTATTCATCCCAAAGGTGTCATAGGGTTGAGGTCAGAACTCTGTGCAGGCCAATCAAGTTCCTCCAACCCAAACTCGCTCATTGAGGTCTTTATGGACCTTGTTTGTGCACTGGTACGCAATCATGTTGGCACAAGGAGGGGACCATCCCCAAACTGTTCCCACAAAGTTGGGAGCATGAAATTGTCCAAAATGTCTTAAGAGTTCCCTTCACTAGAACTATGGTGCCAAGCTCAACCCCTGAAAAATAACCCCACACCATAATCCCCGCTCCACCAAATGATTTGGACCAGGACCCAAAGCAAGATCCATAAAGACATGGATGAGCGAGTTTGGGGTGGAGGAACTTGACTGGCCTGCACAGAGTCCTGACCTCAACCCAATAGGACACCTTTGGGAAGAATTAGAGCAGGGGTTGTGAGCCAGGGCTTCTCGTCCACATCAGTGCCTGACCTCACAAATGTGCATCTGGAAGAATGGTCAAACATTCTCATAGACACACTCCTAAACCTTTTGGACAGCCTTCCCAAAAGAGTTGAAGCTGGCATAGCTGCAAAGGGTGGGCCAATATTGAACACTACGGACTAAGACTGGGATGCCATTAAAGTTCATATGCGTGTAAAGGCAGGCGTCACAATACTTTTGGTAATATAGTGTACCTATACTAGAACATCTTGTGGTAGTATCTGAAAAGGCATGCCACATAAATGTCTTTACAGCCCCTTTTCTCTTCTCTTTGGGTCTGTAAGGCAACTTTGTTTTTCTAGCCAAACCCTCTAAGAAAGCCACTATCCAATCCAGGCACTGCTTTGTACATAAATGCTACCGGTCAGGCACTACCATTCTGTTTAACACCTGGGAACAAGAAAAAGAAAGCAGTGTTCAACTCTTGAGTCAGAGCTTACAAATAGCGGAGGACCATCTCTCCCAAAATTCTTGCGACAGTGCTGGACCAATCACCTGCATTGTCACAGGAGAAGAACAGGAGCGAGTTACACATAAGTCTATACCCAGAAGTACATTTTTCTTTGCTTTCACTGGCTAAATGGAGCAGTGGGTGAGCAAAGGAAAGGCACGTATGTCTGCTGAAGGAGAGGGCGATTAAAGCAAACCTGTTGCTTTGCCCTACATGGCCAAAGCACAGTTTTGCTTTAGACTAGGAAACCGAGTATAAAAACTCCATCCAATCTGTCATTTATATTCCAAGCCCTGCCATGTACCACCCAGAGGGAGGAAGTCTACCAGCATCATTATATATCTCACTTGGGAAACACAAATGCACAAAGTATAAAATACTGTCAAATACATCATACACACAAATCCCAGATCCAGCTGCTTACCTTCTGCTCATAATTGGGCAGTGTGTCTTTATGTATGGTGATTATATCCATGAATGTGTAATTATTGTCTTTGCGGATCTTGGCCAGCTCTGGATCACTCTCATAATTATTGGCATCCAACTGGTGGGGAGAAAAAAAACACACAGACATATGTATTGATCTCAGAGGAACAGAGCGGGAGATTTGGATACATTCATATTGGCAAATGTTACTGGAAAAATATAGAATACAGATTTTAAATGTTACCATAGCCTACAGTTAGGATCATGGTTTCCATACACATTACACATAAAACTGATCGGATTACATTTTTGTTATATATATATATATATATATATATTTTTTTTTTTTTTTTTAAAGCTGAACTCTGGGTCTCTCTAAGGTTTCATATTGTAGTACTCCTCCGCCACACTTATTATTTTGTCTGCAGCAGCCCAGGAGGCTAGGAGCACTGAGCAAGTTTTGACTCTCAGGTAGGTTATCACGGACACCAATGATCTTTTTCTTTTCTGCTATTTTTAAAAAGGGAGACATTTGTCCATTTGGCCACCAATTAGGGGCATTCTTTACAGTGACCATCATGCTACTGTATCCTGAGCTGTGGATTTAGTAATTAATGGCATTGGTTCCTCATGATCTGTATATTACATTAGGGGTTCCTTCAGGTGTAAAAGATTAGTAAAAACTGGTCTAGAGGATAAGTTCAATAAGGTCAAATACGTACTTTATTCAGCACTCCCAAAGGCTTCTTCCTCTTCAATTAAGCAGTCCTTCAAAGCCACCACTATACTTATTCAATCACCAAGTTCATGAAGGCAAGTGGCTAACTACACATTTAAAATACCTATATGTGTACGGTCTTATCTACCAAATGTCACTTGCATGGCTCCTTGGAACAGCCATTTTCTTCTTCTTCTTTTTTTTTTTTTAAAGAACACAAGGCATTCACGGATTGGCCAAGGGTGAGAGGCCGGCAGATGATGTCCACCTTGTCATATCACAGAAGGCCTTGTATTCATTGAAAAAAAATAAAAATAAAAAAGGCTATTCCTAAATGGCCAAGGCACTATGCAAGTGACTCTCCCCATTTCCAGCAATAGAGGGGAAGTTGCCAGTACCCCTAAAGAAAGACAACAGCGCTTACTACTTGTAGCAAAGGCTACTACACTGTCCTAGTACAGCAGCCCCAGGGGCCATAGCATTCTGACATAGTAAGAATTGGTTTAACCAAACAGGCACAAAGTATTTAAAGTGACAGGAAAGGCGTTTGTCTTTGAAACGGAAGTTCACCAAAAACAGTAAGTTGCCCTCCACTGCCACATTTGGCACTTTTTTTTTTTTTGGGGGGGGGGGGGGGGGGCAAGTACCTGGTATGGACTTCAGATATTGCGATCCGTGCAGAAGTTAGACCCCTCCTCCTTCCCGCCACAACCTTCTGGGACACAACACAGGTCTCAAAAGACTGCGGGACCATTCACAAAGCGTTGTGCGACTTGCACATATGCAGTAGGAAACCAGCTGTGAAGTCGAAAGAAGCTAAATAATACACTCTAGTGAGGACATTGCTGGATCCCTGGAGGTAAGTCTCCTTATATTAAAAGTTAGCAGTTACAGTATTTGTAGCTGCTGACTTCAAATGTTTTTTGGGAGACTCGTATGCAAAAATACATTTAATTTTTACAGGAATACAAACCTGCATTAAAGGTGTTTATCTGCATGGAGTTCAACGCAATAATAGAGAGTTGGAAGAGAATATTTAAATTGTTTGGAGAAGTTTAAAAAAAAAAAAAAAAGCCATCTTCGTTTCCCAAAGGAATAGAAGAATAGACCGTACTACGATGTCAACCCAGCAATGTCGTACTGTAAATGAGCAATGGTACGAGAGTTCAAGATCTCATTATTTATGGAAGTATTCTTCTTTGCTGCTTATACTGTACTTCTATCATGAAAAACAATTTAGGGTCTGTAGATAAATGTGAATAGAATGCAAACATTTGTCAAAAAAAAAAAAAAAAAAAAAAAAAGAAAGGGGTGTTACTGACCAAATTCCATCTTGCACAGAAAATGACAATCAAAAACACGGAGAGAACATGAGCGGTAAATGATGAAGCTGCCACAGCATCAGGTAACATGGAGCCTCGGCTAATGAGCCATCAAAGGCAAATTCATTTATTAAATTTAGCTGTTCACAGTCAATTACTTTGCATCCCGAAGCTAAAAAAAAATAAAAAAAAAATAGAAGGTCGCAGTAAATCACAGAGACTTTCCAAAAAACATGCACACTTCTCTCAGGGAGACAGATGTCTTATATTTGAGAAAATTATATTTTTCAGTATTTATTCTTCTGCATGGATGATATCCATTTTTTTTTTTTGTTTTTAAGTGAACCGGTCAACCATTTTAAATTGCAAAATGTTTTGTCTTAAAGCAGACACACAATATTCCTACTAGGGATGCCCAGATGCCATTTTTTTTTTGATTAGTAAGAGTACCGACACTTTCGGTTAAGTACTCGCTGATACAGAGTATTGATACTTTGCAGTGTGATTTGCATCCATACAATAAATTGGCGCAATTTCCCCCACCACTCCTGTGTGTTAACCCAGTAAAGAAAGTGAAGCGCCATGAAGAGCAGAAATAGGCAGTTTATTAAAATGTTTTACAACTCACAAGGTAAATAAATATCTAGTCAAATCCATATCTGCAGTGTCCCTGTCCCACCGATGATAGCAAACCACAGTCGCTGGAGCTGCTCACAGGGCTGGAGAAGTTCCGGGACTATTGTGGGTATAAGGCGGAAGTGATGTCCGCTTAGGGGCAGACCGCCGGACATTTCCGCCAGCCCTGTAAGCACCTTCAGGGGCCATGGTTTGCCATCATCGGTGGGACAGGGACACTGCAGATACGGATTTGATTAGATATTTACTTTGTGAATTGTTACAACATTAATTACTTTGGATCCAGACTAGGGATGCACCGAAATTTCGGCCACCGAAATTATCGGCCGAAAATGAGCCTCTCTCATTTCGGCCGATAATGGGTTAACAGTGCCGAAAATAAAAATGGCCGCCGTGGGGAAGGAGGAGGGCGCAGCGCAGCGCAGGGCAGGTTTCAAAAGTCCCGCCTCTGGCCGGCCGTCCGCCTCTTAATAATGTCCCTACTACTCTGTGCATTATGAATGGACATACTAGGCGGGGGGCGGGGAGAGCGGCCGCTATAGAGAGAACTATTGTGATCCTTCACTGTCAGCTCCTCACGTCTATGTATGAATGAGAACTGAACTGAGCTGACACTGGGCGGGGGGGCGGGCGGAGCGGCCGCTATTAGCTGTGACTATGTGAGAGTTTCACTTCCCTGACAGGCACGTATCTCCGCTGACAAGGAAGAGAAGCTCTCACATAGTCACAGCTAATAGCGGCCGCTCCGCCCGCCCCCCCGCCCGGTGTCAGCTCAGTTCAGTTCTCATTCATACATAGACGTGAGGAGCTGACAGTGAAGGATCACAATAGTTCTCTCTATAGCGGCCGCTCGCCCCGCCCCCCGCCTAGTATGTCCATTCATAATGCACAGAGTAGTAGGGACATCATTGAGAGGCGGTGCCGCCGGCCAGAGGCGGGACTTTTGAATGCAGGAGAGGACACCCGAGGAGGAGGACGCTGAGGCAGTGGGGGAGGGGGGAGGGGAGCTGAGGCAGCTTACCAATGCTATTAGTATTATGAGGCATGAGGGGTTAATGTATTGTCACTGCTGGTCACTCATCTATTAGTGACTGACCAGTGGCAGTTAATTAACCCCTTTTGTGCTGCATTAGTGCAACCAGTGTCAGTGTTAATTAACACTGGTTGCACTAATGCAGCACAAAGGGGTTAATTACCTGCCACTGGTCAGTCACTAATAGATGAGTGACCAGCAGTGACAATACATTAACCCCTCATGCCTCATAATACAAATACCATTGGTAATTAAATTAACCTCTTGCCAACCCATCACAGTACATATACTGTGACAGGGTGGCAGCGACAGGTGTAGGTGTACGTCGCTGCCTGTTTTTGGTTTATGTCCCTGTTCTATCCATTTCAAATTTTTTTGGGGGAAAAAGTCATTTTCGGTTTCGGTTTTCGGCCAAGGGCATCCTGCATTTTCGGTTTCGGCCCAAAATTTTCATTTCGGTGCATCCCTAATCCAGACCAATTCTGACACTTCGCTCCTACATGTAAAAATCTTCTTTTTTTTGCTAGAAATTACTTAGAACCCCCAAACATATTTTTTTAGCAGAGACCCTAGAGAATAAAATGGCAATTGTTGCAATTTTTTTTATGTCACACGGTAATTGTGCATTTTTTTGTGCATATTTTTTTTGGAAAAAATACACTTAAACCCCCCCCCCCCCCACACACACACAATATTTACCCTAATTTTTTTTTATGATGTGAAAGAAATGGTTACAGCGAGTAAAAAGATACCTAGCATGTCATGCTTTAAAATTGCTCCTGCCCATGGAATCGCGGCAAACTACGGTGCTTAAAATTCTCTGTAGGCGTAGTTTTAAACGCCTTTATAGGTTACCAGCGTAAGTACGGGGAGATGGGGGTTGCTTTACATTTGTAGCAATATTTTTAGGCATTGAACCTGATATTGGGTTTGCCATTGTTACCGGTAACACCTCCAACACATTTAAGTTGAAAACCAAAGTGTGAGATTAGAGACAATGACCATTCCGGCATCTTTGGTTTGTTTTGTTTATTTGATAATGGGGATGGGAGAAGGGAATGAGTGGGATACTCCTCTGGCTCAACTAGGACACTGTACAGAAAAATGCCTGTTTTCGCTGTCTTGACGCCAGCTGAATGCCAACCAACGCTCCCTGGCGCTTGAAGATACTGTTCTGCTGAACTGTGCTGAAACTTCGACTTTAATCCTCAGATTAACTCAGAAGATCCAGGACTGTAAAGACATTTGACTCCTGACAATGTTTAGCCCAAAAGTCCGGTGAACAGCTCCCTCCAGCCCTTCACTGACTGAGGTAGCTCCTTGTAACTGCTTGTGCTGCTGCAACTCTCAACACTGTACACTGAAAGCTGTATACTTAACTCTTCAGGGCCCAACCGCTGGCACCCCCTCTAACACTTCAGGGTCCTCTTCACTAGGCACCCCCTTTAACACTAGCTGGCTCCTGGATCCCTGGGACCTTCACATGAGTGGTCCCCTCTACACTTCAGGCAGACCCTCAGGGGCAATTCATAGTACTCATGAACTTGGCATGCTTTCCTGGAACTGAACCCCTCTATCTCCACTGGTCCTCGGCAAACTAGATCCTCTCTGGAGCTCAGCTCTCTCTCTCCGGACTCTCAGGCAGCCACCCGAGACACCCGATCCTTCTGACAGGAGGAGAGACAGCCGTACCCTCCCTCCTGGGACTATGCTTCCCACCAAAGACCCTGCGTCATGCGCTCCCCTCAAACTTATACCCACTCCCAGAATCCTCTGCGGCATAATCTGCCTTCTGGGGTAGATACCAGCCTGAAAGGGCCATTGATTGGGTTTCCTCCACTGTCCAATGAGAATCCTCTCATGGAGCCAGTGGGGAGACTCCCCTCTCAGCACTCAGACCTGGGAGACATTACAGCCCAGCTGAAAATCATGGCCCTGCTGTTAGGCAGCCAAGGCCCACTATACTTTACCTAGCACCTACCTGTAGGGTGCTACACATTTTATTATTTTTATTTTAAACAAAATGTTATCTTTTTTTTTTGGATTAACTTCATTGCCCTCACAAGGGATTAACAACTTCCCTTGTGACAGTATTTGCCATGACAGGTCCTCTTTATGGAGAGATCTGGGGTCTATTGGACCACAGATCTCTCTGGCATCAAATACAGCCGATTAGACACAGATTGTTCTGACCGGCTGCTTTTCTGGTCTCTAGTGGCCAGGTAAACAAAGAGGCGGAACCGGAAGGGACGACATAGCTATTTTAGTAAATGCCACTTTCACACAATGCAATGCTTGCCAGAATTGCATCACTCCCATGCGATAAGATTTAGGTGTGGGGAAAAAAAGGGTCCTACAACATTTTGGTGCAAAATGTGGCCCCTTTTTCCCCGGAATCAAAATCGCATTGTATCGGTGTGAACACCCATGCGATACGATTCTGTCAAGCTTACTACATTTTGCAATCTGTTTTGGGGTGTCGCTCATGGAACATTAAGCCCCCGTTCACATTGGGCAGATTTGACATGCAATTTGACATATCAAATCGTATGTCAAATCAGAGCCTATTCCTGGCAACGTCACTGTCCGAATTGGTGCAACCCTGATTTTGCGGTGCCGCACCGATTTCCAAAAGTAGTTTCTGCTCTACTTTTGGTGACTTCAGGGCGATTTCAATAGACATCTGTGCATGAATCTGTACAGATGTCTGTCACATCACCCCCGAACTCGCACTGACCTGCGAGTTTGAAATCTTCCAAGTTCAGGTGAACGATTTCAAACCTGCCCTCAGTGTGAACTGGTGCCGTTGCCGGCATTAGGTTTTGATTTGACATGTGATTCGACATGACAAATCGCATGCCAATCGGCACAAGGTCAACAGGGGGCTTCATGTTCCATAAACAATACCCCGAAACAGATTGCAAAATGCAGTTCGCTTGCCAGAATCGCATCACACGGGTGTTCACCCATGTTGCAATGCAATTCGGTGTGGAGAAAAAAGGGTCCCACAACATTTTGGTGCGAATGTGATGCAATTTGACCCATACAAAATATATGGCTCAAATCGCATCGCACAGACATCACATGTGATGTGCACAGGAATGCAGTGCGTTTTTGGTGCTAATCACATCTGGCGTTCAGCATGCACCAGTGTGAACCCAGGCTATGTTCCATGAACGACACCTCGAAACAGAACCCAGGCTTAAAAAAAGCTATGGAATCAAAAACGTCAAAAAACGCCAGTTAGCAGCGTTTTTTGGCATTTATCAGCGTTGGGAGCGTTTTTACAGCTGAAAAACGCCACTCAAAACCCACTAGTTTTAGTTTTTTTTTTTACAGCCAGAAAACGCCCCTGTCAAAAACTGCTGATAACAGCCTATGTGTGCGTGGACACATAGGATAACATGCTGGGGAGTTTACTGGCTGCAGAAAAAAACATCTGATGCCAAAAACAGCCACTGTAAAAACGTCCAGTGTGCATGAGGCCTGACTGTGTTGATGGGGAAATCGATTGATTTTCTTTCTTAGAACCATGAACGGCTTTACAGGAAGAGTGCATCATATTGCTGATGATCTTCTTGGAAAAAAATAAATAAATAGTCTAAATCAACCTCCCTCTCCCTTTTACTCCAGAGGAACCTTTGAAATAGTTGTCAGATATTGGAGAACCCCTGCTAAAACCAATTCAATTGGAAAAAAAATGCCCCTTTGAGAGTGGTCAGAATGCTCCCCTTACAGACAGCCAATAAGAACATGCTGCTGACTCAATGGCACTGACCCTAGAACTCGGCAAGCACTATCAAATATGAGGTCAATCAGCCACAGCTAAAGGAACCCCTAATAACCTCTGGAGGAACTCTAAAGCTGGCCATACACTAGCTGAAAAATCGTTCGAATACATTTTGGAAAAACGAAAAATCGGGCGTGAGAGCAGACGATCGTGCCATCATGTAATGACCGAATTTCGAACGATAAATAATTCAACGGACGTTTTCCGTTCAGTCTGTCACATATGCCTAGTGCAAACAGTTCGGCCGAGAAACACATTCACCTTTCAATTTATTGTTCGTTCTGCAGAATTTTCAAAACTGTTCGTTAGATTTTTCGGCTCTAAAAAGTTAAAAACAATTTTCTATTTGTGCCCAATAATTGGACGAAAAATGAACGATCGGACCAAATGACAGATTTTCGAACGATTTTTAGCTAGTGTATGACCAGCATAAGTTGCTCACAGAACAATGGTTGAGAAAGGCTGGTCTAAAGGCTTACAGAGCTGAAACTTACTGCTAGAAACAGCAATAACGAGTAGAAACTATTTTTTTGGCATCCCCTGGGGGTCCCGATTCTGGAGCCCCCTCACAGCTGCTTATTCTGCCAGTATTATAATCCACCACTTTTACTTTCACTAGGCTATTATAAATTTGTTATTGCTAGAACAATAGTGATTTTCTTAAAAAAACAAAATACATGGCTTAAGCCCCGGTTCACACTTGTGCGAGTGCCGGGTTCGCATGTAATGTCGGAGCGCACTGCTCCTTCATTACATGCGATCGGCTGTGCGGTGCGAGTTTAGCCATACACTTTGTATGGCTAAATTCGCACCGCAGCAAACACGCACAGGGACCCTTTTTGGAAGCCGCATCAGGATCGGATCGCACAGCGGTTCACACTTGTGCGATCCGATCCTGTGCGAACTACACGATTGCACTGCAATATGTGATCAAACTGGGGGTGTCGTTAAGATTACATTGACACCCCCAGCGTATCGCATATGGCAGTGTGAACTGCCGGGGGTGCGTGTGCGATGCGGGAACAGGCTGCGGATTCGCAGCCTTCCCGCATCGCATAAGTGTGAACCGGGGAATAAATAAGGATGGTAACAGCAAAAAACAAATGTACACTACCTTAGTGAACTATGTCTCATGTCGTGTTTGCCTCGGCCAGTGTTTCTTTTTTTTTTTTTCCTCGATCAAGACACCCTTTAGAATTCTGCACAATTTCGAGGCACACCAGGTGGTGTGTCCGAGCACACAAACACTTTTTTGTGTTTGCATGGGGGTGCCATAAAGAATTAATGGAACCCGCTTCAGCCTGCAAAAGGCAGTGTATTTTTGTGCAGTGTGGAAAAATTGCAATTTCTCACGCATTCCCACACCACACCTGGTGTAAACAAGCATTAAAATGTAGTATGTGAGTTCTGTGGTCAGTAGGTTGTGACGCAGTGTTACCTTGTACCTGTAGAAATATGTGAGCTTGCTACGGGAGCACCCAAGCCGAGTCACAGCTCCCTGTGTCCATTTAGAAATGGAGCTGCAGTTCGGCCCTACCCCCTCTTCTCATTGGCGAACTGACTTTGATTGACAGCAGCGGGAGCAACTTGTGCCGCTGCTGTCTTAGCCAATGAGGAGGGAGAGTCCTGGATGGCTGAGAGAGTTGTGGACATCGCTGGATCGAGAAGGGGCTCGGGTAAACATTAAGGGGGCTGAGGGAGGCTGCTACACACAGAAGGTTTTTTATCCTAATGCATAGAATGCCTACATATTTATCAGAGCACATGCCTGTTTTGCACATTAAAAAAATATATAAATTTTTAGGCCTGATTAAGATGAGTTAAAACCACCAAAACATTTAATATTTCCTAAAAACAGAGACCCTGGAGAATAAAATAGTAGCAATTTCAATTTTTTATGTCACATATTAGCACAATGGTTTAGCAAGTACAAATTAAAAAAAATAAAATAAAAAAATAAATAAAAAAAATTCGCCGGCTGCCACAGGACCATGAAAAATGTTAGTATTACACTCTGTTCAATCTCCCTTAGACTAAATGAGCATAAAACTGTATACGTTGGAGGGTGGGGGGGGGGGGGGTGCAGATTTAAATATTATGGGCTAGTCCGCAATTCAGCTTTAAGAATATTTAAAGTTCACTGCCTTTTTTCATTATAAACTGATAATGTAGAGAGGATTTGAAATGCATTGCTTTGGCATAGCTCTACATCTCTCCATTTTTAAGATCTATTGCAACCTCCCCCCCTCCTTGCCAGTGAAGCCACACATACCATTTGATGGCCAAACATAACACATGTAGAGGTCAGGAAGCTGTGGTCACCATTTGCAGATTTGGGGATACAGATCTGAGGTTGCCAGTACAATCTGGGGGTATTGATACAGTAGGCCACTATAGCATGCGAGAACCCTCCTCTGGGTCCCTTTAAATACTGTATCCCATCATGATTATAGCACATAAAGCCTGAGGTCTTTATCGGTTTATAAAGAACAAAATGAGCTGCATTGTCTTGGCACTTATTAAGAATATTTCCTTTGCATGAGATTAACACATGACCAGACCACACTCGTGTGATTATTAATGCGTCATCTATTTATAGGAGCGATTCCCTCTCACTCTGGCTCCAATTGCGTTTTTTGTTCTATGGTAAAATACAAAACGCCGGCCTTTAAAATGGAAACAAACCTTTACCCAGCTAATTGGTTCTGAACACAGCAATAAAAATGTACAGTACTCCTATGCAACGTTTGTGTATGTATGTATTCAAACTGGTAGCACATCCATGGTGCAACTGTGCAACTGCAAGAACACATTGCCATCCAAATCACTGAGCCTCTAATAACACTATATGAATCTCATGTATTTTATGGTATAGCACTCACAGAGTGATAACCACAGAGACTGGTAAGCTTAAGTCCCATTAAAGAAGAGGTACTACCAGAAGTTTTTTTCTTCTCTGCTCACGGTAGCTTCACCCCAGGCTGAAGCCTAATTTATGGGTGTTTCAATGGGGGAGTAGTCAATGCTGAAGCCATTGTCCCTGCTTCATTCTGCAGCCCAGTGCCTCTTCTGCTGCACCCCTCCGGCATCTTTCTTGTGCCAAAAACCTCATTGTACTAAAAGGAAACTTGGGACCAAACCCACCCACCAGCCATTGAAAAGCTGGGTAAGCTGGAAATCACTGCAGTAATCAGCACTACTACAGAGTAGTGTACGGCCACAAGAGGAGTTTGAACACCCCGCCAAACGCAATGCATTCTGCGCCGGCTGGGCAAAGCTAAAGCATAATACCCCTACCAATTCACCAAAAAAAAAAAAGTGTACAAAAAATAAAAACAGGAGACAAGTTTTTGGCAAATCCTTTTTTTTTTTTTTAATAAAGTGTCCCACAATGTAAATCCATCGTAAATAACTCCACCAGCCACACTGCCTGAAAAAAAAAAAAAACACTCCACCCTTTAGAATGGCCACACGCCGAATGCCTCCTCCCCACTTTGATAGTTATTATATTAGGTAAGGGCGGGGCCACCTGGCAAAGTGCGAGCGGCCGTCCAAGAAGGCCGAGCGTTTTTTTTTTGTTTTTTGTTTTTATTTGGGTTGGCGGTGCGGCAAGCGGAGTGACTGATGATGGATTTACATCGAGGGACACTTTTAAAAAAAATTTTGGGTGAATGGGTAGGGGTACTATGGGAAGAGACCCTTCGGCATGGGGACAAGGTGCTTTGGGGTGGGGGGCAGAGCTCACCCCCCCCTCCTATTCGGACATGCCCAGATAAAAGGTCTGGTATGGATTTTGGGGGGGGGGGGGACCCCAAACTGTTTTATTCTGTAATTTTTTAATAGCCGGGTGCCAGCAATTTAAATGTGATTTGACTTGTTTTCTTTAGTAATATCATTTTTGCTGCAGCATGTTCTATACACAATACAGATGCCCCACTTCACAGGCAGACTAAGGGGACCCCCCAGGCACTAGATTTAGAGGAATTTTCTGTTTTTATTGTTGTACTTTAAGTACCATTAAAATCACTGCTCCTGAAAAAAAAAAAAAAAATATTGTTTTAAAAGAAAAAGTATGGCTTTTGGTGTTTTTTTCAATCTATAATTACCTAGGTGAATGCAGCATCGGTCCTATGCTGCATCTGTCCCCCGACGCTCTACACTGAAAACTGAGCGATCGAACACTGCTGATCACTCGGTTCTCACAGCTCCCTGAGCCGCGAGCTGCTGACTGTCGCTCACTGGAGGGCTGGGCTGTGGAGGGCCAGGGAGCGCCTGGCTAAGGCTCTCAGCAGCTCGCTGAAAGGCTGAGCCAGGTCAGTCCAGGCACCTGCAGATTCAGACTTCCATTGTCTTGATGACGCAGTGTCTGGACTGACTTCTGTGACGTCAGCAGAGAGCGGACTTCAGCCTGCTCTCTGCTGAAAATGGGTCACAGGAGTGTAGAACGAATTGCACTCCTTTGATCCATAGAAGTACAGCCAAATGAGCTTTGACTATACTTCTCCGTTGAAAAATTATTATTTTTTTTTAATTGATACATGTCCCCCAGGGCAGTACCCGGAACCTCATACCCCTTTTATGGCCAATTACTTGCCTTTACGCCGTCAAAATGGGAACTTTTGATTTTTTTTTTTGGCTCCCATAGACTTCAATGGGGTTCGCCGTTTGAGTTAGAATTTTTTTTCCCTGTTAGGGAGTTCTGCTGCGAACCAAAAAGGGGGTGTTCGGCCCATCTCTACTACAGAGATATTCAGAGTCCTGTGCCCAGTGGCTTCACCTCTGCACACTGATCATTGGGGGGGGGGGGGGTCACTTACTTGGCACTGCCACCATTTAAAATATGCCTAGTATCTTTTTAATGGATACAAGGCGTTCCCTAATTAGCCAAGGTGGAGATTGTGACATTACTGCCCCTCCACCTCATCCAATTAGAGAACACCTTGTATTCATTGAAAAAAAAAAAAAAAGCAGAAGGTGCTCTGTGAATGACAAAGTGGTGCTGAGCGACTGCCTGTGGTCAGTGTGCAGGATATGGATATGGATGCTCATAGTGATCACTGTAGTAGCACCGACTTGTACAGCAATTATGAGCATTCCCAGCTTCCCATTAGATATGCATAGCTACATTGTGCTAACCTGGACCAATGCAAGTAATATAGATCATAAGATACTTCCTAACCCTCCTGTATTGAATTGGATTGTAACTGTACCGTCTTCCTTTATTGTAAAGTCCTGGTCAAAATTGTTGCTGCAATATACAGTGGGGAAAATTATTATTTGATCCCCAGCTGATTTTGTAAGTTTGCCCACTTGCAAAGAATTCAAGAATCTATCATTTTTATCATAGGTGTATTTTAACAACCACATTACTGGGCACTTTCACCCCCCACCTACCCAGACAAATTTTCAGCTTTCAGTGCTCTCACACTTTGAATGACAATTACTCATGCTACAATGTACCCAAATTAAATTTTCACACAAATAGAGCTTCCTTTAGTTGGTATTTATTCACCACTGGGTTTTTTTTGTGATATAAGCAAAAAAAAAAAAAAAAATATTTTCTACTTTTAGAATTAATTTTACAGAATGTATTCTGCTACATGTCTTTGGTACAAAAAAACAAAACATCTTGATAAGTGTTTGATAACTGGTTTGTGTGAAAGTTATAGATTCTACAAGCTATGCTACCTTATCATTGAAAATTGATCAATCATGATGTACTGACTGCCTATCTCATTTCTTGAGACTCTAAAAATGTCAGGACACTACAAAAGCCCCTAAATGTCATCTTTTTTGTAAAGATGACAGTCCAAGGTATTTAGTAAGAGGCATAGTGAGTTTATTGAAGTTGCAATTTTTTGCCCACAATGGTTTGGAAAATGAAGATTTTTTTTTTTCCCCCCACAAATTGTCATAAGTTATTTCCCATACATGGCATAGGTAAACTTGCAATCACAACCCAAAATATTTTCTGCTACTCCTCCTGAGTATGGCAATACCGCATGTGTGAGACTTTTACACAGCTTGGCCACATACAGAGTCCCAGCATCCAAAGAGCACCGTCAGGCATTCTAAAGGCATAAATTACACATTTCATTTCCTGACTACCCATCACATTTTTTAAGGCCCTGGAGCACCAGGACAATAGAATTACCCACAAAATGTCCGCATTTTGGAAAGCGAACACCGCAATGTATATTCTGGGAGGCATAATGAGTCGTTTGAACATGTAATTTTTTTTCCACAAGTTTTTCAAAAATGCCGGGGATAAAAAATTAACTCATTTTTTTTTTTTTTTTTTTTTTTTTTACACAGTTGCTAATTTTTTTAAATATTTCTACCACATAGCATGTGCATACCAAGGAGGACACCCTAAAATACATTCTTCTACTCTTGCGGAGTATGGCGATACCACGTGTGAGGCTTTTCCACAGCCTGGCGACATACATAGGACCAACATCCAAGTAGCACCTTCAGGCTTCTAACACATAGTATGTACATACCAAGAATTACACCCTAAAATACATTCTACTAAGCAACAGGTTAATATAAGAAGAAATACTGTCCCAGCATAGGCAAAGCAGCCACCCAGAGGAATTGTCCAGGCAGCAGGCACATAGTCCAAGAGCAAGCAGTTCAGGTGGCAGGCAAAGGCATGGCCAGTTAAGGTTGCAGGCAAAGGCATGGCCAGTTAAGGTGGCAGAAATACTCAGTGAGTAAAATAAGTATTTGGTCCCCAAACAACATATGACTTAGTACTTTGTAGAGAAACCCTTGTTGGGAAGCACAGAGGTAAGACATTTCTTGTAGTTGGTGACCAGGTTTGCACACATCTCAGGAGGGATTTTGGTCCACTCTTCTTTACAGATCTCTAAATCCTTAAGGTTTCTTGGCTGTCGCTTGGCAACTCAAAGTCAGACTGTACCTTTAGCATAGAAACCGCTCAAAAGCATCATGTTTCCGCCTCCGTGCTTGACTGTAGGGATGGTCATAGTAAAGTATTTTTCTTCCTCCAAACACAGTACGCCTTACCTCTGTGCTTGCCAACAAGGATTTCTCCACCAAGTACTAAGTCATGTTTTGTTTTTAGGATCAAATACTTATTTTACTCACTGAACTGCAACTCAATTTATAACATTTGTATCATGTGTTTTTTATGGATTTATTTGATATTCTGTGTTTGAATACACTTTTGTTGTACAAGTTATATATTACCATATATAATGTAATATTTTTACTTACATTTAATAAAGATCTATTGTGGGAAAAAAAAAAAATATTCTGTCTCTTTTTTTTTTTTTTTTTGTTAAATACACCTATGATAAAAAATTATAGGCCCTTAATTTGTTTGTAAAAGAGGCAAACTTACAAAATCTGCAGAGGATCAAATAATTATTTTCCCCACTTTATAGCCTAATATTATAATGTATATATTATAAGGGATGAGCTCAGATGTAGGTTTATCCTAGTTTGAACCCACCTGAGCTATCCCACTAGGAAGCTGTCAATGCACAGAACCAATGGTACAAGGTGCACAATGGGCATGTGTACATGTGCAGTGCAGGGGTGAGGGCAATTAAGATTGGCTATGTGCAGCAACAGCTTCCTGGCAGTATAGCTCAGGTGGGTTTGCACTAGGAGAAATCTTCCCTGATTTTGCACTAGGAGAGGAACACATCTGAGCTCATCACTAACAACAACAAAGAGCTTTTAAGCTTTAAAGAGGAGCAACTCCACATTTGTTGTACATTGATCACCCAGAGGGGATCATATTTTTTACATTGCAAGGGATTTTAAAATGATTGTAAAGTCTCTTTAAAAAAAAAAGCAAAAAACAAAAAAAAAAAACATATTATATTCACCTCCTTGGTGCAGTTTGTTTTGCACAGAGCAGCCTGGATCCTCCTCTTCTCGGGTCCCTCGTTGCTGCTCCTGGCCCCTCCCTTCCATCGAGTGCCCCCACAGCAAGCAGCTTGCTATGGGGAGACTTGAGCCAAGCTGCAGCTTCGTGTGTCCATTCAGACATGGAGTTGCAGTTCGGCCCCACTCCCTCTCTCTCCTGATTGGCTAACTTACTTTGATTGACAGCCGCGGGAGCCAATGGTGCCACGGCTGTGTCCCAGCCAATCAGGAGGGAGAGTACCAGACCTCCAGGTCCAGGAACTCGTAGACATTGCTGGACAGAGAAGGACCTCAGGTAAGTATTAGGGGGTGCTTGGGAAACTACTATAATAAGAAAGTTTTTTTTATCCTAATGCAAAGAATGTATTAAGATAAAAAACATTCTGACTTTACATCTCCTTTAACAAACTTTGTTACAGATTCCTACCTGCTTCCACTCTGAAAAAAGGGTTGGCTGTTTCACTATTGTGTCTTTGGATACTATTTCTGAATGGGGGGTGACTTTTCATTATTAATCAGCTGATGCAATTGCAGTGTTCCAATGAACAAAAGCTGCACAGTTTACATCCCACTAGAAGAAGTGATTAACCCTATAAAGCATCCCACCAAAAATGAAAATCCTATTGCAGAGGATGCCTAAAATCTGACTTGTATCTTAGTGCAGACTTCTGGGAAAACAGTGAGCCAATCACACAAGCAGGAAATGACATTTCTGGGAGCATTCTGCATAGGGCTGCACCAATACCGCTTTTTAACCGGCGAGTATGAGATTGAGTACTGACACTTTCGGTCAAGTACTCACCGAAAATGATTACTGATACCTTTGTGGCGTGATCTGAGCCCATACAAAACAAATGAGCTCATATTGCACTGCAAAGAACTGCATGCAAGATAAACAGGAATGCGGTACAATTCCTGTCTAAATCGCATGCGGTTTACTACACTGCTCGTGTGTGTACCAAGGCTGAAGTCACTATGACAAACCTGGGCTCACCTTCCTGTTGAAACCACGTGCGATTATTTGCAGTGCGATTTGAGCCCCATTCATTATATATGGGCTCAAATCGCACCGCAAAAGGTATCAGGGCATTTGCATTAATATCGGCACCGATAATGGTATCGGTGCAACCCGAGTTCTGTATACTATCTGTGTACCGAACACCTCCAGGTTGCCCTTGAATTTTAGAGAAAACTTACAGCACTGCAGACTGAAAATAAAATATACAATTCCTAATAACAATAAATGATAATAATGGTTTGTATAGCAATTATATACACTATAATCTTTTTTATTTGCTCTTGTGTTTTCCCACAATAAGTGGGGTAACCTGCACTGTTTGTCATACACACTCCAATCTTACACCACCGCTTTCATATTTGTATTGGACAATCCCACTGGTGGGTCACCTCTATCAGTTCTTTTTACAATGTACTCGACATGAAGAGAACATTGCTGTGTGTATGGCTACCAGATTAAACCTGAATCTTCCAATCAGATCAGCTGCCTTGGCTGGACAGATGAACACTTGTACAGAATCAGGTAAAGGAGCTCTTTATGTATAGGAAGTGAGTCCTCACCATGCCCTGTGACAGCTCCCTGACTCCCAGCACACATTGCAGGCAGCCCTGCTCTCTCTCACCTTGTGGTAGAACACTCTCAGTGCTCGCAGCTCCGCCACTGACACTGGCTGGTTAGGCTGCAGCCGGTGCTCTCTCCTCTGATCCTCATCAGAGTCATCCATGTACCAAGCCTGCACCATGCTGACTGCTCACCACCTCCACCAGCACAAGGACAAGGAAGTGACGTCAGCCACGAGGTGGGCGGAGACTAAGCAGTAAACACAGAGCCTGGGAGAATTAAAGGGCCAGTACCCTTCTGCATCTCTTTCAGCTCAGCAGAGAGACATGCCTGCTCCAGGATAGAAGAGTGGGCAAGTTACAGCACTATCCCGGCCTAAAAGAGATAGGATTGCCACCTCTCATCCGTTTAAACCAGGACACATATTGATTACACAGGTTCTGAGTCTAATATAATGCATATAAGGCACCAGGCGAGTTTAATTACCATTAAAAAGTGTAAAAGACATCTGTTTACATGTAGAGGCAGCTGGCAAAAAGGAAAAGTTATAAAGTAACATAAAAGGAAAAGATTGCAGCGCCTACAATAGATTACTATAAAACTTATCTTATAAAACAGTCCAAGTTGGGACGCAATCCTAAAAAATGTATGAAGGAGCGGCTTCCTCCAGTGAGAATAATGGGATGGCAGACAGGACTTGTTATTAGCTTAACTTGATACTAATTAAATAATGAGACTGTACACAGCTCTGGAATTTAAAGGCCGCGGCCGTTTAATGCTTGTTAAAATTATCATTAACAAATTCATAAATCAGAATTGACCTGATTACCAAAATCCGGGTCAAACAAATCCAACTTAACTTTTAGAAATTATCCACATCAAAATTTCAATCATTAAAACATACACAAGCATCGTCCACCTTTGCATTACACACAGGTGACCAAAACAGGCATAAACTGACCGCGACAAAAGGAAGAAAGGGGGTGGGGGGGAGGGAGACAAAACTTGATCTTGACACGGCGATCTCTTCTGAGGTGACTGAAGACTTGTGTGAATAAGCCCCCTTTTATAAGCATAGGCAGGCTCTATAGGCGGGATAAAAACAGGTTAAAACCAGAATTAAACCTAAACTCCCTAGCTACACGTATCGCTTGATATGATTGGGGGCTTATTTGACCAAACAAACACTTGAATTCTTAATCTGACCTAGCAACAGTTCAAAACTATAGACTGTCCTCTAACTGGCTTGTTTAAACTTAAAATGGCCTGTCACCATCCCATCTGGAAAAAGGGGCTTATTCAAACCCCTTTTTCCTTACATGGGATGGCAGACAGGACTTGTTATTAGCTTAACTTGATACTAATTAAATAATGAGACCATACACAGCTCTGGAATTTAAAGGCCGCGGCCGTTTAATGCTTGTTAAAATTATCATTAACAAATTCATAAATCAGAATTGACCTGATTACCAAAATCCGGGTCAAACAAATCCAACGTAACTTTTAGAAATTATCCATAAGACAGGAGGCTCACGCCCTCCTGTCACCACCCCACCACGCCGCCTTTTCTATACATGTACCCAGGTTAGCATTGAAAACATCTATACCCAGATCGGACAGGTGTACATCGTCAGACCTGTAAAAATCGGAGGTCCCACCTTCCAGCTCTAAGTGTCTGAAAGAGAAGACACCGATCCCGCTTAATGATTTAGCTACAGCTCGATTGATTCTCCTCCTGACTCTTTCAAGGGGCTTGAGCTGACCATGTTTAAACCATAAGAGTCTGGGAATAATTTCGGAAAATATAAACCGGATACCTGGATAGACAGACCTCAAATAGCTGAAATCATCACGAATTTTGAAAACCAGGTCCAGAGTCCTAAACTTCCCGATGTCGTTCCCCCCCAGATGAATTAACATCACATCCGGGGGAGGAAGGACTCCTAGTAACCTAGAAATTTCCAGTAAAAACTCATGCCAGAGCATGCCCCGCTTACTAAACCATTGAATACGATACATTCGTGGATCCAGGCCAATGTTTTCGGTATAACAGCGTCTCCTGGCCCTTGCGCGTGCCCAGTGTACAAACGAGTGGCCGACGATCCAAATCGATAAACATTGAGACCCTGAAAATATCAACAAGACGCATTAGGACGAACGTAAGTATGGAATGCATCCGATTTCCATCTACCAATATTCTTTAACACTTGAACATTAACTCCTAATCTAGCGGCCTCCGTGGCAGCGCCAATCCTGAAAGAATGAGAGGAGATACAACAGTGATCTAATCTCAGGTATGTCAAACATTTTTTCAAAACCGCGTCAAACTGATACTTGGTTAAACTCCTACCAGTTTGATGACCAAACAAGGAACCTTCGCTGGTTAACATCATGGACAAAAAACGCTTCAAAAGCAAAACTGGACATACATCAGAATTCACGTACTGGTTAAGATGTATCCATTTGCCGACACCTAGCTGATCCGTTTTTGAGGATCGCAGCAAAATACTGATAGAGGACACATAAGTCTTAACATCCGAAAATCGCAAACCGGAATCGCTATCAACATTGTGTATTAGCTCGGAAATTCTCAGCGCCGCAAAAAACATAAGCGAAAACGCCGCCCTAAACATAGCAGCCTCGTAATCGGAAAAACAAACTTGCCCAGTGGCACGACACAACTGCTCCAAAAGGCGAGGGGTAACAGCCTCCCTGCGATCAGGGTGCCAATTCGACCTCCTATAGCCCTTAAGAGCCTGACGCACGGAAAAAAATGACGAACAAGGTGGATGATTATCCAATTTCACGAAAAAGGAAATACCCGCCAACAATTTGTTAATATGCGACCAAGAGTAGTGCTTAGAGAATAAAAAATTTAAAAATGAAAGAACCAACGGCTCGGAAAAGGAATCCTGTGAGACGCCAAGCGAAGTCAAATGAGATTTCCAGACCTGCCAAGCCGATAGATATCCGGCCAGTGTAGACGGGGCGAGCGAAAGAGCAATATTATGCAACACCAAGTCTAAGGCTCCGTTCACATGTGAGCGTATGGATCGCGGGCAGAACCGCCCCGGTTCCGCCCGCGATCCGGAGATTTATTGCAAATACAGCGATGTTGCCGCGATTTCCGCCTGCCGAATCGCGGCAACATCGCGCAAACAAAATCGCGGGACGCAATACGCTCCAAAGAAGTACAAGAGCTTCTTTGGAGCGTATTGCGTCCCGCGATTTTGTTTGCGCGATGTTGCCGCGATTCGGCAGGCGGAAATCGCGGGAACATCGCTCGGCGTTTGGGGGGCTATTGCAAATCAACAGGCAACGCTAGGCGTCCCGCGATTTGCAATAATCTCCGGATCGCGGGCAGAACCGCCGCGGTTCTGCCCGCGATCCAAATGCTGACATGTGAATGCAGCCTAAACTATGTCCCAAAGCCGATCTGGATAAAGGCAACTGGTCCGGTCCGTTTCTGGAAACAGCAGAAAAAAACGCTCCATCTGCAGACGAGATAAAGAGTCTGCCATACAGTTGTCTTTACCGGGCACATAAGAAGCCTTGATCCATATGTTCAAGCGCAGACATCTGGAAACAAGGTATCGCAACAACCTAATGACAGGTGGGGATCTGGAGGAAAGACAGTTGATAGCAAACATCACTCCCCTATTATCCGTTCTGACCATTAAACGTTTATTCCTAAAATGGGTGCCCCAAATCTCGAGTGCAACCACAATTGGAAATAGCTCCAACAAAACGCTGTTCCGAGTATATCCCAACTGCAACCATTTGTCCGGCCAGGAATCCGCGCACCAGTGAGTTCGCCAAATAGCGGCAAAACCCACCGAGCCCGTGAACAGACAAAAGTCCTCGTCAAGGACAAAATCTTCTTGCCAGATTGTCTTACCATTAAAGTAAAACAAAAACTGTAACCAGACCAGCATATCCTCTTTAATTTCAGAAGATAACCTAACATGAGATGAGGGAGATTTTAAACCAGAGATAATACTGTACAACTTACGAGAAAACAACTTACCTAGGGGTATGATCCTGGAAGCAAAGGCTAACAAACCTAGTAACGATTGCATTTCTTTCAACGTCGTCTTCTTCTTGCGAATCATCTGCAGCAGGCTGTTCTGTAACTTTTCAACTTTTTCGAGCGGTAGGCTAAATTCCATAAGTTCAGTATCAATGGTAATACCTAAAAATTGAACCCTAGTAGAAGGCCATTCCGTTTTTTCATGAGCCAAAGGAACTCCAAACTGTTCGCATACCTCAAAAAACGTCTAGAGTAAATGCAAACAATCAGTGGAATTCGCCTGACCCATAAACAAAAAATCGTCCAGATAATGAACAATATCATTGAGACCAGCCCTGAAAGAAACTACCCACTCTAAAAAAGTAGAAAAGCATTCAAAATAAAAACACGACAGGGAACAACCCATAGGGAGACATTTGTCGAAAAAAATCGGATTTTTCTAAGATCTTACCGTAAAATCCTTTTCTCTTAGCTCATTGACAGACGTAGTCTTCTTGATTCACAAGAACTGGGTTATGTTGTCTCCGCAGGAGTAGGACTAGGCAGAAAGAAAAAACGTTCTGGCTCCACCCTAGGGGCAGTCCCAGAGGGTATATCCTCCCTCTCTCTGCTACAAGGAATCAGTTCTGTCACAAAGTAGCAACAGAGAATTTAACCCAACCCAACTCAATGATAGAGGGGCGGGTACTACGTCTGTCAATGAGCTAAGAGAAAAGGATTTTACGGTAAGATCTTACAAAAATCCGATTTTCTCTGTCGCTCATTGACAGACGTAGTCTTCTTGATTCACAAGAACTGGGACATCCAGAAGCAGTGCCACAAATGAGGGGTGGGATTGACAGAAATCAAAATCCAATCTAGAAGGCCCAACCGGTGCCAACTAGAAGTTTTAAAGGCTCATTATAAACAAAGAATGAGACTCAAATAAAAATTTCCAACGGAAAAAAACCCTCGAGGTAGACCACTGGTCTCCTCAAATGGCGGCCTGCAAAACCTTGCGGCCAAACGAGGCATCAGACGATGCCATTACATCAACTTTATAATGTTTTGTAAAGGTATGCACCGACGACCAGGTAGCCGCCTTGCACACCTGGACCACTGACGCCTGATGGCGAAAGGCCCATGACGCACTAAGTGCCAGAGTGGAGTGCGCCTTAACAGGGAACGGGGGCTCCCGACCCTTAATAGAATAAGCCTGTACCACCGTCTGTCTGATCCATTTGGAAATAGTCGCGGCAGATGCAGGCAACCCCTTTTTGGGTCCATCCGGGATCACAAAAAGTGAATCCGTCTTGCGAAACGAGTCTGTCGTTTTCAAGTATACCCTGATCGCCCGGACCACATCCAAGGAGTGCAAAGCAAACTCCCGAGGATGACTGGGCTTAGGACACAGGGAAGGTAATACAATTTCTTCATTCAGATGAAATTCTGAAACCACTTTTGGTAGAAAGGCTGGATTCGGACGAAGAACCACCTTATCTCTATGAACCACCAGATATGGGGAACGACAAGATAATGCGGCCAGTTCGGACACCCTGCGTGCAGAAGTGATAGCTACCAAGAAGGCCACCTTCTGGGACAACGTAGGTAGAGGAATCTCCCTAATATCTTCAAAGGGAGGTTTCTGAAGAACCGACAATACTAAATTAAGATCCCAGGGTGGTAACGGCGCGCGCACTGGCGGAGCCAGATGTCGCACCCCCTGGATGAAATTCCGCACCAAGGAATGAGTAGCCAAAGGCTTCTGAAAGAAGATAGCTAATGCTGAGACCTGACCCTTGATAGTGCTCAAGGCCAGTTTCTGCTCAACCCCTTGTTGCAGAAAAGCTAATATTCGACTAACCGAATAAGATCGTGGGTGGAACCCCAGGGGTTCACACCATGCAATGTAGGACTTCCATGTGCGATGATAAATCTTTCTGGAAGTCGCTTTCCTTGCTTTAACTAGAGTAGGAATAACTGAAGCTGAAAATCCCTTGTCCTTCAGCACCTGGGTCTCAATAGCCAGGCCGTTAAAGCCAGCGATCGTAAAGCAGGATGGAAGATCGGTCCCTGAGACAGTAGATCCTCCCTGAGAGGAAGTCTCCACGGGACGTCCGCCACCAGTCTGACAAAGTCGGCGTACCAAGCTCGGCGAGGCCAATCCGGAGCTACCAGGATTACTGGGATTCCTTCCTCCTCTATCCTGCGAAGAAGTCTTGGCAGTAACCCGAGAGGAGGGAAGGCATACATTAGCTGGTATTGCCCCCACGGGGCGACCAGTGCGTCTGCGGTCTCTGCTAGAGGATCACGGGAGCGAGCCACGAATCTCTGTACTTTCCTGTTGAATCGTGATGCCAACAGATCCACATCCGGGGTGCCCCAACGTAGGCACAACTGGTGGAAAACTTCTGGATGGAGGGACCATTCCCCCTGATCCAGAGTCTGACGGCTGAGATAATCTGCCTGCCAATTTTCCACCCCCGGAATGAACACCGCAGAGATAGCTGGAACAAATTGTTCCGCCCAGCGAAGAATGCAAGTCACTTCTTTGGCCGCTTGGACACTCTTGGTGCCCCCCTGGTGATTGACATAAGCCACAGCCGTGGCGTTGTCCGACTGGATCCGAACCGGGCTGCCCTGGAGCTGCTCGGTCCAGTGAATCAGACAAAGTCTGATCGCTCTCAGTTCCAATACATTTATCGGTAACCTGGATTCTTCCGGGGACCAAAGTCCCTGAACGGATAACTGACCGAGAATTCCTCCCCATCCGGATAGGCTGGCATCCGTGGTCACTATCGTCCAATATATTGGCAGAAATGACTTTCCCTGGCTGAGCATCGGAGACCGAAGCCACCAGACCAGAGACTCTCTGGTCTGTTTGCTCAATTGGATCCGATAGTCCAGGGACTCCGGATTCCGATTCCATCTGAGAAGAATCTCTTGCTGAAGAATTCGGGTATGGGACTGGGCAAATGGGACTGCTTCGAAGGAAGCCACCATCAACCCCAGAACCCTCATGCAAGTCCGAAGGGAAGACCAGCTGTTGGATAGTAACAACTGGACTGCTGATTGAATCTTCCGGAGTTTCCCTACCGGAAGGAAAACTCTTGTCCTGTGTCTAGAATTAGACCCAGATATTCGAGCCTCTGGGTGGGAACCAGAAAAGACTTTTGCTGGTTCACCAGCCACCCGAATTCCTGTAAAGAAATTATAGTAATTTCTATGTTTTGTAGCAGGGTCTGTGGAGACTCTGCATGAAGCAGGAGATCGTCTAGGTAACCTAGAATCGATATGCCTCTTTGGCGCAGTAGTGCCAACATTGGGGCCAACACCTTCGTGAAGACCCGAGGAGCCGTGGCGAGACCGAAAGGTAACGCCACAAACTGATAGTGGTTCTCTTCTACGGAAAAACGTAGAAACCGCTGATGTTCTGCGAAAATGGGAATGTGAAGATATGCGTCCTTGATGTCTATGGACGCTAGGACATCCCCTGAATGCAGGAAGGCTGCTACTGTGCGAATGGATTCCATCTTGAATTTTCTTATGTTGAGAAAGGAATTGAGTGCCCTTAAGTCCAGAATTGGACGCACTTTGCCCTCTTTCCTGGGTATTGTAAATAGGTTTGAATAAAACCCCTGAAAGCGTTCTGTCCAAGGAACGTGGACTACCACTCCTTGTTGTAGTAAATCCGTGACTGCTCTCCGCAGATCTTCTAAACGATCCGGGGATAGTCAGATATTGGAAGGGAAGAATCGCGCCGGTGGGAGAGATCAAAACTCGATCTTGTACCCTGACCTTATGATTTCGCAAACCCACTTGTCCGGGATTCTGGAAAGCCATGGATCCGGGAACCGGCGAAGACGTCCCCCCACCCCAGTTATGGGTGGGGGCGCACCTTCAGGCTTTGGTAGACTTATCTTCAGGTCTGGAGGGGGCGGGCCTTTGCTTGCCCGACCAACGTCCCCTGAAGCCTCCTGAAGGAGCTTTGGAGGACTTAATTTTTTCACCCGCGGGGCGAAAAAAATTTTTGTGAGCAGAGAAAGAAGGCCCTCGTCTTTGATGAGGTCCTTTACCCTTAGCATTTTGTGGTAAAAAGGGGCTCTTTCCTCCCGTGAGATCCTTAATGATCTCATCTAAGTTGGCTCCAAATAAACGCTCTCCTGAAAAGGGGATATTAGCCAATGCTTTTTTGGAACCTTGGTCGGCTAACCAACCTTTTAGCCACAGTGTACGCCTGAGAACCACTGCTGAAACTGAGGCTCGCGCCAATAGTGGAGTGGCGTCTAACGCCGCATCACACACAAACTGTAACCCTTGTATCATCTGTTCCAACCAATCTGATACCGCCTGAGGGACCTCTTCTAAGTCCCGGCGTAACCACTTGGTCCATTCAGTTACAGTCTGCGAAACCAGCCCAATAGCAATTATTGGTCTGAAAGCTGATCCAATCAAGGAAAACATGGTGCGAGACATAGCTTCTATCTTGCGATCCACCGGATCTTTAAAAGACGGAGCGTCTTCTAAAGGAATAACCGTGGCTTTATTCAATCTAGCAATTGGTGAATCCACCACAGGTGGTTCTGTCCATTTCTTAATGAGGGTTTCCTCAAACGGATAACGCCTGTTAATGCGTTTAGAAATAGCAGAAGTGCGTTTTGGCAGACTCCATTCTTCTTTGATTGGATTGCCAAAACATTTGGGCAATGGAAAAACCTTCGCCACTTTGATGCGTTTTTTAGTCCCAAAGGGGATTTCAGTTTCAGTTATTTCCGACGGAGTACCCTGTAATCTTAAGGTTTCTTGAACAGATACAATGAGTGCGTTTACCAACGCTTCCTCTCGGGCTATGGCTGATGCCGAAACATCCTCCTCACTGTCTGAAGAGACAGTACCCGAGACACCAATCCCAGATGAGGTACCTGCAACTGCAGAAATAGGCTCAGATTCTGAATCCGAAGTTTCAGATAATATAGGGGTTAGGCGGGGGTCGCTTTCTTGCGCCCTGTCCCTGACAAGCCACTTCCACCCGGGACACAAAAGTTTCCATAATAGCTGACAATGATTCAATCGTCAATGGGGTGCTGGAGGATCCTGCAGACCCCTCGAGGGGATCCGGTGGAGATACATGAGTGGCAGGGTCCATGTTAACCCAGGACACTTTTATCAGAAAAAAAAAAACTTTTTTTTTTTTTTTCTATGTGTATCCCCCTAGCGCAATAGCGCCCCTCAGAGTACCTGCTTCTCGATCCCCACAGAGAGAGAGAGGGACCCTCAAGGCTCACCACCCGATGCAGAGAAGTTTCCAACCCACTGCAGTCAGCGTTTGTCTTTTACAGACTGGAAAGAGCTGTGTTCGTTTTCCCGGGTAGAAAGGAAGTGGCTCCGCCCCCTGTGTACGCCTTCCGGCGTTCCCAGCTCTCCACGAGGTTAGCTGGGCTCATCAAACATGGCCGCCCCCATACGGGAGACAATAGACTCCAAAAACATGGCGGCCGGCGTGACCTGAGGACATTCATGCACCTGGTCTACAGAAAAATGGCGGCGGATTGCCGAAATCGTTTTCCCAGCACATCCACCTGCATTCTGCTAAATGGCGGTTTATCGATCTGCAGGAGGTCCACTACAATTAAGGTAGGATTATACCTCCTAAGTCTGCTGCAATACTGCAGTCTGCTGGGTAGAGTGTTAGCTCTCAAACCAAGTCCACTTCCCACCAAACACATGCTGTATTTACAAGGGGGGACTTTTAGTGTCAGACAGATACTGACCATGTATGGAGGGGCCCGTACTCCAAAACTGCCTCATAACGAGGGAAAAAAGGAAACATTTACTCACCATACCGAACCGACAGGCACCCTCTCTTCACAATACCCTCTCCACCGGGGTGGGGGGTTGTGGACCACTCCGGACGCCTCGACTCTCTGGTTCCTGGCGTCCAAGCGAGACTTTTAACTCGCAAGGTCAGTCCCTCCAATGGGACTCCGTCGCGGCCGACCCAGCGCGGAGCTCTGGTCTGCACGCGCTAGTAGGCAGAAACCGGGGTGACCACTGGATCTCAACATCCAGCCCGTCGCCCGGCCCCGCATACTTACTTGAATGTGTCGCGGCCGACCAAGCGCGATGCAATGGTCTGCGCGCGCTCGTAGGCCGGCTGGGGTGACCACTAGTGTCGCCCAGTCCGGCGTATTTGCTTGAAGATCTCACAGGAAAAAAACACTGGAGAAAACTACCTAAAAAATATTTTTTCTAAAAAAAAATCTTGCCAGGACCAAAGATCCCAGCAAGGAACTTAGGTCCTTACTCCTGACTAGACAGAAAAAAACTGATTCCTTGTAGCAGAGAGAGGGAGGATATACCCTCTGGGACTGCCCCTAGGGTGGAGCCAGAACGTTTTTTCTTTCTGCCTAGTCCTACTCCTGCGGAGACAACATAACCCAGTTCTTGTGAATCAAGAAGACTACGTCTGTCAATGAGCGACAGAGAAATAATGATTCAAAAAGAAAAAAACCGAGCGAATTAAAAGAATCAGGATGAACCGGTAAAAGTCGAAACGCGGATTTAATATCGGTCTTAGCTAAAAGAGCCCCCCTTCCCAATTTCCTTAGATCACCAGAGCATCCTCAAAAGAAGAGTATTGAACCGAAGCTTCATCTTCGCCAATCTCATCATTCAGCGACCCCCCAAAAGGAAACGACAAATGATGGATAAGGCGATACGTATTAGGTTCCTTCTTCTGAACAATACCCAACGGAGATATCCTGAAATTGGGAAATGGGGGGGAAACAAAAGGACCTGCAAACCTACCCGCAGAAATTTCTTTACCTATTTTCTCCACCACTATGTCTTCAAGGTGATTGACTGATTTGAGGTTCTTAACAATCGTGCAACCAGAACCGGAAAAGGAAGGCAAATAGAACCCGTCAGAAAAACCATCAGTTACCAGCGTGGCTTTCTCCCGCTCTGGGTACAGCTGAAGCCACGGTAACATTGCGCGTATTTTCATCGGGGTTATGGCCTTTTGAAAAATTACTGGATTGTTGTGCACTGTGCATCTTTTTGAAACACTTGGCGATGGGGTGGGAACCTGCGCAAAAAGCACATTCGTGCTTATATTTGCAGGTTCCCGGCCACTTACACTGGGAGTCATTGTATGAAAAACAAACTCCTTTGCGAAAGGAATGGGGGGCGGGCTGCTGCTGAGCCCCCGGGATGGCCTGCCTACCAAAATTGGATTTGGGCAGAAACAGATCCAGCCAAAGGCTGACATCCTTCACACCCCATTTCAAATGCTGCTGTACGGATAACTTCTGGTGGAAGGCTACGTCATAAGAAAACCAAGCCGTCCCGCCAAAGTTTTTATATGCCTCCAAAATTATATCTAAGTGTTGAAACAAACCAACACTCTTCCCCGGGTGCTTTTCACATAATACAGCAGCATAAATAAAAAATGCCTGCAACCAATTATTGAAAGTTTTAGTAACAGGTCGCCTCCTGTCGTCCTCGTCCCTCTTATCCCCCTTTGACACAAACTCCTTAACCGATGGCAGAAGAGAGAGGTGATCGACAAATTTTCCATTCCATATCTTCTCCTTTATACCATCAGAAAGGTGATAACCCAATGGGGACAACTCGCACGGCAGAGCCTCCCTAAGACACGTCTCAGGGAGATTCTGCGTCTTGGCTAGGGCAATAGAAGCAGGAGGAACAGGAGGAGAAGCAATGTTGGGGGTCGGATGACCCACCGGAGATTGCACATTTACTGCTAAAAGGCCGCCAGATGGCGCCCAAACGTCTAAAGGGGAAGGTTCATGTACCGCAGTCAACACAGGTGTATAGGAAGATACAGGAAAGGTATTAAGACTGGAGGCTACAGGCACAGCTGCCACCGCAGCCGCGGAGGACACAGGCACAGTTGAAGAGATAGGCACAGCAGCAGAGGAGAGCGAGTGAGAAGTGGGGGCCGTGAAAGGATTGGCCAAAGCAGTAGTGGAGGCAGGTAAAGGATTGACATCGGTAGATGAAACAGGCAAAGGATTAGAGGCCTGTAAAATAGCCTGGAAATTGCTTAAAAACCCTTTCATCAGATCTGACAGTGCCCCCGCTGTGTTGGGCCCGGCAATAGACCCCCCTGGAGCCCCCCCCTACCCTGCTGATTGCATCGGGAAGGGGGGGGCAAGAAGACCCTCCTATTGCCGTGTGATAAGTTGAGGTTGATGCTCGGGCAAATGAGGCTGAGTTAAGGGCTTGACCCTCTATAGGGGCCCGAGAAATTGAGGCTGGTGTAGTTGCGGGACCCTGAGACCCCTGTAGCGTGGCAAGTGTGGGACCCTGAGACCCCAGTAGCGTGGCAAGTGTGGGACCCTGAGACCCCTGTAGCGTGGCTCGAGAGGTGGATGCAGTTGTGATCTCACCTGGCCCTCGGACGGGCGGACGTTCCGGAACCCTCAGGCGACGATCCTCTTCAGCCGCAGGAACCGAAGGACCTCCGGCGGGATGAGGAGTAGGCCTACTCCTCTCCGATGCTCGTGAAGGTGGACGTGCCGACTGCACCCGTCCGGGGTCGGTGGGTGGCGAGAAGCGTCGTCGCGGAGTCCTTCTTCTCTTCGCCGGAGCGGCATCTTCCGTTGAAGGTCCTCCCGAGCCTCCTCTGCGCAGGTCAGCACTCCGGACGTCAGGATTCCGCGCCAGTGACCTCCGTCCCTCATCGATGACGACATCCGACACCCGACTTGACCCGGCGACCGGCTCCGTCACATCTGCGGGACAAACGACTTCTTCCGGTGACGCGCCTTGACTCGCGGCGGTCGGCATCTCCAGGCAACGTCGGATCCACTCCTCGGCTCCCGCTTCGCCGGCCCGCTCCATGAGACGTGTCAGAAGGCTCATGATGCTGGATGACAGGACACCGGTAAGTTGACACGAAGCTCAACACCAGCCAGAACCGGAGACTTGACCCGAAGATCTTCCCTCTTCCAGCGGACCGAAAACTTGACCCGAAGTTCTTCTCTCGTCAGGCGGACCGGAGACTTGACCCGAAGTCCTTCTTTGTCAGGAGACGGTGGCTTGACCCGATGCTCGCTAGATAGTCACGGCAGTCGACGAAAAGCTGCAGGGAATCGGTGACAGCCCACGAATCGTAGAAGGTCAGTAAGACAAAACTTGATCTTAACACGGCGATCTCTTCTGAGGTGACTGAAGACTTGTGTGAATAAGCCCCCTTTTATAAGCATAGGCAGGCTCTATAGGCGGGATAAAAACAGGTTAAAACCAGAATTAAACCTAAACTCCCTAGCTACACGTATCGCTTGATATGATTGGGGGCTTATTTGACCAAACAAACACTTGAATTCTTAATCTGACCTAGCAACAGTTCAAAACTATAGACTGTCCTCTAACTGGCTTGTTTAAACTTAAAATGGCCTGTCACCATCCCATCTGGAAAAAGGGGCTTATTCAAACCCCTTTTTCCTTACATGGAATTGGATAATTCTTGATCAATCCCTCAATGGTAAATCATGTAAGAAAACATAAAGTGCAACATAGTGTGACTCTGCCTCTGCGTTATGATGGTAAGATGGGGGGGGGGGGGGGGTTCACCTGTGAAGGGGAAATGAGTAGTTTAAAGTGATGGTCTTCATGTACCCCCTATGTATAGGACACTCACCAACTCAAGGTAGAGATCAGCGTATAGGGGATCAGGGTCACGGCATCTCCCTCCAGACACCACTCAGCATAGGACACAGCACGGCGTCAGTGTGCAGGCAACTTTATGAAACTGGAACCAGACCGCTGTTTAAACACTCCCTCAACGAGCACCAGCCAACCATCCAGTGAATCCAGATATTCCCAAGCGGATAGAGGAGACCAAGGATTAAAATCCAACTCAATTTTATTGCTGAGATAAAAATTAAACAGATTGTGCACTTACATCAAGCCACACTGCTGTTACAATCACTCCAGCAGCGCGACTGGCAAGGAAAACATGCCCAGATACGCCCAACGCATTTCCGACCAATCGTCAGTCATCAAGGGGCTTAATTACCACCTTAATCAGCCACAGAACCTGTATAATGAATGTGTGTCCTGGTTTAAAGGGATGAGGTGGCAACAGATAGATAGATAGATAGATAGATAGATAGATAGATAGATAGATAGATAGATAGATAGATAGATAGATAGATAGATAGATAGATAGATAGATAGATAGATAGATAGATAGATAGATAGATAGATAGATAAGATAGATAGATAACATAGATAGATAGATCATACCCCTTGAAATTTTCCACATTTTGTTACAACCAAAAACGTAAATGTACACTACTCAAAAAAATTTAAGGAACACTTTGAAAACACATCAGCTCTTATTAGTGGATACCTATCCTGATATGGACTGGGTAATGTGTTAGGAAGGAAAGGATGCCACATGGTTTGATGGAAAATAAAATGATCAACCTACAGAGGGCTGAATTCAAAGACACTGAAAATCAAAGTGAAAAAATGATGCAGCAGGCTAGTCCATTTTGTTGAAATTTAATTGCAGCAACTCAAAATGGTGCTCAGTAGTTTGTATGACCTCCATGTGCTTATATGCATGCCTGACAATGTCAGGGGATGCTCCTAATGAGACGACGGATGGTGTCCTGGGGTATCTCCTCTCAGATCTGGACCAGGGCATCACTGAGCTCCTGAACAGACTGAGGTGCAACCTGGTGGCGTCGAATGGACCGTAACATAATGCCCCAGAGGTGTTCTATTGGATTTAGGGCAGGCGAGCATGGGGGCCATTCAATGGTATCAATTCCTTCATCCTCCAGGGACTGGCTGCATACTCTCACCGCATGAGGCCGGGCATTGTCGTGCACCAGGACCCACTGCACCAGTTTAGGATCTGACAAGGAGTCCAAGGGTTTCACCCTGATAATAGCAGTCAGGGTGCCATTGTCTAACCTGTAGAGGTCTGTGTGTCCCTTCATGGATATGGCTCCCCAGACCATCACTGACCAAACCGGTCATGCAGAAAGATGTTACAGGCAGCATAACGTTCTCCATGGCTTCTCCAGACCCTTTCACATCTGTCACATGTGCTCAGGGTGAACCTGCTCTCATCTGTGAAAAGCACAGGGCACCAGTAGTGGATCTGCCAATTCTGGTGTTTGAAGGCAAATTGCAGTTGAGCTCCACGGTGCCAGGCAGTGAGCACAGGGCCCACTAGAGGACAACGGGCTCTCAGGTCACCCTCATGAAGTCTGTTTCTCATTGTTTGGTCAGAGATATTCACACCAATTTCCTGCTGGAGGTCATTTATTAGGACTTGGGCGGTGCTCATTTTGTTACTCCTTGTAAAAAGGAGCAGATACCGGTCCTACTGACGTGATAAGGACCTTCTACAGCCCTGTCCAGCTCTCCTAACGTGACTGCCTGTCTCCAGGAATCTCCTCCATGCTCTTGAGACTGTGCTGGGAGACACAGCAAACCTTCTGGCAATGACACGTATTGATGTGCAATCCTGGATGAGTTGAACTGCCTGCGCAACCTGTATAGGGTCCACATATCACCTCATGCTACCAGTAGTGACACTGACCCTAGCCAAATGCAAAACTAGTGAAAAACATTCAGAAAAGATGAGTAGGGAAAAAAATGTCATTGACCTGTAAAACCATTCCCGTTTTGGAGGTTTTCTCATTGTTGCCCATCTAGTGCATCTGTTGTTAATATCATTAAGACCAAAGTAGCTGAAACTGATTAACAACCCCCTTTGCTACTTAACTGACCAGATCAATATCCAAGGAGTTTAATTGACCTGATGCTATACTTTGATTAAAAAGTGTTCCTGAAATTGTTTTGAGCAGTGTATTTTAATGGGATTTTATCTGATAAACCAACACAAAGTAACACATAATAGTGAAGTGGAAGGAAAATGATAAATGTTTTTCAAAATTACCAGCTTTTCACAGCTAGAGAGTGACATTTTTGCCCATTTTTTTTTGCAAAATAGCTCAAGCTCTGTCATGGTCATGTCATGATTGGATAGAGAACGGATGTGAATAGAAATTTTCAAGTCTTGCTACAGATTCTCAAATGGATTTAGGTCTGGACTTTGACTGGGACATTCTAATACATGAATATGCTTTGATCTAAACCAGGGATCCTCAAACTATGGCCCTCCAGCTGTTGCGGAACTACACATCCCATGACGCATTGTAAAACTCCGACATTCACAGACGTGACTGTTTGCTGCCTCCCCTACATGGCTTCTCGCAGACTGCAAACGGGGCTTTCTTTTAACAATGGCTTTCTTCTTGCCACTCTTCCATAAAGGGCAGATTTGTGGAGTGCATGACTAATAGTTTTCCTGCGGACAGATTCTCCCACCTGAGCTGTGGATCTCTGCAGCTCCTCCCGAGTTACCATGGGTCATTTATTTTTTATTTTTTGCAATATATACGAAAATTTAGAAAAAACAAAATATACCTTTTTTTTACTTTCTGCTAAAAAATATATCTAATAAAAAAAATTAATTTCTTCAAAATTTTGTTTAAAATGTATTCTGCTGCATGTTATTAGTAAAAAAAAAAAAAAAAAAAACAATAAGTATATTTAGATTGGTATGCGTGAAAGTTATAGCGTCTAAAAACTATAGTATATATACTGGAATTTTTTTATACTACTAATGATGGGGATCAGCGACTTATAATGGGACTGCGTTAGTGCAGCAGGCAATCTGACAATAACGCTGGGGGGAACTGACATCACCAGTGACATTAATACAGTGATCAGTACTAATATTATGATAATAATATTATACACTGTCACTGTACTAATGACACTGGCTGTAAAGGGGTTAAAGTGATATTAAGTCCCCGTTCACACTGGGGCGACCTGTGAGGTGACCTGGTCGCCTCACAGGTCGCCTTCCATAGGGAAGCTGCGGACCCGTTCTAATAGGAGCGACACAAGTCGCTCCGACTTAGAAAAAGGGTCTGGAGCTTCTTTGGGGCGACCCGGAGCGACCGTCATAGACTTCAATGTTATGAAGTCCGTGCCGGCCGCTCCGAGGTCGCGGCGCGCTGCTCGCACCGCGACCTCGGAGGTCGCCCCTGGAAGTCGGATCGCCCCAGTGTGAACGGGGCCTTAAGGCATTTTGTTTTTCCTTTTCCTAAAATATCAAACATAATATACTTACCTGCTCTGTTTAATGGTTTTGCACAGACCAACCCTGATCCTCCTCTTCCCGGGTCCCCTGCCGGTGCTCCTGGCCCCTCCCTTTTGCTGAGTGCCCCCATAGCAAGCAGCTTGCTATGGGGGCCCCCGAGCAGGCTCGCTCTCGATCTCTCATCATTGGCTCAGTGGCTGTGATAGATAGTAGTGGGAGCCAATGGCTCCCATTCCTGTCCCAGCCACTGAGGGAGAAACCCGGGAAAGCCAAGGCTCCTATATACAGTGCTGGAGGAAGATGGGGCTCAGGTAAGTATTAGGGGCTGCTGAACACAGGTTTTTTTTTAACCTTCATGCATATGTAGCACCCTATATTGTACCTAGTTAGGTAAATTTAGTTCGTGGCTAAAGTGAGCATGTCTGTAGGGTTCAAGCTTAAGTCAGGCTGGAGGACTCTGCAGGTCACTCCTCCCCTGCTCTGTAAGTTTAAAGAAACTTCTAGAAGCCAGTGGGCAGAGGTACAGAGACAAGTATCTAAATATTTATGAACGTTTGACCAATCCCTAGGCAGGAAGCCTGGCAGGGTGGTAAGATGCGCCCATAAATACTGAAGAGCCTGGCCAGTAGGGGGTTGTTGCTGGTTGGAGTATGGAGTGCTGAGTCAAGGATCGTAAGACCTGGAGAGGACCCTGGGGCTGGGGGCCCTGCCTCCAGGGAGCAGCTGAAGAAGGAAAGAAAAGGAGCAGTTTGAGCTGAGTGATGTTCACTACCCTTTATTCTCATCCAGAAGACACCCTGTATTGCAAGGGAGGACCTGTACAGCAGTCTTTGCCAAGCAGCAGGATTTCAAAGGAAAGTGTGAGTACCTCTACCTACCATATAGATAAATGAATGATAGTTGGGTAGAGCTAACCTAGAGCACTCAAGGATGCAACCCTCAAATCCCGATCAAAAATCAATAAATAAAATATGGGTATGGTAAGGTCCAACCACCAGAGGGGAGACCTCATCCACACCTATAAAAATGGAGGGATGGTAATGAGGGTTGCTAATAAGGTGAGCACAAAAAGTATCAAAACGATTGACACAGCATGAACAAAAAAACAGAATTTTTGTAAAATCTTACTGTAAAATTCCTTTCTCTGAGTCCTCCGACAGTCGGCGCCCACTCATACAGTCTTCACCAATGGGTATTGACTTCCTCTCCACAGGAGTAGCTAGGCATAAGACTTGTATAAAACAAAAGCATTTAACATAGACACACCCATGGGGGCTTTCCCACTGGTCAATACCCCCCTGCAGTAAGCCATCCCAACTCAGTTTGGTAGCATAGCAGTAAGTGTACAAGAAAAAACCCCAAAAGAGGGGTGGGGCGGCGACTGTCGGAGGACTCAGAGAAAGGGATTTTACAAAAATTCAGTTTTCTCTTACGTCCTCCGACAGTTGCCGCCCACTCATACAGTCTTCACCAATGGGATGTCCCAAAGCAGTTTAGACATGAGGGGTGGGAGACGCAACCGTATAAAAGGCAACGCAGTACCCACATCAGAGAAAGGAACCTTACACGCACAGTAAGAGAACCTTCTGGGCAACAGAAAAGGCTCAACAGGAGCAACAACCCAGGAAAGCAAATAAACCAGGGGATGAACAACCCCAACAGCCAGGGACCCACAAACAAGGGTCCCCTATGGCACTGCCGCACTGCGGCCAAAGGAGGCATCAGCTGATGGAAGAACATCAATCTTATAGAATTTGGAAAAGGTGTGCACTGACGACCAAGTCCCAGCCTTGCACACCTGGGCCGCCGAAGCCTGATGCCGGTAGGCCCAGGACGTACTCATCGATCTGGTAGAGTGTGCCTTAACAGGGAAGGGTGGAACCCGTTCCTTCAAAGCATAGGCCTGGACAATCGTCTGTCTGATCAGGGGCATGCCCCTGATGACGTAAGCCAGCGTGCTTACGAAATGCGTCGGGACACTAGGACCTGTGACTACGCCATCTTTACTTCCGGCTTCTCGGTGGAACGCTTGTGGAACGCAGAAGGCGTCCGTACACCGGAGAACCGCTTGATGTGCTATTAAGCTTCATGTTATCTTCCTAATTGTAAGTGCATCCTTTTCTTAATAAACATACAGTGGGTACGGAAAGTATTCAGACCCCCTTAAATTTTTCACTCTTTGTTATATTGCAGCCATTTGCTAAAATCATTTAGGTTCATTCTTCTTCCTCATGAATGTACACATAGCACCCCATACTGACAGAAAAACACAGAATTGTTGACATTGTTGCAGATTTATTAAAAAAGAAAAACTGAAATATCACATGGTCCTAAGTATTCAGACCCTTTGCTGTGACACTCATATATTTAACTCAGGTGCTTTCCATTTCTTCTGATCATCCTTGAGATGGTTCTACACCTTCATTTGAGTCCAGCTGTGTTTGATTATACTGATTGGACTTGATTAGGAAAGCCAGACACCTGTCTATATAAGACCTTCCAGATCACAATGCATGTCAGAGCAAATGAGAATCATGAGGTCAAAGGAACTGCCTGAAGAGCTCAGAGACAGAATTGTGGCAAGGCACAGATCTGGCCAAGGTTACAAAAAGATTTCTGCTGCACTTAAGGTTCCTAAGAGCACAGTGGCCTCCATAATCCTCAAATGGAAGACGTTTGGGATGACCAGAACCCTTCCTAGAGCTGGCCGTCCGGCCAAACTGAGCTATCGGGGGAGAAGAGCCTTGGTGAGAGAGGTAAAGAAGAACCCAAAGATCACTGTGGCTGAGCTCCAGAGATGCAGTCAGGAGATGGGAGAAAGTTGTAGAAAGTCAACCATCACTGCAGCCCTCCACCAGTCAGGGCTTTATGGCAGAGTGGCCCGACGGAAGCCTCTCCTCAGTGTAAGACACATGAAAGCCCGCATGGAGTTTGCTAAAAAAAACACCTGAAGGACTCCAAGATGGTTAGAAATAAGATTCTCTGGTCTGATGAGACTAAAATATAACTTTTTGGCCTTAATTCTAAGCGGTATGTGTGGAGAAAACCAGGCACTGCTCATCACCTGTCCAATATAGTCCCAACAGTGAAGCATGGTGGTGGCAGCATCATGCTGTGGGGGTGTTTTTCAGCTGCAGGGACAGGACGACTGGTTGCAATCAAGGAAAAGATGAATGCTGCCAAGTACAGGGATATCCTGGACAAAAACCTTATCCAGAGTGCTCTGGACCCCAGACTGGGCCAAAGGTTTACCTTCCAACAAGACATTGACCCTAAGCACACAGCTAAAATAACGAAGGAGTGGATTCACAACAACTCCGTGACTGTTCTTGAATGGCCCAGCCAGAGCCCTGACTTAAACCCAATTGAGCATCTCTGGAGAGACCTAAAAATGGCTGTCCACCAAAGTTTAGCATCCAACCTGACAGAACTGGAGAGGATCTGCAAGGAGGAATGGCAGAGGATCCCCAAATCCAGGTGTGAAAGACTTGTTGCATCTTTCCCAAAAAGACTCCTGGCTGTATTAGATCAAAAGGGGGCTTCTACTAAATACTGAGTAAAGGGTCTGAATACTTAGGACCATGTGATATTTCCGTTTTTCTTTTTTTTATAAATCTGCAACAATGTCAACAATTCTGTGTTTTTCTGTCAGTATGGGGTGCTATGTGTACATTCATGAGGAAGAAGAATGAACCTAAATGATTTTAGCAAATGGCTGCAATATAACAAAGAGTGAAAAATTTAAGGGGGTCTGAATACTTTCCGTACCCACTGTACGGGCCCTTCTTGTTTTTCCCTGGTCATATTGTTTGGAAGCCCATCTCCCGGGTCAACAGATTGGGATCTACAGTGGTTACGGGGAAAAGGTGCCTCCGTTTTATGCCTGGTGCTCATGATCTTATCCGCGTGTTTGACCCCCTATCATAAGGGGTCCACAGCTTCTGGTAAGCGCATGCATATCTTGGGTGTTCTGGTGGAGGTGTATAGTGCCATATAACAAGTTTATCCATTGCTATTCAACATCCGGATATCTGCTGCTATTTTATGGACTATTTTATGGACACTTATATTTGATTGATTGTGTCATTCATATTTATTTTCACCCATCACCAGATATTTCTTGCACAAAATAATTTTTGCTCAGAATTTTGTTGACTTTACATTTTATCGATTAACACAGTGGTTTTGGTTTAGCGCAATTGTATATTTAGCAGGAAGTATTCATTTTATAATTTCTCACGTTTTTGTGTTGATTGCTGCTTCTAATTTGGGATTACTCCCCCATTGTTTTTTGTTGCTTTTCACTTTGTCAACATTTATGATTTTTTTTCTTGACATTTCACCTAAAAAGATTAATTTGTTCCTCACTTTGCGCAGGTTTAGGGTTCATCACCTTATATATATTTTTTCAGGCTCAGATAATCTGCCTGCCAATTCTCCACATCTGGAATGTGAACTGCCGAAATCGCCGGGACAGGAGTCTCGGCCCAAGACAGAATGTCGGTCACCTCCCGGGCCGCCCGGGCACTCCTGGTGCCCCCTTGGTGGTTGATGTAAGCCACCGCGGTAGCATTGTCCGTCTGTACCCGTACAGGATGGCCCAGAAGTCGATCCGACCACTGGAAGAGACACAATATGTTGATCGGAAGGGAGGATTCCTCCTCCGACCAAGTGCCCTGGGCAGACAGGTTGCCCAGGACTCCCCCCCAGCCCGACAGGCTGGCATCCGTGGTAATCACTGTCCACAGTAACAGATGGAAGGATTTTCCTTCTGACACAGCCGGGGACTGAAGCCACCACAGAAGATCCATTCTGGTCTGGCGAATCAACGAGACACTCAGATCCAAAGACTGAGGTAGCCTGTCCCATCTGGCCATAACCTCCGCTTGGAGAGACCGCGTGTGAAACTGAGCAAATGGTATCGCCTCGAAGGCTGATACCATCAACCCCAGGGACCGCATACAGGTCCTGAGTGACGAGGATTCGTTGTCCCTGAGGGACCTGATCTTGTTCTGAAGGGTCCGGAGCTTGTCCTCCGGCAGAAATACCTTCACTTGAGCAGAGTCCAGAACCATTCCCAAATAGGGAAGACGAACCGAAGGAGACAAAGTCGACTTCTGAACGTTGATGGTCCAACCGAACTCCTGGAGCGTCCGTACCATAGTCCACAGATCGCGCAACAGGCCCTGACTGGCACTCGATCTTAAAAGGAGATCGTCCAGATAACCCAAGACCGCAATGCCCTGTGCCCCCAACAGGCCCAGAACAGGCGCCAGCACTTTGGTAAAGACCCGTGGAGCCGAAGCGAGACCGAAAGGTAACGCTACGAACTGATAGTGGTCCTCCGCTATGGCGAACCGGAGGTACCTCTGATGACCCCCGAAAATGGGGATGTGCAGGTACGCATCCTTCAAGTCAATAGAGGCCAGGAATTCCCCTGGACTCAGGGAGGCCACCACCGAGTGGAGGGATTCCATACGGAACTTCGAACTCGCACAAAGCGGTTCAGAGCTTTCAAGTCCAGGATCGGACGTACCTTGCCCTCCTTTCTGGGCACAGTGAACAGATTCAAGTAAAACCCCCGAAACCTGTCCCGATGAGGCAATGGGACAATCATCCCCTGGGCAAGGAGGTCCTGCACCGCTTGATGCAGGTCCTGTAACCGCCCTGGGGTCAAATAAAGATTTGAGGGAAAGAATCTGTCCGCCGGCCACGAAAGGAATTTGATCTTGTATCCTGATCGAATGATTTCCTGAACCCACCTGTCTGGAATTCGGAGCAGCCAAGGTTGGAGGAAACTGCGCAAACATCCCCCCACCCCTGAAACGGGTGAGGGCGACCCTTCAGGCAGAGGTGGATTGACCCGCCGCACCGGCGTGGCCGGTCTTTTGCTTGCCCGCCCAGGGCTTTTTCTGGCCACCTTGGCCCTTGAAGAGTTTGCCCTTGGTTTTGTGTCTTAAAGGCATGAAAGGACCCCTGATTGGGTCTAAAGGCGGGACCCCGCTTACCGCGAAAAGGCTTGTTCTTCGGATTCTGGGGCAGCAGAGTGCTCTTGCCCCCAGTGACTCCTTTCACCAAAGTATCTAAGGCCTCGCCAAAAAGGCGAGAACCCTGCATAAGGGAAATCAGCCACCGTTTTCCGTGATGTCTGGTCAGCCGACCAGCTCTTCAACCAGATCAGTCGACGGTTAAGAACCGTGACACTAGACAGGCGTGCAGCCAAAGGGGCCTCATTCAAGGCCGCATCGCACAAATACATGACCCCTTGATGAATTTGGTCCACCATGTCCAGCGTAGCAGGTGGGGCAGAATCCGACACTAGAGTGCGTCTGAGCACCTTAGTCCAATCCGCCACCGCCTGAGCCACCATGACAGAAGCGAAAATAGGTTTGAGCATGGAACCCGCCACCATGTAGGCATGGCGGGCCAGAGACTCCAGCCTCTTGTCCGTAGGATCCCGGAACACCGGGGTATCTTCAGTGGGAACCAAAGTAGCCTTGTTTAACACGGCCACAGTGTGATCCACCTGGGGAGCCACACACCAGCGCGAATCCGTAGAAGGCGCAAAGGGATAGAGCAGTTGAGACCGTTTAGGCACCGTGAAAGGGCGTTTCAAACTGCGCCATTGTTCATTCACTGTGTGATGAAACTCAGCGAGGCAGGGAAAATACTGTGCCGTCTTGCGGGTCCTATGTGTGCCAAAAGAGGACACAATGCCCGGAGGATTGGGCTCATCCTCCAAATGTAGTGTTTCTTTAACAGAAGGAATCAACGCATCCATTGCTGCGCATTCTTCAGGCGACCCCGGGGGAGAATCATCTACCCCCTCCACCTCCCCCTCAGATCCCAGCGGGTCCTGAGAAGAGCGAGACCCTGAAAAGGGCACGCTACCCCCAGCAGCCACATCACCATCTGAATCAGAAGAGAAAGATATCCTAGGCCTTTTTCTAGCAGCTCGTTCAGCCATCAGCACCTCCATTTTGGACACTAAAGTCACCACCACAGCGGCCAAATTAGGTAGAACGGAGGTTCAGCAGAACTGGGGTCCCCCGCCAAGGCTGGGGGTAATTTTCTGTCCTGAGATTCCATTGCAGAAACACAATTTTAAAAGGTGCTGGCCCTTTAAGAGCGCTGCGGACCCCGCAGCCCACCGCTATACAGACTGTGTACACAGACCCCCTACAGGGACAAGACTGAGCCAGAAGGGATAAAACAGAGGGATATGGAAAGGACAGTCTGCAGAGCCCCACAGAGTGTTACCACACCGATCGATGCTCCAGAGGAAAAGGAAGTGAGGTCGCCAGAGGCTGAACTAAATGCTGCAGGCTAAGGGAAAATGGCTGCCCATAGGAAGTAATGGGAGGCTTCGGCAAGATGGCCGCCAAAATGTGCTTGGAACAATCGTTTTGCCACACACAAGATGGCGCCAAACACACTACATAGAAACTGTTGAAGAAGCCCATAGTGAAGCCAGACTTGCTGCCCACACCCAAAATGGCGGACCACGCGGTTCTTACTCCGCAGTGGCCGCCGCACACATAGTCTGCACCTCCAAACACCGAAGTGACACAGGAGAGGGGCCCCCACACACACACAGCGCCAGCAGTGCAATTAAAAAAGACCCCCGCAGAGATCGCATCGGGGAGCCCCACAAACGCACAGACATGAGGGGACACACAGCACCCAGGACTGCCACCCCAGACAGAGGCCCCACACAGAGAGTAATTACCTGTACCGGATGGCGTGGGGTGCTTCTATTAAACGGAAAGCCGCTGCCCTCAGATGGCAGGGAATGCCATCAGCCAAATAGCAGGACACTGCAGCATAGAACCGCAGAATCGTCCAGTGAGGTAGCCACCCCACAGGCTGTATCCCTGCTGCGAACAGGGATGGGTCGTTCCTAATGCCAGGGCGAATGCATGGCTGAACGCTCAATGGCGGGCTGGGGATCCATCTGATCCTCTGCCCTGGAGAGCCAGGGCGGCCATTCCGATTCCCAGCTCCGCAAAATCCGTCCGAAGACCTGACTGACTAAAGCTGACAAAATAAACAGCTAGTAAAGCAAAGAAAAAACTGACATTCTTGCAAATAAAAATCATAAGAAAAAAGATTAGAAGGCTGAGACTGTAGCCCAAGCACAGGGAAGCCTATCTACTCCTAACGCTAGGCAGAAGACAAACTGAGTTGGGGTGGCTTACTGCAGGGGGGTATTGACCAGTGGGACAGCCCCCATGAGTGTGTCTATGTTAAATGCTTTTGTTTTTAACAAGTCTTATGCCTAGCTACTCCTGTGGAGGGGAAGTCAATACCCATTGGTGAAGACTGTATGAGTGGGCGGCGACTGTTGGAGGACGTAACAGAAACACATTTTATTTATTACGGTACATCAATAAACACATGATAGAGTTAAAATGGATAAGACTAAAACATAGTCTAATAACATTGTTACAAATGATGAATGTTACATGCATAGTCACAGCGAACGAGGGATGGGTCTGACGCGTTTCGCTGGATAGCTTTCTCAAAGACCCCTTTAGAATCCCAGGTGGATTATTTACAACAAAAGGAAAAAGAATCAAAATTTGTGCACAATTACAAGTAATCAATATACATATCATTTTATTATATAATATAAACATGTAGAAATATATATAATATTTAATTAAATGCTCACCAAGAGTGCAAGTACAATCAACATGGAGTTTTGGATTCCATACTTTAATCGTCCATAATAGATGCCATGGATGGCCCGTGAAGGCAACCAATAATAGGGTACACCGGACAGAGTCCAGAGACCCGTGTGGGGGGAAAGTCGAGTCCCAAACCCTCAGAAGAGAATAATGACCAAACTATTTCGTGCTAGGTAAAGCCTTGAATTACTAGCAAGACTATTATAATGTGTGGACACCGTCTGAAAAAAAGAAAGCAATAATTTGCTCCTATAAGAATTGGTAGGAGCCGTGAATGTCTCATAACCCAATACTATATACAGCACCAATGAGAGCACTATAAACAGAGGACAGGGACAAGAAAGACAAAAAAAAGAAAGAAAAGAAAAAGAAGAGAAAAGCAAAGAGAGGGAAAAGCGGGAAGGGGAAAGGAAAAAGGGGGAAGGAAAAAAGGAGTAGAAAAAAAATAAAAAGAAAAAGAAAGTGGAGGGTGAAGGGAAGAGGGGGAAAAAGAAAAAAAGGGGAGGGGGGAGGGGAGGGGAAAAGGAAGGGGAGGGGGGAAAAAATTATAAAATAAAAATGAAAAAAAAAAAGAGAGACAGGAGAAAATTAGCTGCTGATATAGGAGGGGAGATCATAAAATAAATAGAATATAACGGCTTTTCCAAGCGGGGTGATACCCAAGATACCAGTATGCAAATAGGGTAATGGGAAAGAAGAAGACAAGAATGGGGGAAGGGGGCCTTATTGTATTTAGAAAAATTAATAAAATAAAGGGTGCTAGCATAGCAACTCTCAATGATTATTAAATAATAATACGACTGCTGACTACATGCCCCAACATAAGCCCTTAATTACACCGCCTTAAAGGCCACAATTCCGGGCCAGCAGGTAAGTGCATTAGGCAGTAGGTCGATTTCAAAAGATAACCAAAGTTAGGACCCCAAAGCCACCCAATAGAAGTCAGACCATTTGATTATATCCCAAAGAAAACTCCTACCTTGTAAAGAAATTATAGTGTATCTTGAAGCCAGATAAAGAGTAATGATAATAGTCCGGTATTCCCTGAGGGGGAAACAGCCGCGTACGAGCCGCCGGCCACCTCCCTAATGTATGGGACTCCACCGGAAGTGACGACGGAGAAAGCCGCGTCACTTCCGGTGCAGGCACAGAGGACGAAAGACACGCCCCCGACGCAATAGCGTCACACAGGGCCGCGGCTTCATCCAGACTCCGGTAATAGCTGGACCGGAAGTAGAGAAAGCCCCACTTAACCGGCTGTGCGCCCAAACATCCACCCCAAAAACAAAGGTCACCTTGAACAGGACAAACCACAGCATCACACGGGCATCTTGATATCTCAAAGCCTGGTACATATAACCACCACGTAAACATCATGATCATATTATAATCATATTTCATATAGGCTAAACCTCAATATACAGTGTTTCAAACAAGATGTTATAGAACACAGCCTTACTAGGTCAGGGGATCACAAGCCCACATATAAGTACACGAAAAAAAAAAAAATTGGCTTGTAAACAATCACATATAATGTTTCCATCTCTATATGGCCTTGGATTGGATATGAATCATAGAGTAAACAGCCCCAGACTGATAATTTATTTAAGGTACGGTTGGTAAGAGATTACAGAGTTGAGGCCCGGTGGGGAAGTGGTGCGTAGATTATAAATCCACTTGGCCTCCTGCTTTAGGATATTATTATCAAAATCCCCCCCCACGGGTATTTTGACTAATAGTTTCAAGCACATGAAATTTAATCACATTGGGATCAAAATTATGATAGCTGCCAACATGCTTGCAGATGGGGTATAAATTAATCCCACATCTATATAGTACAAGTGATCTTTAATGCGGCAAGCAAGTGTCTGTTTGGTTTTGCCCATGTAGAATGAGCCACAAATGCACAGGGCAATATAAACCACACCTATGGTCTGACAATCAACATATCCCCTGAGTTTGTGGATAGTGCCATTCAGGAGCAAGAGAGTGGCTCCCTCACAAATCCAGGGGCATATGTCACACTGGCCACATCGAAATGTACCCCTAGGTAGTTGGTCATCCCCACTATTCTGTTGCTGATAATAACTATGGACCATTAAATCACTCAATGATTTGTACTTCCTATAGACTATTTCTGGGCACTCACAGACGTATTTGGAGATTGTCCTGTCGTCAGCCAAAACATGCCAGTTGCGTGACAGAATAGATTTAATCGGCGAGTGATGACTATTGTAGGTGGTAACCAATTTAGTGGTAACAAACTGTGTAGTTTTCCTGTTGAAATTGAATATTAGTTCATCCCTGGTACGAATTTTGGCCTTATTGTAGGCCTTCCTTAGAACATTTTTACTATAGCCTCTGATTCTAAGTCTATTCCTTAATGCCTTAGCCTCCGCTTCAAAGTCCTCGTCTCTCGCACAATTCCTCCTAAGGCGGAGGTATTGGCCAAACGGAATGCTCCGTACCAGAGATTAAGGCTGACTGCTGGTGTAGTGCAAGATTGTGTTACCAGCAGTTTCCTTCCGGTATAATGTCGTGCGGAGCATACGGTCAGCGTCCAGAAACAGTCTAGTGTAGGGCTGAACGATAGTCGATGTGATATTGATTATAGTTCTGCGGGCGTGGGCGATATTCATATCGCCGAAGACACGATATTTACCATTAGGCAGGGAGGCAGGGAGAAGTCGGGACTCGGGGGGAGGACGACTCACAGTGCTGGCAGGGTCGCGTATGATGGGGCGCACGAAGTCCCCATTGCCACGCCCTGTACCTGGAGGTAGGTGACATCCTTAAACGTGAAGACATTGGACTGTAATATATGGTCCAAAAGTACGACCACAAAATCAGCCGTGGGCCACTTGGACCGCTCCTGTTCATAAAGAAAGGTGGATATCACCTCAATGCCCTTGGTATGAGGTATACTAGAGTACAAGGCCTCTATGTCGATCGCCACCAATAGTGCATGGGTAGGGACCACTACACCTTCGACCACCTGTATGTTGGTGGGATCGGCTGTGTAATCTTCCCTGGTGGTCCGTGGGGTCAGGTGGACTCTGGTGGGCTCAGATAGAAAACAGGGGATCCCCCATAGGATAGTATGTACAGCACAAAAACAAAGCAAATATCAGTACACTCACAGGATTGAATGCGAGCTTCGTTTTTGTACTATATACATTATACTACCCTATGGGGGATCCACCTGACCCCACGGACCACCAGGGAAGATTACACAGCCGATCCCACCAACATACAGGGCAGCCCAGGATCCGTGATCAATCACAGCCAGCACCCCTACCTTTAAGGGGGAATTACCAGGGTGAGTGCAGTACCTGTTTGGGGCACGGGTATAAGCACTATCTACACCCCCATTATTTGCTGATTATAACATTGGGCTAGAGCACTCTCCCCAGTCCACACATGTCTGACTTCTCCTGTGATCCCCATTCCGACAGCACTCCCACTTTTGACTCCTCTCCAGACCCCCTCAGAGACTGCAGACATGATAAAAGACAAGAGATGGTCAGAGATTACGGACATGATAGAAGAGATGGTCAGAGGCTGCGGACATGATAGAAGAGATGGTCAGAGGCTGCGGACATGGTACAGGAGGTGGTCAGAGGCTGCGGACATGGTACAGGAGGTGGTCAGAGGCTGCGGACATGGTACAGGAGGTGGTCAGAGGCTGCGGACATGGTACAGGAGGTGGTCAGAGGCTGCGGACATGGTACAGGAGGTGGTCAGAGGCTGCAGACATGGTACAGGAGGTGGTCAGAGGCTGCAGACATGGTACAGGAGGTGGTCAGAGGCTGCAGACATGGTACAGGAGGTGGTCAGAGGCTGCAGACATGGTACAGGAGGTGGTCAGAGGCTGCAGACATGGTACAGGAGGTGGTCAGAGGCTGCAGACATGGTACAGGAGGTGGTCAGAGGCTGCAGACATGGTACAGGAGGTGGTCAGAGGCTGCAGACATGGTACAGGAGGTGGTCAGAGGCTGCAGACATGGTACAGGAGGTGGTCAGAGGCTGCAGACATGGTACAGGAGGTGGTCAGAGGCTGCAGACATGGTACAGGAGGTGGTCAGAGGCTGCAGACATGGTACAGGAGGTGGTCAGAGGCTGCAGACATGGTACAGGAGGTGGTCAGAGGCTGCAGACATGGTACAGGAGGTGGTCAGAGGCTGCAGACATGGTACAGGAGGTGGCCAAAGGCTGCAGACATGGTACAGGAGGTGGCCAAAGGCTGCAGACATGGTACAGGAGGTGGCCAAAGGCTGCGGACATGGTACAGGAGGTGGCCAAAGGCTGCGGACATGGTACAGGAGGTGGTCAAAGGCTGCAGACATGGTAGAAGAGATGGTCAGAGACTGCGGACACGGTAGAAGAGATGGTCAGAGACTGCGGACATGGTAGAAGAGCACTAGGGGGGGCTGGAGAGCACAGGGGAAGCAGAGAGGACTGGAGGAGCTGAAGGGCATGGGGGGGGGGATAGACAGAATTAAGGGGGGGGGGGGTTTGGAAAGCATTGCAGGGGGGTTGGAAGGCGCAGGGGAGTGGAGAGCACTGGGGGGGGGGGGCAGGCAGGGAAAACCAGGGTGATGGAGAGCACAGGGGGAGGGGGAACTGGAGAGCACTGTCTGGGGGGGGGGGGACAGGAAATCGCTGAGGGGGAGCCAGGGAGCACAGGGGGGTGGAGAGCACTGGGGGAGCCAGACTAAGAGCACGGAGGGGGCTAAAAGAGCACTGGGGGGGCTAAAAGAGCACGGAGGGGGGTTAACAGAACTGAGGGGGGGGGGGGTAATAGCACTGAGGGGGGCTAAAGAGCACTGAGGGGGGCCAGCAAAGGAAGTTGTATAGGAGGGGGATGGGGCAGCTGCATATAGATGAATTGAACTTTCCATATTCCTAGTGCAGCTTCTGAGAGGAGTAACAAGCATTCAGCGACATGAGGAATATGAAAGTTCAATTCCCCTCTATGCAGCTGTCCCATCCCATCCCCCTCCTATCCAGCACACGAGACTCCTCAGGCACTCTCACTGACCTCCTTCCTGCTGCTGCCTTCTTCACACGGAGATGCGGGCGGCCCGACGGACACCGGCCTGACACCCCCTCCCCCCCCATAGTGCAGAGATGCGGGCAGCCCGGCGGACACCGGCCTGACACCCCCCAGTGCACGCCGCCCCCCCCCCCCCGCCGGTACGTCCCTGAGAGCGGGACAGTAAATGCACGATTTCTCCGTTTCAGCGGATGAATCCGCCGCAGAGTTCCCAGCCTGTCACGGTCTATTCATATTGAAGAGGCCAGTGATCAGGCTTAAGCTGTGCAGTGCGCTGCGGCTGATTAATCCGCCTAAACCCGAAACAGAGAAAATAGTCCACTTACTGTCCCCCGCTGCCACAGAATACAGGGGGCCCAGAGACAAAATTAAATAGTTGCACAACACTTTTCCAAAACTTAGTAAGTTTACCCATTTTCCAGGCCTGGAAAGTGTCATTTCTCTAAATCCCATGACTTTTCCAGGATTTTCATGACCGTACGAACCATGGTAGCCCCAGCACAGAGAAGCCTATCTTACTCCTAACTAGGCAGAAGACAAACTGAGTTGGGATGGCTGATAGCAGGGGGGTATTGGACCAGTGGGACAGCCCCCATAGGTGTGTCTATGTAAATTGCTTTGTTTTTAACAAGTCTTATGCCTAGCTTGCTCCTATGGATAAGAGGTCAATACCCATTGGTGAAGACTGAATGAGTGGGCAGCGACTGTCAGAGGACGTAAGAGAAAAGAATTCCCAGCTTAAGGGATGTCAGACACAGTCTCTCTGGAAGTCTGGTCAGCAGACCAGCTCTTGAGCACCAGACAGCCGTGCCACTAGAAGAGCTTCATCCAAGGCTGCGTCACACAGGTACAAAACCGCCAGAAGCATCTGCTCCACGACCTAAACAGCAGTCAGATGGGCGGAATCCACCTTAAGAGTGTGTTTGAGCACCTGGGCCCAATCAGCCACAGCCTGAGAGACCATACCAGAGGCGAAGATGGGCTTCAGCAAAGAACCTGCCACCATCTAAGCGTGGCGAGTAAGAGAATCCCCCCGCCTATCCGTAGGGTCCCTGAACACTGGAGAATCCTCAGAGGGCAGGAGAGTGGCCTTGTTTAACCTGGGCACTGTGTGATCCACCTTATGGGACACAGTCCATCGCAAATCCGTAGGAGACGCGAAAGGGTAACGGAATTGAAACCGTTCTGGTACCACAAAAGGGCGCTTTAAATTACGCCATTGTTCGTTCACCGTTTCGTGAAACTCAGCGGGACAAGGGAACACCCGTGCCGCTTTTTTGGGTTCTGCGAGTTCCAAGGGAAGACTGCTTATCCGGTGGGTTAGGCTCATCCTCTAAATGTAGTGTGTCCTAAACTGAAGCAATAAGCGCAGACACCGCAGCGCGTCCTTTAGCCGCTTCAGGGGAAAAATCATCCCCAGCCTCTTCCCCACCTCCCCATCAGAATAAAAGGACTGAGACCCCCAAGGGGTAAACTGTCCAGGACAACCATATCAGACTCAGATTCAGAGGATAATGACATCAATAAATCCACCTTGGACGCTAAAGTCGCAAGTGCAGCAGCAAGAGAAAATGAAGATTCAGGAGTACCTGAATCATTCACCAAGGCTGGGGGGAATATGCGGTCCTGGGACTCCAGGATAAACACTCTTGGCGCTGGCCCTTTAAGACGCGATCGCAGCGACCCACCGCAATAGGGATCCCACTAAGGTACCCCCCTGAGATGGGAAAAGCACTGAAAACAGAATATTCCCCAAAACCAGCAAAAAGAGCCCCCAGAAATGTTACCACACTGCTGGAAACAATCTCTGCATACAGTAAAGGAAGTGATGTCACCTGCTAGAGGCTGAACAGGAACTGATCTAATGGAAAATGGTTGCCAATGCATATGAATGGGAGGCTCCGGGAAAATGGCCGCCGAACATGTGCAAAGAAAAACACCTTGACACACACAAGATGGCGCCTGAAGGCGCCAAAAACACTACATAGAGAGCTGCAGAAAGTGCCCACAGTGAGGCCAGAGCAGCTGCCCATACCCAAAATGGCGGACCCGCGTTTTTTTTGCACCGCAGCGGTCTGCACCCCCAAACACACTAATAAAGCGGACAGGGTTAGGGAACCCCACATGGCGATATCTGCGCCTAGAAGCCCCCGCAGGGACCGGGAGGGATGTGAGCCCCGGACACAGACATGAGGGGAGAGCACAGACACATGCAGCCTGTCATCTCCAAACAGAAGTTACTTACCGCTCCACACGGCGTGGGCGCCTCAATATTGCGGGAACCCCCCACCGAAGATGGCAGGGGGGGGCGTCTGCTGAAACAGGATGCGCCGCACGGTCAAAACCGCATGTTGAGGCATCCTGGCAAGGTAGCCACCTCGCAGGCTTTTGTCCCTGAGGACAGAGGCAGGTCGTTTGCTAGGCCAGGGCGCACGCATAGCCTGCTAAACGCTCAATGGCGGGCTGGGATTCCATAAGATCCTCTGTCCTGGAGTGCCAGGACGACCAGTCCGATTCCCATCTCCGCAAACGCTGTAGTCTTCTGAAGATCCGACTAACTAAGCGCAGAAACAAATAAAAAGCTAGTAGTGCAAAGAAAAACACATTTGCAGAAAATAAAAGTAATAAAACAGAAGAAAGGCTGAGACATGTAGCCCCAGCACAGGGAAAGCCTATCTTACTCCTAACTAGGCAGAAGACAAACTGGATTGGGAATGAGGCTAGCCGGGGGTATTGGACCAGAGGGACAGCCCCCTGTAGGTGTGTCTATGTAAATTGCTTTGTTTTTAACAAGTCTTATGGCTAGCTTGCTCCTGTGGATAAGAGGTCAATACCCATTGGTGAAGACTGTATGAGTGGGCGGCGACTTTCAGAGGACGTAAGAGAAATAACAATATTTTTCAAATTTTTTTTATATGAAACCCCCCCCCCCCCCAAAAAAAATGTAAAAAACTGAATTTTTGTAAAATCTTACCTGTAAAATTCCTTTCTCTGAGTCCTCCGACAGTCGCCGCCGCTTCATATTAATCACTAATGGGGGTTATTGACCTTTGTTCCGCAGGAGTAGCTAGGCAACAAAAGTTAATATCAAAGCTTTTAACATATCCCACCCCTAGGGAGTGGTCCCCTCAGTCAATACCTCCCTGCTTCCTGCATTCCCAACTCAGTTTCAGTAGCATAGCAGTAGAGTACATAAACAAACCCCAAAAGAGGGGCGGGGGCGGCGACTGTCGGAGGACTCAGAGAAAGGAATTTTACAGGTAAGATTTTACAAAAATTCCGTTATCTCTTACGTCCTCTGACAGTCGCCGCCGCTTCATATTCATCACTAATGGGGACGTCCCATAGCAGTGTAAACATGAGGGGTGGGAAAAAAAACGCAGCCGCGCATAAAGTAACGCAGTACCCACAACAGAGAAAAAGGAACCTTACCAAAGTAAGAGAACCAACTGGGTAACATGAAAAACGTGCTCAACAGGAGCAACAACCCAGGAAAACAAGTAACCCAGGGATAAGACATCCCAACAGCCAAGGACCCAAAGCAAGGGACCCTAAGGCACTGCCGCACTAAGAACTTTGAGGCCAAAGGAAGCATCCGCCGATGCCTGAACATCCACCTTGTAGAATTTGGAGAAGGTGTGAACTGACGACCAAGTCGCCGCCTTACACACCTGGGCCACAGAAGCCCGATGATGACAGGCCCACGACGTACTCAGAGATCTGGTAGAGTGCGCCTTCACAGGCACGGGAGGAACCTTCCCCCTCAAAGCATAGGCCTGCTCAATGGTCTGCCTGATCCATTTGGCGATGGTAGAAGCCAACGCCGCCATGCCCTTCCGAGGCCCCTCAGGAAGGACAAATAGAGAATCCGACTTGCGAAAAGACTTAGTCGCCGACAGGTAAACCCTGATCGCCCGAACAACATCCAAAGAATGTAAAGCCACCTCCTTCGGATGCTTTGGCCTCACGCAGAGCGAAGGCAAGACAATGTCCTCATTGAGGTGAAATTCCGAAATCCTCTTCGGAAGAAAAGACGGATTAGGTCGCAAGACCACCTTATCCAAGTGAATCACCAAGTAGGGAGAGCTGCAGGACAAGGCCGCCAGCTCAGACAGACACTCTGCGAGCCGAAGTGATCGCCACCAAAAAAGCAACCTTCTTGGACAACAGAGGTAGCGAGATCTCCCTGATCTTTTCAAAAGGAGCAGTTTGCAACACGGACAGAACAAGGTTCAAGTCCCATGGAGGCAAAGGCTCCCTCCTAGGAGGGACCAGATGTCGCACCCCCTGAACAAAGGTGCCAACCAAAGAGTTAGACGCCACAGGGCGCTGAAAAAACGGCCAGCGCAGAAATCTGACCTTTAATCGTGGCCAACGCCAAACGCTGGTCCACGCCCGTTTGAAGGAAAGCCACCACTCTCGATACCGAGTACGAGCGAGGGGAGAACCCCCTGGACTCACACCAGGCAAAGTACGCTTTCCAAGTACGGTAGTAAATCTTCCCCGAAGAGGCCTTCCTGGCCTTGATCAAAGTGGGAATGACCTTAGGGGAAAGACCCCTATCCTTCAGGACCTGGCTTTCAACAGCCAGGCCGTTAAAGCGAGCGACTGTAAAGCAGGATGGAATATCGGTCCTTGAGACAGGAGGTCTTCTAGAAGAGGTAGACGCCACGGAGCGTCGACCGCCAGATTGGTCTGCGTACCAAGACTGGCGAGGCCAGTCCGGTGCCACCAGAATCACCGCGTGCGGTTCCGAGGCCAACCTGCGAAGGAACCTGGACAGCAGCTGAATCGGTGGAAAGAAATACATCAGACGATACTGACGCCAAGGCGTCACTAACGCGTCTGCCCGAGGATCGCGCGTCCTTGCTACGAACCTTTCCACCTTGTTGTTTAGACGAGACGCGAACAGGTCCACATCTGGGGACCCCCACTTCGCGCACAACATCTGAAAAACAACCGGGTGAAGGGACCATTCTCCCTGGTCCAAGGTCTGGCGACTCAGATAATCCGCCTGCCAGTTCTCCACTCCCGGAATGTGGACTGCAGATATCGCCGGGACGTGCGTCTTGGCCCAAGACAGAATGTGGGCTACTTCGAGCCGCCCGGTGCCTCCTTGGTGGTTGATGTAGGCCACCGCCGTGGCATTGTCCGTCTGCACCCGAACCGGACGGCCTAGAAGCCTGTCCGTCCAACGTAGAAGGCAAAGATATATTGCTCGCAATTCCAGAATGTTGATCGGAAGGGAGGATTCCTCCTCCGAACAAGTTCCCTGGGCGGACAGAACGCCCAGAACACCACCCCAGCCCGACAGGCTGGCATCCGTGGTGATCACCGTCCATGAGAAAGGGCGAAAAGACTTGCCCCCCGACACCGCCGGGGACCGGAGCCACCACAGAAGATCCCTTCTGGCACGATGACTCAATGATATCTGTAGATCCAGAGACTGCGGTCGCCCGTCCCACACGGCCAGAATCTCCGCCTGGAGACCCCGCGTGTGAAACTGGGCGAAGGGAATCGCCTCGAAGGCCGAGACCATCAATCCCAGACACCTCATACACGTCCGGAGGGACGAGTACTGATTGTCCCTGAGGGACTTGACTGCGTCCTGAAGCGTCCGGAGCTTGTCTTCCGGCAGGAAGACCTTCGCTTGAGCAAAGTCCAGGATCATTCCCAGGTAGGGAAGACGAACCGACGGACACAGAGTTGACTTTGGAAAGTTTATCGTCCACCCGAACTCCTGCAGAGTCTGCATCGTAATGGACAGGTCGTTCACCAGGCCCTGACTGGTCGCAGACCGAATCAGGATATCGTCCAGATACCCCAGGACAGAAATGCCCCGGGCTCTCAACAAAGCCAGAACCGGCGCAAGCACCTTGGTGAAAACCCGCGGAGCCGAAGCGAGACCAAAGGGTAACGCCACGATTGGTAATGATCCTCCGCAATGGCGAATCGAAGGTACCTCTGGTGACCCTCGAAAATGGGGATGTGAAGGTACGCATCCTTCAGATCGATGGAGGCCATGAATTCCCCCGGAACCAGGGCAGCCACCACCGAGCGCAGTGATTCCATGCGGAACTTGCGAACCCGCACAAAGCGGTTCAGAGTTTTTAAGTCCAGAATCGGACGTACCTTGCCCTCCTTTCTGGGCACAGTGAACAGATTGGAATAGAACCCCCGAAATCTGTCCCGATGAGGCACCGGAACCACCACTCCCTGGGCCCGCAGGTCCCGCACCGCCAGTCAGCTGAAGGTTTGAGGGGAAAAATCTGCCCGTCGGCCGAGAGAGAAACTCGATCTTGTACCCAGATCGAACGATTTCCTGAACCCATCTGTCCCGAATGCGGTCCAGCCAGGGTTGAAGAAAACCGAGCAAATGTCCCCCCACTCCAGAGCCGGGTGAGGGCGTCCCTTCAGGCCGCATTGTTATGGGCAGCGGACCCGGACTGGCCGGACTTTTGCTTACCCGCCCACGGCTTCTTCTGGGAGCCTTGGCCTTATAGTGCGACCAAAAGGTACAAAAGGACCCCTGAGAGGGTCTAAACGAGGCATTCTTCTTACCACGAACAAACTTATTCTTGTGAGTTTGGGGTAAGAGTGCTCTTACCCCCGGAAATTCCCTTTATCAGAGTATCCAAAGAGTCGCCAAAAAGGCGAGATCCCGCGTAGGGCAAGTTAGCTAAAGTCTTGCGGGAAGATTGGTCAACAGACCAACATTTTAGCCATATCAGGCCATATCAGGCGACGGTTCAACACCGCCACACTAGAAAGACGCGCAGCCAAGGGGACCATATCTAAGTCCGCATCACACAAATACATGACACCCTGATGAATTTGATCCACCATAGCCAAAGTTGTCGGCGGGGCCGAGTCAACAACCAGGGTGCGCCTGAGCACCTGCGTCCAATCCGCAATAGCCTGGGCTGCCATAATTGAAGCAAAAATAGGCTTCAGCATAGAACCAGCAACCGTATAAGCATGACGGGCCAGAGACTCCAATCTCCTGTCCGTCGGATCCCGGAACACCGGGGTATCCTCAGCGGGGATCGCAGTGGACTTATTCAAAATCGCCACTGCATGATCCACCTGAGGCGGCACACACCAACGCTCATCAGTGGAGGGCGTAAATGGATAACGCAGTTTGAACCTACTCGGAACAGCAAAAGGCCTCTTTAAATTGCGCCATTGCTCATCAACCGCGTGCTGAAATTCCTCAGAGCAAGGAAAAACCTGCGATGTTTTGCGTTTTCTCTGCGTCCCATAAGAGGACATGGTTCATCCTGCAAATGCAGCGTTTGCTTGATAGAAGCAACCAACTCATCCATGAGTGCAAGCTCTACAGACGAGCCAGGGGGAGAATTATCAACCCCTTCCACCTCAGCCTCCCCTTCAGATCCCACAAGGTCTAGAGATGAGTGAGACCCTGAGAAGGGCACTCTAGCCATAGCAGCCCCATCGCCCTCTGAATCAGAGGAAAGACACACTCTGGGCCGTTTTGTGGATCGATCAGCCACCAGCATCTACACCTGAGCAGCCAAATTTGCCACAATCGTAGCCAGATCAGCCCCCTCGGGGGAAGCAGCAGCCCCTTGGCCCCCCACCAAGGTGGGAGGAAACTTGCAATCCTGAGAATCCATGCCCCAGCAATATTAGGAAAAAAAGGAGCACTGTCCCTTTAAGATCGCGGCGAGCGTAGCCCCCCGCACCCACTGAATACACCGACCCCCACAGAGAGAGGAACACTGGGCAAGGAATACAGGAAAATGGAAAGTAAAAACCTGGAGAGATCCACAGGCTGCTGCCACCGATCGCTGTCCCAGAGCAAAAGGAAGTGATGCAAGACTGACCGCCCCTATGAAGCCTATGAGAGGCTACACAAACATGGCCGCTCGGCTGAGGATTTCCACAGGCAAATAGAAAATGGCGCCGACATGTGGCCTGATCGATCGCCGCCAAAATAGCGGTGTTTAGCACCAAAACGCCACTCCTTACCACACAGGACCGGTCACCCTAATTGCCGCAGAAAAAATGCAGCGATCGCCGCACAGCATGCCCAAAACTCAGACTGCATCATGTATGCATCCAGCAGAGCCCCCCCCTCACAGCCCACACACAGGCAGCAATTCCACACAGGAACTGACAGGGAGCTCAGCAGCCACACAGACATGCAGGGTCACACCGTCCCAGAATGACACCCAAACTGACAGGTCCCCACATAGATGCACACTTACCATCCGGATGGCGTGGGGAGCCTGCTCCAGCGATCAAACCGCTGCACTGAATGACAGGGAGAGTCCCAGCCATGACGCATTGGAACTGCGGTGCGAAACCGCATGGCGTCCAGTGAGGTAGCCACCTCACAGATAGCATCCCTGCAGCGAACAGGGATGGGTCGTTCAATGTGCCAGGGTACCCTTGGCTGAACGCTCGATGGCAGGCTGGGAAGCCCCTGGCCCTGAGCCCTGGGATCCAGGGTGGCCAGTCCGAGACCCAGCTCCGCACGATCATCTTCATCAGAAGAGCTAACTAATGCTGAAAATCAACAGCTAAGTAAAAGAAAGAGAAAAAAAATCAAAATAAAAATCAAAAAGAGAAAAGAAGCTGAGACCGAGAGCCCCAGCACAGGAACAGCCAGCCTACTCCTAAGCTAGGCATTAGAAACTGAGTTGGGAATGCAGGAAGCAGGGAGGTATTGACTGAGGGGACCACCCCCTAGGGGTGGGATATGTTAAAAGCTTTGATATTAACTATTTTGTTGCCTAGCTACTCCTGCGGAGCAAAGGTCAATAACCCCCATTAGTGATGAATATGAAGCGGCGGCGACTGTCGGAGGACGTAAGAGAAATCAAAATTTTACATTTTAGGCCAATTTGTTTTCTGCTACATAAAAAAAAAAAAAAATAAATCGCAATAAGCGTATTTTGATTGGTTTGCACAAAATTTATCGCAGCTAATAATGTTTATAGTTTTTTTTTAACTAGTAATGGCGGCGAGCTACGATTTTTTTTGCGGGACTGCGACATTACGGCGGACAGATCGGACCCTTGACTGACATTTTTGGGGGTACCAGTGACATTACTACAGTAATTAGTGCTATAAATATGCACTTACTGTTAAAATGACACTGGCAGGGAATGGGTTAACTTTTATTGGTGATCAAGGGGTTAATGTATGCCTGGTGCTTACTGACGTGTGTGGGGGGGAGGGGACTGTGTGACAGGCACAGATCGCAGGTTCAGCTATGCTGAATCCTGTAATCTGTCCCTGCCTGTCACTTAGGTTTACACAAGCGGGCGGATCTCCTCACTCGATCCCCAACGATCGGGGAAGAGCGGCGGTGATCACCGCCGCTCCTCCCCTAGCCCGACTCCCGCTGTGACTGAATACAGAGGGGGCGGGCCTCCGGTGGCACGCCGCCCACAAGAGGAGGAGTCCAGCGACGTAGACCTACGTCGCTGGACGATAACGAACCACTTTGCCGCTTGCTTTTGTACGTTTATTGCATTTTTTATACACGTTACAAACTAGGTCCAAGACTGCTTCAGCAGGTTGATGATTCAGCATTCACTGCCATGGTGTACCCTGCAGATTATCTATAATATTGCAACAATGGAATAATTATGGACTGTGTGGCATATACAGAGTGCCATTAGTCCCTATACTCTTGATATACAAGTATAATTTGTGTACCTGCACATATATCGGACTGATCCAGGTGTTTTTGACATTTCATATCTTGTACGTTGTTAATTGCTGGTGTATAGCAATGAAATGTTTCCATTGCTCATCTTTCCCAGCGTTCTGTATTCCAGCTCATTTAAAGTCCCAATCCTTTCCTTTATTGTCGTGGACCCGCATTGACGAGAGGTTTCCACCGACGTCATCTTGCCATAGGCTGGGCGGAAACCATTTTTATACCACCAATGAGCTGTGGAATGTCCTTCCCCATCCCACAGCTTCTATGAGCTTTGGGGAATGAATCAACACGGTTAATTGTAGTACAAATGAGCAGGCGTTAGGAGAATGTCCAAGCTCATCTATACAGCTGGAGACTAAGTATTAAGCAGGTGAATTTATACCAGACCGAAGTTTTAGTAGTTATGTGAACATGCCACTTTACAAAATGTGTGTTTTTTTTTCTTTAATGCCCTAAACTCCACTGTAAAAAAAAACAAAAAAAAAAAAACAAACTCATTTACAACTTTCTATATCGAACTTTAATGCAGAACACTAAATATTTGAAAATTACACATTCAAAGAAGTGAATTGACAGCATTTAAACACAGTGTATAACCATCCATTACATATACTTTTTTTTTAATCAATACAATTTTTAGTACATTTGAAATGGAGAGGGCAAATTTTTCAAAACCAAAAACATGTAACTGAGTTTATAGAACAGGGGATTTTATTTTGTAATAACTCTTGGAATCCCTAAACTACTTTGCATATTGTAAGACTTTATTTTCTTGCTCCATTCCTTGACAGCTGGTCAGCTATTTCATTTCCCAAGTGGCCACTATGCCCTGGGACATGACTCTGTATAAAAAAACAAAAAAAAATAGGACAAGGGTGAATTAACTCATTATGGAAACAAATACATGAATTTTAAAATTCTTTTGAAAGGGTTCCACAAAAGGCATGGTCTTGAACAGGTAAAAAGTTAAGCCATATAAAAAGAAAGTTTTCTTTTTTTATTCCCCATAAAACATTCCCGTCAACAAAATCTCTTGAAAAATTAATGGAGTCAACTAAAGCCCCGTACACACGCAACGATTATCGGCCGACCGATCGTCTGCCTTTTGTCCAGAGTTGTGTTTTGTTGGTTGGAATGTGCCTAGACTGCACACAAATTTTCTCACCCAACAAAAATCTACTTCAGAAGTGATGTCATGTGTTGGTTTGATTTCTTTGTGTTCTTTCTTCTCTGAGCATGCCCAGTCTTGCTCATAAGATTTTCCCTGTCGAAATCAGTACTGACTGCATGAAAATCGACCGTGTTTTGACGGCCAACAAAAATTTTATAGTCTGCACACCAGATTTTTTTCAGCCGAAAAGTCGGAGTCGGTTGTCGGAAGCATCATACTAACAAGCCGAAAATCGGCAGATCGGACGTTGGGACGAAAATTCCCTGCCAATTTTCGACGCGTGTGTACGGGGCTTAAGGGACACATGAATTCAGAGACTGTTGGGTTATAATCCCACCTAAAGGAGGACTGGACACTTCATTTTTATGGTAAAACACAACCAAGAGCATATTAACCACCTCCGTCCCAAGCCTATTCTGTCAATTCGCTCCTACATGTAAAAATATACTTTTTTTGCTAGAAAATGACTTTAAAATGACATTTTTTTTTTTTAGCAGAGACCCTATAGAATAAAATGGTGTGTGTTGATTTTTTTTTTGTCACATGGTATTTGTGAAGAAACGGCACTGCAGCTGTCAGAGTTACAGGTCTACCCCTAACTCTGCCTGAGTCCCCATACATTCCCAGATACTTACACGCGATCACCTCCACACTTCCCGAGGAGCCATCCCTGCAACAGCAACCCTATCGCACACAATAAGGAGAAAACCCACCTGGATCCTGCTACACAAACCACCACTTCAAAGTGACTGTTTACATTAAAAATATAAAAAATATAAATAGGAAAACCTATTTCCTAAACCACTGGATTGTTAACCCCTACAGTCACCTTGGAAGAGCCCGAAACCACCACAGGAACACATCACGGGACAGCCACCCACATGGGGAACCCCCCAATGTACAACATACTGTCATTTACAGACATTTTTTTCATCCCTGATGTTGATTACTATATAGTGCACCGGCCGGTACCCTGTTATTTGTTTTATGTTGTTTGTCTTGATTCTTGTAATACTGGTTCTGTTTATACTGATGTAACCCAATAATTTTTGTATACTGCACGGTAGTGAACAGTCACACCATATCTTATTAATAAACTGCTATGATTTACACTCGACACCGTGTCCCCATTCCATAAATCGCCGACCATCTAACCTTCCTTTTGTTTTGACCTCTGAGCAGAATACCTTTTTTATGCTAGTTTTTTGGTTAGGTAGGCCACATATCACATTAAAACAGGGATTAATCATAGCACTATATACCCTCTGCTCCGAAATAACGGAATTTTTGTAAAATCTTACCCGTAAAATTCCTTATCTGAGTCCTCCGACAGTCGCTGCCTCCTCTAAGTCATCACTATTGGGTATTGACTTCCGCTCCGCAGGAGTAGCTAGGCATAAGATTTAGTAAAAAAAGAACAAAGGCATTTGCATATACACACCCATGGGGGCTGTCCCACTAGGTCAATACCCCCCTGCAGTGACCACTCCCAACTCAGTTTGGTAGCATAGCAGTAGGAATTAAGACAACAACCCCAAAAGAGGGGCGGGGGCTGCGACTGTCGGAGGACACAGAGAAAGGAATTTTACAGGTAAGATTTTACAAAAATTCAGTTTTCTCTTACGTCCTCCGACAGTCGCCGCCTCCTCTAAGTCATCACTATTGGGATGTCCCAAAGCAGTGAATACATGAGGGGTGGGAGACGCCACCATAGAAAAGGCAACGCAGTACCCACATCAGGGAAAGGAACCTTACACGCACAGTAAGAGAACCTTCTTGGCAACAGAAAACAATGCTCAACAGGAGCAACAGCCAAGGAAAGCAAACACCAACAGCCAGGGACCCATAAAAAAAACAGGGTCCTTCATGGCACTGCCGCACCTTGCGGCCAAAGGAGGCAGCAGCTGATGCCAGAACATCTACCTTGTAGAATTTGGAAAAAGTGTGCACCTACGACCAAGTCGCAGCCTTGCACACCTGGGCCACCGAGGCCCGATGCCAATAGGCCCAGGACGCACTCAAAGATCTGGTAGAGTGCGCCTTAACAGGGAAGGGTGGAACCCGTTCCTTCAAAGCATAAGCCTGTTCAATGGTCTGTCTGATCCATCCCTCAGGAAGGACAAAGAGGAAATCCGTCTTCCGAAAGGATTCCGTAGACAGGTAAGCCCTGATCGCCCTGACAACATTCAAGGAATGCAGAGCAACCTCCTTAGGATGCTTAAGCTTCGTACAAAGCGAAGGCAAGACAATGTCCTCATTAATGTGGAACTCAGAGACCACCTTAGGAAGAAAGGAGGGATGCGGACGCAAGACCACCTTATCCTTGTGAATCACAAAGTACGGAGAACGGCAAGCTAATGCTGCCAGTTCTGACACCCTGCGAGCCGAAGTGATCGCCACCAAAAAGGCAACCTTCTCAGACAGCAGAGGCAACGAAATCTCCCGGATGTGTTCAAAGGGAGCACGCTGTAACACGGACAGAACCAGGTTCAAGTCCCATGGAGGTAAGGGCTTCTTCCTGGGAGGAGCCAAATGTCACACACCTTGAATGAAGGTGCGAACCAGAGAATGAGACGCCACAGGGCGTTGGAAAAGAATAGCCAGTGCAGACACCTGGCCCGTTATCGTGGCCAGCGCCAGGCACTGGTCCACCCCAGACTGGAGGAAAGCCAACACTCTCGACAGAGTACGAGCGAGGGGAGAACCCCCTGGACTCACACCAGGCGAAATAAGCCTTCCAGGTACAGTAATAGATCTTACCAGAATAGGTTTTCCTAGCCTTGACAAGGGTAGGGATGACCTCAGGGGAGAGACCCTGTCCGTTAGGACCTGGGTCTCAACAGCCAGGCCGTCAAAGCCAGCGACTGTAAAGCAGGATGGAAGATCGGACCCTGAGACAGTAGATCTTCCCGCATAGGCAGCCGCCATGGAGGCGCCAATGCGAGGTGAACAACGTTGGCGTACCAGGACCGGCGTGGCCGGTCCGGCGCCACCAGAATCACCAGGTGAGGTTCTGAGACTAACCTGCGGAGGAACCTGGATAGCAACTGAATCAGAGGAAAGGCATACATCAGACGATACTGATGCCAAGGGGCCACCAACGCATCCGAGGCGTCCGCCAGAGGATCGCATGTTCTTGCCACGAACCTTTCCACCTTTTGGTTTAGCCGAGATGCGAACAGATCCACGTCCGGGGATCCCCACTTCGCACACAGCATTTGGAAGACCTCCGGGTGCAGGGATCATTCCCCCTGGTCCAGGGTCTGGCGGCTCAGATAGTAGACCTGCCAATTCTCCACACCCGGAATGTGAACTGCTGAGATTGCCGGGACATGAGTCTCGGCCCAAGACAGAATGTCGGTCACCTCCTGGTGCCCCCTTGGTGGTTGATGTAAGCCACCGCGCTAGCATTGTCCGTCTGTACCCGAACAGGACGGCCCCAAAGTCGGTCCGACCACTGGAAGAGGCAGAGTTTAATCGCTCGCAATTCCAGCGCATTTATAGGGAACGAGGATTCCTCCTCCGACCAAGTGCCCTGGGCAGACAGGTATCCCAGGACTCCACCCCAGCCCGACAGGCTGGCATCCGTGGTAATCACCGTCCACAACAACGAACGGGGACTGGAGCCACCACAGAAGAGCCAATCTGGTCCACCGACTCAATCAGACGCTCAGATCCAGGGACTGAGGCAGTCGGTCCCACCTGGCCAGCATCTCCGTCTGGAGAGCCCGCGTGTGAAACTGAGCAAAGGGAATCGCCTCGAAGGCCGAAACCATCAACCCCAGGCACCGCATACAGGTCCTGAGTGACGAGGACGGATTGTCCCTGAGGGACCTGATCTCGTCCCGTAAAGTCCGGAGCTTGTCCTCCGGCAAGAACACCTTTGCCTGAGCAGAGTCCAGAATCATTCCCAGATAGGGAAGACGAACCGATGGAGACAACGTCGATTTCTGAACGTTGATGGTCCATCCGAACTCCTGTAGCGTCTGCACCATGGTGGACAGATCGTAGGTCCAGCAGTAGGTCCTGGCTGACACTCAATCTCAGAAGGAGATCGTCCAGGTACCCCAAGACCGCAATGCCCTGTGCCCTTAACAGGCCCAGAACCGGCGCCAGCACCCTGGTAAAGACCCTTGGAGCCGAAGCGAGACCGAAAGGTAACGCCACAAACCGATAGTGGTCCTCCGCGATAGCAAACCGAAGGTACTGCTGATGACCCTCGAAAATGGGGATGTGCAGGTACGCATCCTTCAGATCCATCGAGGCCAGGAATTCCCCTGGACTCAGGGAGGCCACCACCAAGCGGAGAGACTCCATACGGAACTTGCGAACGCGCACAAAGCGGTTCAGTGCTTTCAGGTCCAGAATAGGACGTACTTTGCCCTCCTTCCTGGGCACAGTGAACAGATTTGAATAAAAACCCTGAAACCTGTCCCGATGAGGCACCGAGAATCACCCTCTGAGCGAGGAAGTCCTGCACCGCTTGATGCAGGTCCTGCAGACGCCCAGGAGGCAAATGAAGATTCAAGGGGGAAAATCTGTCCGCCGGCCGGGAAAGGAATTCGATCTTGCACCCTGATCGTATGATTTCCTGAACCCACCTGTCCGAAATCCGGAGCAGCCAAGGTTGGAGGAAACTGCGCAAACGTCCCCCCACCCCTGAAACGGGTGAGGGCGCCCCTTCAGGCAGAGGCGGATTGACCCGCCGAGCCGGCATTGCCTGACTTCTGCTTGCCCGCCCAGGGCTTCTTCTGACTACCCTGGCCCTTGAAGGGTTTGCCCTTGGATTGGTTCCGAAAGGCACGAAAGGACCCGAGTGGATCGAGGCGCAGAACCCCGCTTGCCACGAAAGGACTTCGGGTTCTGGGGCAGCAAAGTGCTCTTGCCCCCTGTGACGCCTTTCACCAGGGTATCCAACGCCTCGCCAAAAAGGCGAGAACCAGCATAGGGAAAATCAGCTGTTTTCCGCTAGGACTGGTCAGCCGACCAGCTCTTCAGCCAGATCAGTTGCCGGTTAAGAACCAAGACACTAGACAGGCGTGCTACTAAAGGGGCCTCATTTAAGGCCGCACCACACAAATACATGATTCCTTGGTGAATTTGATCCACCATATCCAGCCGGGCAGGCGGAACAGCATCAGACACGAAGTTGCTCCTAAGCACCTTAGTCCAATCAGCCACCGCCTGAGCCACCAAAACGGCATCGAAAATGGGTCTGAGCAACGAGCCCGCCACCGTATAGGAACGGAGGGCTAGAGACTCCAACTGCCGGTCCGTGGGATCCCGAAAAACCGGGGTATTCTCAGAAGGAACCAAGGTAGCCTTGTTCAGCACAGCCACAGTGTGATCCACCTGTGGAGGCACACACCATCGCGATTCCGTAGCCGGAGCAAAGGGATAAAGCAATTTGAACCGACTAGGTACCAGGAATGGAAGTTTTAAAGTGCGCCACATTTCATTAACAGTGTAATGAAACTCAGCAGGACAGGGAAAAACTTGAGCCGACTTGCGGGTCCTGTGTGTCCCAAATGAGGACACAATACCCGGAGGATTGGGCTCATCCTCCAAATGTAGTGTTTCCTTAACAGAAACTATCAATTCATCCATGGTCGCATGCTCTTCGGGCGACCCCGGGGAGGAAGTATCAACCCCCTCCACCTTAGACCCCAGCGGGTCTAAGGATGAGCGAGACCCTGAAAAGGGCACGCTTGCCGCAGCAGCCATATCACCATCTGAATCAGAAGAGACAATCTGGGCCTCTTCTTAGCAGCACGTTCAGCCATCAGCATTTCCATATTGGACACCAAGGTCGCCACTACAGCCGCCAAATCAGGTCTCAGCGGGGCCACAGGAGAACTGGGGTCCCCCACCAGAGCTGGGGGGAATTTGCTGTCCTGAGAATCCATTGCCCAAGATGAAACAACAGTGAAATAAATGTTGTACTGCCCCTTTAAAACCGCTGCGGAGTGCACAGCCCACCGCTACAGATACAGTGACAAAGACCCCCAAACAGGAGAAGAAAAAACTGAGCCAGAAATGACAATACAGAAGGTAATGAGAGAGATAGCCTGCAGAGCCCACAGAGTGTTACCACCGATGTCGCTGCTTCAGAGGAAAAGGAAGTGCTTTCAGAGTAGGCTGAACTATAAGCTGCATGACTCAGGGAAAATGGCTGCCCCATAGGAATGAATGGAAGGCTCCGGAAAAATGGCCGCCGAACATGCGGTCGGAACGATCGTTCTGCCACCGCAAAATGGCTTCGGATGGCGCCAAAACAGCATGTAGTATTGCACATAGTGAAGCCAAACATGCTTACCCATACCTAAAATGGCGAACCGCGCGGTTTTACCCCGCTGCAGCCGCCCCACACACAGTCTACACCCCCACAAGCACCTAAGTGACACAGGGAAGGGGACCCCCAAAAACACACAGCACCGCATGTACAAGCGATCCCCGCAGGGACCGCATCAGGGAGTCACACAGGCACAGACATGGGGACACACAGCAACACAGGACTGCCACCCCAGACAGAGGCCCCACACAGAAGTACTTACCCTTACCAGATGGCATGGGGAGCCTCTCAGAACGGAAAGCCGCTGTCCTCATCTGACAGGGAATGCCGTTAGCCAGGGACATTACACTGCAGTATCGCAGATGTGTCCAGTGAGGTAGCCACCTCACAGCTGCATCCCTGCTGCGAGCAGGGATGGGTCATTCATAATGCCAGGACGAACCATGGCTGAACGCTCAATGGCGGGCTGGGGGTCCATCTGACCCTCTGCCCTGGAGAACCAGGGCGGTCAGTCCGAATCCCAGCACCGCATGAATCCATCTTCTTCCGAAGAGTCGACTAAAACTAAAGCTGACAAAATAAAACAGCTAGTAGAGTAAGGACATTTTCAAAAGAAAATCAAATAAAAAAGATTAAATAGGCTGAGACTGTAGCCCCAGCACAGGGAAGCCTAACTACTCCTGACGCTAGGCAGAAAGAAACTGAGTTGGGAGTGGTCACTGCAGGGGGTTATAGACCTAGTGGGACAGCCCCCATGGGTGTGTATATGCAAATGCATTTGTTCTTTTTGACTAAGTCTTATGCCTAGCTACTCCTGCGGAGCGGAAGTCAATACCCAATAGTGATGACTTAGAGGAGGCGGCGACTGTCGGAGGACAGAAGAGAAAAAACGGAATTTTTGTAAAATCTTACCGTAAAATTCCTTTCTCTGAGTCCTCCGACAGTCGCCGGCACTTCATAATCTTCACTAATGGGGTAATTGACCTTTGCTGCGCAGGAATAGTTAGCTAACAAGATTTGTTAATATCAAAGCTTTTAGCATATCACACCCCTAGGGGGTGGTCCCCTCAGTCAATACCTCCCTGCTTCCTGCATTCTCAACTCAGTTTCAGTAGCATAGCAGTAGAGTGCATAAACAAACCCCAAAAGAGGGGCGGGGGCGGCGACTGTCGGAGGACTCAGAGAAAGGAATTTTACGGTAAGATTTTAAAAAAATTCCGTTTTCTCTTACGTCCTCCGACAGTCGCCGCCACTTCATAATCTTCACTAATGGGGACATCCCAGAGCAGTGTAGACATGAGGGGTGGGAAAAAAACGCAGCCGCGCCTAAAGCAACGCAGTACCCACATCAGAGAAAGGAACCTTACCAAAGTAAGAGAACCAACTGGGCAACAGGAAAAAACGTGCTCAACAGGAGCAACATCCCAGGAAGAACAAGAAACCTAAGGGGAAAAAACACCCCAACAGCCAAGGACCCAAACAAGGGACCCTAAGGCACTGCCGCACTAAGAACTTTACGGCCAAAGGAAGCATCTGCCGATGCCTGAACATCCACCTTGTAAAATTTTGAGAAGGTGTGAACGGACGACCAAGTCGCCGCCTTACACACCTGGACCACAGAAGCCTGATGACGATAGGCCCAAGACGTACTCCGAGATCTGGTAGAGTGCGCCTTCACAGTCAAAGGAGGAACCTTTCCCTTCAAAGCATAGGCTTGCACAATCGTCTGTCTGATCCATTTGGCGATGGTCGCAGCCGACGCCGCCATGCCCTTCCGAGGACCCTCTGGAAGGACAAATAGAGAATCCGACTTGCGAAAGGATTTAGTCGATGACAGGTAAACCCTGATCGCCCGAACAACATCCAAGGAATGCAAAGCCACCTCCTTTGGATGCTTAGGCTTCGCGCAAAGCGAAGGCAAGACAATGTCCTCATTGAAGTGAAATTTCCGAGATCCTCTTCAGAAGAAAAGAAGGGTTAGGTGGCAAGACCACCTTATCCAAGTGAATCACCAAGTAGGGAGAGCTGCAGGACAGGGCTGCCAGCTCCGACACCCTGCGAGCCGAAGTGATCGCCACCAAAAAAGCAACCTTCTTGGACAACAGAGACAACGAGATCTCCCTGATCTTTTCAAAGGGAGCATGTTGCAACACGGACAGAACAAGGTTCAAGTCCCATGGAGGTAAAGGGTCCCTCCGAGGAGGGGCCAAGTGTCGCACCCCTTGAACAAAGGTGCTAACCAAAGAATTAGACGCCACAGGGCGTTGAAAGAGAACGGCCAGCGCAGAAATCTGACCCTTAATCGTGGCAAACGCCAAACGCTGGTCCACGCCCGTTTGAAGGAAAGCCACCACTCTTGATACAGAGTATGAGCGAGGGGAATACCCCCTGGACTCACACCAGGCAAAATATGCCTTCCAAGTACGGTAGTAAATCTTCCCCGAAGAGGCTTTTCTAGCCTTGATCAAAGTGGGAATGACCGCAGGGCAAAGACCCCTATCCTTCAGGACCTGGCTTTCAACAGCCAAGCCGTTAAAGCCAGTAACTGTAAAGCAGGATGGAATATCGGTCCTTGAGACAGAAGATCTTCTTGAAGAGGCAGACGCCACGGAGCGTCGACCGCCAGATTCACGAGGTCTGCGTACCAAGACCGGCGAGGCCAGTCTGGCGCCACCAGAATCACCGTGCGCGGTTCCGAGGCCAACCTGTGAAGGAGCCTGGACAGCAGCTGAATCGGTGAAAAGGCATACATCAGACGATACTGATGCCAGGGCGCCACTAACGCGTCTGAGGCGTCTGCCCGAGGATCGCGCATCCTTGCCACAAACCTTCTCACCTTGTTGTTTAGACGAGACGCAAACAGGTCCACATCTGGGGAGCCCCACTTCGCGCACAACACCTGAAAGACATCCGGGTGAAGGGACCATTCCCCCTGGTCCAGGGTCTGGCGACTCAGATAATCCGCCTGCCAGTTTTCCACACCCGGAATGTGAACTGCAGATATCGCCGGGACGTGCGTCTCGGCCCAAGACAGAATGTCGGCTACTTCCCGAGCCGCTCGGGCACTCCTGGTGCCCCCTTGGTGGTTGATGTAGGCCACCGCTGTGGCATTGTCAGTCTGCACCCGAACCGGACGGCCCTGAAGCCTGTCCGTCCAACGCAGAAGGCAGAGATTTATCGCTCGCAATTCCAGAATGTTGATTGGAAGGTTGGATTCCTCCTCCGACCAAGTTCCCTGGGCGGACAGAACGCCCAGAACACCACCCCAGCCCGACAGGCTGGCATCCGTGGTGACCACCGTCCACGACAAAGGACGAAAGGACTTGCCCCCCGACACCGCCGGGGACTGGAGCCACCACAAAAGACCCCTTCGGGTGAGGCGGCTCAACGAAATCCGCAGATCCAGAGATTGCGGACGCCCGTCCCACTTGGCCAGGATCTCCGCCTGAAGATCCCGTGTGTGAACCTGGGCGAAGGGAATCGCCTCGAAAGCCGAGACCATCAACCCCAGACACCTCATACCCGTCCGAAGGGACGAGCACTGATTGTCCCTGAGGGACCTGACTTCGTCCTGAAGTGTCCGGAGCTTGTCTTCCGGCAGGAAAACCTTCGCTTGGACAGAGTCCAGGATCATCCCCAGGTAGGGAAGACGAACCGACGGACACAGCGTTGACTTCGGAAAATTTATCGTCCAACCGAACTCCTGCAGAGTCTGCATCGTGATGGACAGGTCGTTCACCAGGCCCTGACTGGTCGCAGACCGAATCAAGATATCGTCCAGATACCCCAAGACAGAGATGCCCTGGGCTCTCAGTAAAGCCAGGACCGGCGCAAGCACCTTGGTGAAAACCCGCGGAGCCGAAGCGAGACCGAAGGGTAATGCCACGAATTGGTAATGATCCTCCGCAATGGCGAATCGAAGGTACCTCTGGTGACCCTCGAAAATGGGGATGTGAAGGTACGCATCCTTCAAGTCGATGGAGGCCATGAATTCCCCCGGAACCAGGGCAGCCACCACCGATCGCAGGGATTCCATGCGGAACTTGCGAATCCGCACAAAGCGGTTCAGAGCTTTCAAGTCCAAAATCGGACGTACCTTGCCCTCCTTTCTGGGCACAGTGAACAGATTGGAATAGAACCCCCGAAATCTGTCCCGATGAGGCACCGGAACCACCACTCCCTGGGCCCGCAGGTCCCGCACCGCCAGGTGCAGATCCTGCAAGCGCTCCAGGGACAGCTGAAGATTTGAGGGAAAAAATCTGCTCGCCGGCCGAGAGAGAAACTCGATCTTGTATCCAGATCGAACAATTTCCTGAACCCACCTGTCCCGAATGCGGGCCAGCCAGGGTATAAGAATACCGAGCAAACGTCCCCCCACCCCAGAATCGGGTGAGGGCGCCCCTTCAGGCCGAATTGTCATGGGCAGCGGATCCGGACTGGCCGGACTTCTGCTTACCTGTCCACGGCTTCTTCTGGGAGCCTTGGCCCTTGAAGGGCTTGCCCTTATATTGCGACCGAAAGGCACGAAAGGACCCCTGAGAGGGCCTAAACGAGGTATTCTTCTTACCGCGAACAAACTTATTCTTGTGAGTTTGGGGTAAGAGAGTGCTCTTACCCCCGGAAATTCCCTTTATCAGAGTATCCAAAGACTCGTCAAAAAGGCGAGATCCCGCGTAGGGCAAATTAGCCAAAGTCTTGCGAGATGATTGGTCAACCGACCAACATTTCAGCCATATCAGGCGACGGTTCAATACCGCCACACTCGAGAGGCGCGCAGCCAAGGACTAAATCCAAGTCCGCTTCGCACAAATACATGACACCCTGATGAATTTGTTCCACCATAGCCAATGTTGTCGGCGGAGCAGAGTCAGCCACCAGGGTGCGCCTGAGCACCTGCGTCCAATCCGCAATAGCTTGGGCTGCCATAATGGAAGCAAATCTAGGCTTCAGCATAGAACCAGCAACCGTATAAGAATGACGGGCCAGAGACTCCAATCTCCTGTCCGTAGGGTCCCGGAACACCGGGGTATCCTCAGCAGGGATCGCAGTAGATTTATTCAAAACCGCCATCGCGTGATCCACCTAAGGCGGCACACACCAACGCTCATCAGTGGTGGGTGTAAATGGATAACGCAGCTTGAACTTACTGGGCACAGTAAAAGGCTTCTTTAAATTGCGCCATTGCTCATCAACAGCGCGCTGAAATTCCGCAGGGTAGGGAAAAGCCTGCGCTGCTTTGCGTTTCCTTTGCGTCCCATAAGAGGACATCAAAGCAGGAGGACACGGTTCATCCTGCAGATGCAGTGTTTCCTTGATAGAAGTAATCAACTCATCCATGAGTGCAAGCTCTTCAGACGAGCCAGGGGGAGAATTGTCAACCCCTTCCACCTCAGCCTCACCCTCAGACCCCCCAAGGTCCAGAGATGAACGAGACCCTGAGAAGGGCACTCCAGCCATAGCAGCCCCATCGCCCTCTGAATCAGAGGAAATAGACAATCTGGGCCGTTTTGCGGATCGATCAGCCATTAGCATCTGCACCTGAGAAGCCAAGTTTGCCACAATAGCAGCCAGATCAGCCCCCTCGGGGGATGCAGCAGCCCCTTGGCCCCCCACCAAGGTGGGAGGAAACTTGCAATCCTGAGAATCCATGCCCCAGCAATAATAGGAAAAAGGAGTACTGCCTCTTTAAGACCGCGGCGAGCTTAGCCCACCGCACACTACAGTATGTACCGACCCCCACAGGGATAAGAACACTGAGCAGGGAAATACAGGATAAGGAAAGGTAAAAACCTGGAGAGACCACACAGGCTGCTGCCACCGATCGCTGTCCCAGAGCAAAAGGAAGTGATGTAATGACTGACCGCCCCATAAAGCCTATGCAGGCTACACAAACATGGCCGCTCGGCTGAGGCATTTTTGGGCAATGAGAAAATGGCGCCGACATGTGGCTGTACGATCGATCGCCGCCAAAATGGCGCGTTTGGCGCCAAAACACCGCCCCCTACCATACAGGGCCGGTCACCACAATTCTGCCGCAAAAAAATGGCGGACCGCAATAGCGGCCGCCGCACAGCATGTCTAAGCCCAGTCTGCCCACACCGTACACATAGCAGAGCGGGAGAGCCCCCCCCCCCCCCCCCGCAGCCCACAGAAAGGCAGCTATTCCACACAGGAATCTGACAGGGAGCTCAGCACATATACAGACATGCAGGGTCACACAGTCACAGACTGACACCCAAAACAGACAGGTCCCCACATAGAAATGCACTTACCAGTCCGGATGGCGTGGGGAGCCTTCTCCAGCGACCAAACCGCTGTACTGAGGACAGGGAGAGTCGCAGCCAGGACGCAGTGGAACTGCGGTGCGAAACCGCAAAATGCGTCCGGTGAGGTAGCCACCTCACAGGCAGCATCCCTGCAGCGAACAGGGATGGGTCGTTCAATATGCCAGGGAAACCTGACTGAACGCTCGATGGCAGGCTGGGGAACCCCTGGCCCTGAGATCAAGGGTGGCCAGTCCGAGACCCAGCTCCGCATGATCATCTTCATCCGAAGAACTAAACTAATGCTGAGAAAAAGAACAGCTAGTAAAAGAAAGAGAAAAATACTCAAAATAAAATCAAAAAGAGGATAGAAGGCTGAGACCAAGAGCCCCAGCACCGGATCAGCCAGCTACTCCTAAGCTAGGCATTAGAAACTGAGTTGAGAATGCAGGAAGCAGGGAGGTATTGACTGAGGGGACCACCCCCTAGGGGTGTGATATGCTAAAAGCTTTGATATTAACAAATCTTGTTGCCTAGCTACTCCTGCGGAGCAAAGGTCAATTACCCCATTAGTGAAGATTATGAAGTGGCGGCGACTGTCGGAGGACGTAAGAGAAAAACACTTTTATATTAGGGAGACTAAAAGGGGCCTCATCCAAGGCCGCGTCACACAGGTATAAAACAGCCTGAATAATTTGGTCCACCATCTCCAGAGTAGCAGGAGGGGCTGAATCAGCCACAAGGGTGTGTCTGAGCACCTTATACCACTCCACCACAGCCACAGAGACCATTAGTGAGGCGAACATGGGTTTCATCAAGGAACCTGCCACCATATAGGAGTGGCGGGTACGAGATTCCACCCGCCTATCCGCCGAGTCCCAGAACACCGGAGAATCCTCTGTGGGCATCAGAGTGGCTTTGTTTAACCTGGATACCGTGTGGTCCACCTTAGGGATCACAGTCCAGCGCGAATTCGTCAGACGCAAAGGGATAACGGTACTGAAACCGCTTAGGTACCACAAAAAATGGATTTTTGTAAAATCTTACCGTAAAATCCTTTTCTCTTAAGCTCATTGACAGACGTAGTCCTCCTTGATTAATATCAACTCGGGTTATACTGCCCTCTACAGGAGTAGGACTAGACAGGAAAGAAAACGTTCTGGCCACACCCTAGGGGCAGTCCCAGAGGGTATATCCTCTCACTTCCTGCTACAGCAAATCAGTTATGTCACAAAGCAATGTCAGAGAATTTAACCCAACTCAAAAACAGAGGGGCGGGTACTACGTCTGTCAATGAGCTTAAGAGAAAAGGATTTTACGGTAAGATTTTACAAAAATACATTTTTCTCTGTCACTCATTGACAGACGTAGTCCTCCTTGATTAATATCAACTCGGGACGTCCCAAAGCAGTGCCACAAATGAGGGGTGGGAAAATGGAAATCAAAATCCAATCTAGAAGGCCCAACCGGTGCCAACTAGAAGTTTTAAAGGCTCATCAATCACACGATGAGACAACTGAAATTCCAACGGAAAAAAAACCCTCGAGGTAGACCACCGGTCTCCTCAAATTGCAGCCTGCAAAACCTTGCGGCCAAATGAGGCATCCGCCGATGCCATCACATCAACTTTATAAAATTTTGTAAAGGTATGAACCGACGACCAGGTAGCCGCCTTGCACACCTGGACCACTGACGCCTGATGGCAGTAGGCCCAGGAAGTACTGAGCGCTCGAGTGGAGTGCGCCTTAACAGGGAACGGAGGATTCCGACCCCTAATCGAATAAGCCTGTACCACCGTCTGTCTGATCCATTTGGAGATAGTCGCGGCAGATACAGGCAACCCCTTTCTGGGGCCATCCGTGATCACAAAAAGTGAATCCGTCTAACGGAACGATTCCGTAGCCTTCAGGTATACCCTGATTGCCCGAACCACATCCAAGGAATGCAACGCATATTCCCGAGGATGATTGGGCTGAGGACACAAGGAAGGTAGCACAATATCTTCATTCAGATGAAAGTCTAAAACCACCTTAGGAAGAAAGGATGGCTTCGGATGAAGAACTACCTTATCCCTATGAACCACAAGATATGGGGAATGGCATGATAATGCAGCCAGTTCTGACACCCTGCGTGCAGAAGTGATAGCCACCAAGAAGGCCACCTTCTGGGATAATGTAAGCAAGGGAATTTCCCTGATATTTTAAAAGGGAGGTTTCTGCAGAACCGACAAAACCAATTAAGATCCCAGGGCGGTAAGGGCGCGCGCACTGGCGGAGCCAAGTGCCGCACCCCCTGGATGAAATTCCGCACCAAGGAATGAGTAGCCAGCGGCTTCTGAAAGAAGATTGCTAACGCTGAAAACCTGACCCTTGATAGTGCTCAAGGATAGTTTCTGCTCAAACCCCTTTTGCAGAAAAGCCAAAATTCGGGTCACCAAATAGGTACGTGGGGGAAATCCCAACGATTCACACCACGCAATACAAGTCTTCCATGTGCGATAATAGACTTTGCTAGAAGTCGCTTTCCTTGCTTTAATTAGAGTAGGAATAACTGAAGCTGACAATCCCCTGTCCTTCAGTACCTGGGTCTCAATGGCCAGGCCGTTAAAACCAGCGACTGTAAAGCACGATGGAAGATCGGTCCTTGAGACCGCAGATCCTCCCTGAGAAGAAGTCTCCAAGGAGCGTCTGCGACTAGCCTGCCCAAGTCGGCGTACCCAGCTTGACGAGGCCAGCCCGGAATTACCAGGATAACTGGAGTTCCCTCCACCTCTATCCTGCGGAGAAATCTCAGCAGTAACTTGAGAGGGGGGGAAGACATACAGTAGCTGATACTTCCCCCTACGGGGCGCTCAGCGCGTCTGCTGCATCCGCTAGAGGATCGCGGGCGCGAGCCCTGTTGAGACAACCTGCCAACAGATCCATATCCGGGGTGCCCCAATGAAGGGACAGCTGGTGAAATACCTCTGGATGAAGAGACTATTCCTCTTGATCCAGAATCTGATGGCTGAAATAATCTGCCTGTCCACCCCCGTGATAAATATCACGGAGAGAACTGGAACAACTGTTCCACCAATAAAGAATGTTGGCCACTTCTATGGCCGCCAGGGCACTCTTGGTGCCCCTTGGTGATTGACACAAGTCATGACCGTGGCATAGTCCGATAGGATCCGAACTGCCCTGGAGCTGCTCGGTCCAGTAAATCAGACAAAGTCTGATCGCTCTCAGTTCCAACACCTTTATCGGTAACCTGGAATTTATCAGAAGAAATGACTTCCCCCGTCTGAGCATCGGAGACCGAAGCCACCAGACCAGAGCCTCCCTGGTCTGCTCGCTCAATCGGATCCGATTGTCCAGGGAATCGGGATTCCGATTCCATATGAGGAGAATCTCCTTTCTAGAATTCGGGTATGAGACTGGGCAAATGGTACTGCCTCTTAGGAGGCGACCATCAATCCCAGCCAGTTGACGGACAGCAAAATCCGAATCATTGACTGAATCTTCTGGAGTTTCTCCGCCTGGAGAAACACTCTTGCCAAGGATGTATCCAAAATTAGGCCCAGATAGTTCAGTCTCCTGGTGGGAACCAGGGATGATCTTTGGGAAAAGCAAAGAAAACGCTGATGTCCTGCGAAGATGGGGATATGAAGATAGGCATCCTAAATGTCTCTGGACGCCAGGAAATCCCCCTGATGCAGGGAGGCCACCCACTGTATGGATGGACTCCATCTCTTTCAAGACCAGAATTGGACGCACCTAGCCCTTTTTCCTGGGCATTGTGAACAGGTTTGACTAGAACTCCTCCAAGGAATGGGAACTACCACTGCTTGTTGCATCAAGCTGTTCCCCGCAAAGCTTTTTAAGCGACCCGGGATGTCGAATATTGGAAGGGAAGAATCGCACCGGTGGAAGTGATCGAAACTCGATCTTGTATCCCGACCATATGACCTTGCGAACCCCTTTATCCGGGATTCTGGAAAGCCCTGGATCCGGAAACCGGTGAAGACGTCCCCCCACCCTAGAGATAGGTGGGACCCATTCTGTCAATCCAACGAGAGAACAGTGGCTTTATTTAGTCTGGAAATCGGTGAGTCCACTATTGGTGGTAACGTCCATCTTTGTAATGAGGGATTCCTCAAAATGATAGCGCCTAGCAATGCGTTTGGAAATAGCAGGGGCTCTTTTACGGAAGACCCCATTTGGGCAAGGGAAACCCTTCACCATTTTGGAAGGCTTGCTAGTACCAAAAAAGGAATACAAGTCTCAGCTACCTCTGCCGGTGTAACCTCAAGATTTAAGGTTTCCCGGCAATGACAAGCTCAGAATCCGTATCTGAAGTATCAGATGACATAGGGGTAGGCGGGGGTCGCTCTTCTTGACCCCCGTCCCTGACAGGCTACCTCCACCCAGGATACCAAAGACTCCAAAACTGCTGATAATGCATCATCACAAGTGGGGTACTGGAGGGTCCTGCGGCCACCCCGAGGGGATCAGGTGGGGATACATGAGTGGCAGGGTTCATGTAACAAGACACTTGCCAGCAAACACAAAAAAATTAATTGCAAGAAAAAAACATTTTTTTTTTTTAACTTAGTCCCCCAGCGCAGTAGCGCCCCTCAGTCTACCTGCTTGGACCCCTCAGAAAGAGAGAGCGAGAGAGAGAGACCCCAAGGCTCACCTGATGCACAGAAGTTTCTTATCAACCTGCTTCCAGCACTGTCTGTTACAGACAGGAAGTCTTTGGCTTGCTTTCCCTGGGCCAAGGAGGCGGCTCCGCCCCTTTACACGCCTTCCGGCGCCTCCCAATTACTCCACGAGGTGTTTGGTCACCTCAAACATGGCCGCCCCCATGCTGGAGACACGAGGCTACGCCAATATGGCGGCATCGTGCAATCTGCAGGAAAATGGCGGCGGCCTGTGTAGGATAGCGGCGGCTTGCAAGCTAGCAGCGGCCTGCGGGATGTGTGCATTCGGCCTGTGCGGCCTGCGGGAGGCTGTGTGGCCTGTGGAAGTGACCGGCTTTCTGGAGGGATGGCGATCTGTGGCTGCAGTAACTCAGGCATAGGCATCGGTTGTGTACACACTAGACAGGTAGGATACCTCTATACCTCAATAGTAATGCCTTTTAGTAGTCTGCCACTGACTTCATTCACCCTTACAGTCATATAGTGACTTTAGATAGTCAGCTCCCAAACCAAGCCTCCTGGTTTCTATTCACAAAAATCACACTCAAATTGGGGTATCTGTGACCTGTTCTAGGATAGAGGGGGGACCCAGAAACTGAGTGTCCGACCATCCTAGAGAGGGGCCCGCGTCCACCAACACACCCGACAGGGGGAGAGGGGGAACATTCTACTCACCATACCGGAACCAGGCAGGCGCCAACTCCTGACAGAACCCCTCTCCACCGGGGTGGGGGGGCTGTCGACCAATACGGACGCCGTGACTCTGTTGGTCATTGGCGTCCAGGCGAGACGTTTAACTCGCAGGGTCAGTCCCCGTCCAGTGGGACTATGTCGCGGCCGACCCAGCGCGGAGCTATGGCCTGCACGCGCTCGTAGGCTGAACTGGGGTGACCACTGGATCTTAACATCCAGCCCGTCGCCCAGTTTCAGCGTACTTGCTTGAAGATCTCACAGGAACACTGGAGAAAAAAAAAGCGGTCTAAAAAAGTATTTCTAAAAAAAAAAAAAAAAATCTTGCCAGGACCGAAGACCCTAGCAAGGAATCTAGGTCCTTACTCCTAACTAGACAGAAAAAAACTGATTTGCTGTAGCAGGAAGTGAGAGGATATACCCTCTGGGACTGCCCCTAGGGTGTGGCCAGAACGTTTTCTTTCCTGTCTAGTCCTACTCCTGTAGAGGGCAGTATAACCCGAGTTGATATTAATCAAGGAGGACTACGTCTGTCAATGAGCGACAGAGAAATTGCTCTTTAAATTGCGCCATTGTTCGTTCACTGTTTCGTGAAACTCAGCAGGACAGGGGAACACCGGAACCGACTTCTGGGTTCTGTGGGTCCCAAAGGAAGACCGCTTACCCGGCGGGTGGAGCTCATCCTCTAAATGTAGCGTGTCTTTAACAGAGCTAATGAGCGCAGTCATTGCAGCGCGTTCTCAGGCCAACCCGGAGGGGGAATCCTCCCCCTCCTCATCCGACTGAGACCCCTCAGGGGGTACTGTCTGTGGCAACCATATATAGCGCCGAATCAGAAGATTGAGAAAGCCTGGGCCTTTTCTTTGAAGCCCGCTCAGACATCAACAGATCCACTTTGGACGCTAAAGTCGCAAGTGCAGCAGTAAGTGAGACTATAGCAGAGGATTCAAAAGTACCTGAACCCTCCACCAGAGCTGGGGGGAATTTGCTATCCTGGGACTCCATAAAACACACTTGGAAATTTTATGGCACTGGCCCTTTAAATTGGCGATAGCGGCGGTTCCCACCGCAATGAGTGACTAGCCTGTGCTACTAAGCACTGAGCAGAAAAAGCCCCCCAGAAGTGTATCTATACAATACCACGCTGCCAGCTCGATCTGAGTGCTTGGAGAGAGGAAATTATGTCACACCACAAGAGGCCGAACATAGGTCTGAGCAACAAGAAAATGGTTGCCAATGTAAGTCTATGGGGGAGGCTCTGAGAAAATGGCCGCCGAGCACATTGGGAAATACATAGCCCACACTAAAGATGGCGCCCGAAAAGGGCGCCAAGCATTACAGAGAAAATGGCTGCTGCCCTTACATGAGGCCAAAACAGCCTGCCCACACCCGAAATGGCGGCCCTGCGATTTTACACCGCTGCGGCCCCCACAAACATGTCTGTACCCCAAAAAAGTTGCACAAGCACCACAAGGACCCCCGCAAACCCCCCACACCGCTGCAGGACCGCTACAGCACCCCCGCATGGACCGTGAGGGACACACAGGAACCATACAGACAGACATGAGGGGGATATCACAGACTCCAAATAGACTGCCATCCCCATAACAGAGGCCCCACATACACCCCCCGACAGAAAATGCCATAGACAGAGGGGTAGCATGGTACTCACCGATCCAGCGAAAACGTAGGTGCCACTCTGTCACGAAAGGCCTCCCACTATGGGTGGGGGTGCCGTCAGCCGAAAAGGACGCTAGCAACACGCGGCGTACCGCAGTTGAGACATCCTAGCGAAGTAGCCACTCTGCAGGCTTTGTCCCCGAGGACAGGGACAGGTCGTTTGCAAGGCCTGGGCGTATGCATAGCCTGCTAATGCTCGATGGCGGACTGGGATTCTGTAAGGCTCTAGTACAACCAGTGCGATTCCTAGCTCCGCAAACGCTGTAGTCTTCTGAAGTATAACTAAGCGCAGGAACAAATAAAAAGCTATCAAATGTAAAGAAAAATCACTTAGCAGAAATAAAAATTAAGAAAAGGCTGAGACTGCAGCCCCAGCCAAGGGAAGCCTGCCTACTCCTAACTAGGCAAAAGACAAACTGAATTGGGAATGCTGCTAGCAGGGGGGTATTGGCTAGCAGGGGGGTATTGGACCAGAGGGACAGCCCCCTATAGGTATGTCTATGAAAAGTTTTTGTGAATGTTTCTAACAAAATCTTCTGCCTAGCTTACTCCTGTGGATAAAACGAATACCCAGTAGTGAAGACTGTATGAGTGGGCGGCGACTGTCAGAGGACGTAAGAGAAAAGTAAATTGATTTTTTATTTTTTTTAACCCCTCTGCAAATGGCCTGAACTCTCTCTCTCATCCTTCACAGATTTATATTTATACCTAGATCGAGCAGACATGACCTACGTTTACATCCAGCGGCAAAAGGCTTCCTCTTCTGGCCACACAGTACAGGCCCATAGAGTTCCTAAAATAAAAAATTCTACAGGGCTGTAATGTGCAGGCACAGCAAAAAGGGAGTCTTTCAACATTGGATGTAAACAGATTCCCTGGTCACCAGATCTCAGTAAAGCATATACTGTATCTGGGATGGGAAGGGGGGTCTTTGGGACAATGGAAAGAAATGTTTAGGCCAGTTTATTTAGCTTTAAATTCTTAAACTGTTGCAAAGTAGCAAATGCATAAACACTTCCTTTCACTATTGTTCCAGAGACTGAAAGAAAAAAAAAAAAAAATTAAAGCAGTTGTCACTGAGCATGTGTCACTGGGAATTTTACCACCGCCAGCACCCCCCGCCCTTTTCACCAAAGCAGAAAAAAGAAAAAAACACACACACACCCCACTACACCATCTCCCCACCATGTCGGTGATTAGCAGTTATCCACATAAGCAGCTGCAATTTCTTTTTTAGACTATGCATCTTTAAAATCACTTACCCATGTGACATCAACTTTTTTACAGAGCTTGTCCAGTTTCTGAAAGTCCCCCTTGTTGACGACATCCCCACCATAGTAAGTTTTCCAGCCATTTTCTTTCCATCTCGGCATCCATTCGGTCGCACCTACAAAAAAATATAACCACGTGAGGCCTTGAACAGACTCAGCTTTGCTTCCCTAATGAACATTTACAGTGGTTATAAACCCTTCCATAGTAGTATGACTGGCCTCAGGTGATACACAAAGATGAAACAAATCCTCCTACATAAGTTGTACCTGTCTATCTGCAGTCTTCTCCAAATCTGCTCTCAGTGCTTAGTTCACAAAGCTTGTCAGAGTTTAGAAAACAGGGCATAGAGCTGAAATTGCACAACGCAGGGGGGCGTGGCTTGATGCACGATGCGGAAGGCGGCACACTGAGGAGCTGCGGGAAGTGAACGGCTCCAAAGCAAAGGCGCGTGGCTTGGCTCCATAGGCGGCGGAACTGGGCAGGGTGTCCCGCCACATACATCTCCCCGCACAGAGTAGCAAGCAACACTGCACAGCCTCGGCTATGGCTAACCGAAACATCTCGGAGCTATTTAAGACACAAACAGCCACTAAGAGCGGCATAAGGATGGACAAAATGGCGCTGACAGACGGAGAGGAGGAAAGCAGTGAGAACTCCCAACTCTCAACGGAGGAAGGGGTAAGCAAAGGGTTCGTGGAGGACCCCGCCTCTAACACTTACCGCAATGAATAACATTGCAGCAGACATTAAGTCTACACTCTCAGCGGCCATCACTGATTTAAAATCAGACTTTCTTAAACTGTTTGAGCAGTTCCTGATAGCGGAGCAGGTGGGTGCCCAGAGAGACAGATCAATTGGGAGATTGGAACACATAGCGGTTTCACATGCGGCACATTTAATTGAGATCACTAAAAGTCTGGAGGACTTGGGGGCGTGGCCTGGAGCGGCATGAAGTAGGAAGCTAGTGCACGGAGCTCCGCCGGCTGAATATCCTATTACCCCGTTTATCCTGCATCTCGGACCCTACTTTCTGGCTCTACAGCTTCCTGCTGGTGTCCTGACGCCACGGGTATCATGTCGCCGCCGAAGAAGCCTACAGACACCGTAGCGAAGCTCGATAAGTTCCGCCGTCAGGAGAAGGACAGTGCTGCCCAAGATGGCGCCGAGGCGGGAGCGGGGGGGAGCGTGGTGGCTGCAGACACTACCCGTGTCTTAGATGCAATCTCGGTATGCCAAGCCTCCCTTACGGCGAAGATTGAGGAAGTTAAAATGGACATATCCCTGCTCCGCCAGGACCAGCAGAAGCTGCGGGAACGGGTCGACGAAGCTGAGCACAGAATCAGTGGAGTGGAGGATTCCCTGCCCCCCCTGCAGCATGTCTCTGATCGCCTCCAACTTCAGGTGAGCCAGCTATTAGTCAAACAAGACGACATGGAAAATCGTCTGAGACGCTGTAACATCAGACTGATCGGGCTACCTGAGGGGGCTGAGGGCAGGGACCCGGCTGACTTTTTGGAACGTCTACTGACCGATACTTATGGCCGGGAGGCCTTCTCCCCCACATTCACTGTGGAACGTGCCCACCGTTTGTCCGGGAAGCCCCCTCCTCAAGATGCTTAACTACAGGGATAGAGACACCATTCTGCGCCTAAACAGGGAAAAGGGCAATATCCCCTTTGGGAACGGGAGGATTGCAATCTTCCCCGATTTCTCGGCCGAGGTACAGAAGAAACGCAAGACCTTTCTGGAGGCCAAGCGCAGACTTCGCGTCAAGAATATCAAATATGCTATGCTATTCCCTGCCCGACTGCGGGTTGAGGGGGAGGGGAGGGTGCAATTTTTTGATGATCCTGAGGCTGTCATATCATGGTTGGAACACCTGGACACTCGGAACTGACCTCCCTTCCAGCACGATTTTTACCCCTGATGCCTGCTGGTGACTGTTCTCTACCCAATATCCTTTACTGCCTGTTGGTCTACAGTATGGAGGGAGGCTCTGCACCTCCGTCTGCGGAGTGGCTGTGAAATCACTGGCTTGAATGGACATGCCTCACTTATACACCCTCCGGCCACCTGTCATCTCTCCGGTTTTTACTCAGTCTGGAGGAGGACCTTGCTGTTCTCCATGGTGACTCGTTTGCCTCCTATGCCTGCATTCTCCATCCGTCCCTACCCCCTGATCCTTGCCATCTCTTGCCTTCTGAACTATCCCTGACTTCTCTACATTTCTCTTAGATGTCTCGAGTTATCCTTCCGGATGCTGCTATCCATGACTATGGCCGGCGAGCCCTGGTCTTTTTTTTCTCTTCCCCCCTTTTTTTTCTCTCTCGTCTCTTCTTTCACCATACATGTTCCCCTTTCTGGCTCCCTTTCTTTCCCCTTTTTCCTCTCTGCTGGTTTTCTGGCTCTATGTGACTTTAGGCTGTATATCTTCCTCCCCTTCCCCCTCTTCCTCTTTTCTTTTTGTCTCTGTGTTTTTTTCTGGTTCTCTAGTATTTTCCTACACTTGTGCTTTGCTACCCAGCGAAGTTTCGCCCGCAAGCTCTGTGAGTGACAGAGCTACGCGCCAACCACCCCTCCACTGTCTGTGTGGTCAGTGGGGGCCTATGCTCAGATTGTTGTTCCTCTGGGCCAAATACTGGACCTGCTTGTCTCCTTTACTTTCGTACTGTTATTATGTTTCTATGTTTTGCAGGTCCGGTCTTTACTGTGGTTGGACTGGGAAATGGTATGCCCGCACGTGTTTGGGTTGGTGCAGGGCGGGGTGGGGGGTGTTGTTGTTTTCTTTATTGTTCATTTTTGTTTTATGTCTATGGGAATGTATATCGAATATTCTGATCTGTTTTTTACGTGTGGATGCACTATCTCAGGAACAGTTAAATGCCTGCCTGACCGAGGCTACTCATTTAATGCACTTTATGACCTTTATTATGTCGCGTCGAACGGGACCCCCGAGGCTCCTATGCCACTCATCTTTCCTAGTACTTGATGGCGCAACTTAAATTTCTTACCTGGAACGTCCGGGGATTGGGCGATAGAATTAAACGCTCTGCAGTGTTTGCCTATCTTAAGGGCCAGCGAGCGGATGTGGTGGTGCTGGTGGAGACCCATCTGGAGGGCCGTCTTCAGATGGCGCTTCGACGCCCGTGGATCGGCTGGACGTTCCACTCCATGTTTACTTCCCATTCCCGGGGAGTGGCGATTTTAGTGGCCAAATCGGTGCAGTTTGAGCTTCGGGGATCCCTAGTAGACCCTCAGGGTAGATACGTTTTTCTTTCTGTGTTGTTATGCGGAGAGCCCTTCCTGCTCATGGCGTTTTATGTGCCCCCCCCCTTTCTCATCCACTATCCTTACTGAAGGCCTAGACTTCATGTTATCTAACCCCCATGTTCCGGTGATCTGGTTGGGCGACTTCAACAATACCTTGAACCCCTCCCTTGACAGATTACACACGACAGCTCCGACATCCCCTTTGCCTACCACGACCAGATTTGCTAGACTATTGACGGAATTTAACCTGTTTGATTCCTGGAGAGCCAGGTATCCCGACAGACGGGCCTACTCCTGTTACTCCTCTGCTCGTCAGTCCATGTCTCGTATAGACTTTATATTGGTCTCCCCCTCCCTCCTCCCACGTTTGGTGGATGCTGGGTTTTCGGCTCGTGGGCTATCGGACCACTGCCCCTACTGGGTGCAGATTGGTTTTGGCAGTAACCGCCCCCTCCCAGCGTGGAAGCTCAACCCCCATTGGCTTGGGCTTCTCCCAGTGGAGGCGGATCTAGCATCGGTTTGGCGACAGTTTTTTACAGACAATATTCACTCTGCGTCCACGTTAGTGGTCTGGGAAACGTTCAAGATCCATGTCCGGTCCCACTTGACGGCTGCAATTAACAAACTCAAATCCGACTCTTTGGAGAGCTATCACAGGGCCCTGAGCAATCTGTCCGCGGCGGAGCGGGCCTTTCAGGCGGCTCCTACGCAGGAGGGAGCTGCACAGTATAAACTAGCCACTAGAGTGGTGACACAGTTGGAGTATGATAGGGCCCGTAGGAAGCTGTTTTTCCAGAAACAGAAATTATTTGAACACGGGGAGCGTGCGGGTAAACTCCTGGCTTATTTGGTTCATTGTGAGGATAGGCCCCCTGTGGTGATTCGTTTGTGTTCCGCGCAGGGAACCCTAATTGCTGACCCAAAACTGGTGGCAGACGCCTTCCGGGCATTTTTTCAGGACCTCTATACTTCCACGGCCCCGGCGGATGATTCTATCATGGACGCCTTTTTGGCCTCGGTGACCTTTCCTCAATTGACTGCCGAGCAGGTTGAGTCCTTGGAGGCCCCGCTCAAGGTGGAGGAGGTCTCGGAGGCCATAGCACAGTTCTCAAGGGCTAAGTCACCCGGCCTGGATGGACTCCCGATAGAATTCTATTCTATGTATGTTGAAGACCTTGCCCCACGCCTACTAGCGTTGTTTGAGGATATATTTGAGACATCTTCCCTACCCCCGTCCATGCGGGAGGCTCTGGTGGTCCTGATACCCAAGCCTGGCAAGGATCCGCAACGACCTGAGTCCTACAGGCCGATATCTCTCCTCCAGGTAGACGTTAAAATTCTGGCGAAAATATTGGCTACTCGGGTCAACAAGATTATTCTCTCGTTAATACACACTGATCAATCGGGCTTTATGCCTGGCCGCAATACTTCATTCAACCTGCGAAGGCTATTCATGAATTTACAGGCCACTCATGACAATGTGGGAGCCAGGGTAGTTGTATCCTTAGACACGGCCAAGGCCTTTGATTCTGTGGAATGGAGATTTCTATGGAGATGTCTGGAATGCTATGGCTTTGGCCCGCGGTTTGTCCGCTGGGTGCAGGTTCTTTACCAGGCCCCGGTGGCTAGGGTGCTGGCCAACGGCTGGACGTCTGATAGTTTCCCTCTGAGTAGAGGGACACGCCAGGGCTGTCCTCTGTCACCACTATTGTATGCCCTGGTCGCCGAACCTTTGGCTATTGCTATTAGGGATCACCCGGGTATCAGAGGTCTCCGCGTTGGGCCCCTGGAGGAGAAAATCAGTATGTACGCTGACGATACGTTGCTGTTTCTCGCTGACCCGGGGCCCTCGTTGAATACTGCACTCTCCCTGATTGGTCGATATGGCCAGTTTTCTGGTCTGAAGATCAATTGGGACAAGTCCCAGATTTTACCTATTGACGATATTTCGTCTTTCCCTTCTAATCCCGAGTTCCCCTTGTGCAGAGTAGATCGCATTAAATACCTGGGGGTTCAGGTCACGGTGAGGCCGACAGACTATGTGTCGGACAACTTGCTTCCCCTCCTTACTATGATTAAAGCGAGGACTCAGACGTGGACTAGACTACCGCTGGGGGTGATGGGTCGAGTTAACCTGATAAAAATGGTGTTGCTTCCTAAATTGCTTTATGTGCTGTGGCATTCCCCAATTTATCTTCCGCTCCGTTATTTTCTCCAGCTGGAGTCTCTCCTCAAACCGTTTGTCTGGGGAACCTCCAGGCACAAATTGTCCTGGCGGAAGCTGAAGAACGCTACCAATTTGGGTGGTTTGGCTCTCCCTGATTTTAACCTATATTATATTGCAGCGCAGCTGTCTCATTTTTTCCATTATAATTCCTCTGATAGGGATAGATTTCTGGCACTTCTGGCACCGACTCGGACCCATGCACTCACAGACCCCCTTTCTCTTATTGTATCAGGGATCCGGGGAGCGGATCACAGGGATGGTCGGGCATCAATGCTATACCAATACAGGAGGTTGTGGGACGTTGTCTCCAGCAAACTGGCTCTCCCTGGGCTCCATGAATATACCCCGCTGTGGAACAACGTGTCCCTCCCTGAATTCCGAACTATCCCTGATGTGCATGTGTGGGTTCGACACGGTATTATTTTTCTGACCCATATCGTTGCGAATGGGACGCTTAGGAGCTTTGAGTCCCTGGCCGCTCGATTTCACCTCCCGCGTACTATGCTCTTCCGGTACTTTCAGCTGCGGCATGCGTTCCACACGCAATTCCCTCAACCGGTGCCGGTTCTGCCCCCGGTCCCAGTACTTGAGGTGGTCAGTTGCTCGAATCCTAGTCATCTTATTTCGATATTGTACACTATGCTACACGAGCCGGCCTCCACGGTCCTTGCGTATGCATCTAAGACTAAGTGGGAGGAGGATGTGGGTCCCTTGGAGGATGACGAGTGGAGTGACGCTCTGGATGCCTGTAAATTAGTCTCCCCTAAACTGTCCGACCGACTCACCCAGACTTACATCTTACATAAGGCATACCTTACCCCCCTGCTGACTGCCAAATACCGACGAGACGCCACGGACGCCTGCCCTGTGTGTAGCCGAGAGCGGGGTACTTTTTATCATCTGATATGGAGCTGCCCCGAAATCCAGGGTTACTGGACTCAGGTAGTTAAATTCCTTCATGACACTATGGGCTCCCCCCTCTCCCTGCTCCCCAAACCGTGCTTATTGGGAATTTTTCCTGATACCAGTATGAATAAATTTACTACTATATTCTTGCACGAAACTTTATTCTCCGCCCGGAAATTGATAGCGCGCCGATGGATGCGTGATAGACCCCCCACATTTCATGACTGGCTTAGGGAAGTTAATACTGTTGTGCCCTACAAGAAGCTGTTGTACACGCATCGGGGTTGCCCCACAAAATTTAATAAGATATGGGACAGATGGACGCAGGCCCCGGAAACGTGTGTTTAGTCTGGGTTCCCCTCTTATGTTGTGCTGTGCAGGTGGTCTGTCGACCAGCTATTGTATGCCTCGGTCTTCATGTTTTATATTTGGACTTGGTTCCACACAGGAGACGCCTCCTTGGCGTACTTTTCGCACTGTTCATGTTTGTGTTTTGTTTTTGTTCTTTTATTTTATTACGCCCTGTTTGATACTCATGTTCAGATGTACCTTGAATTGCTCACTTCATTGACTGTGATTCACTGCATTCCTCTGTTACTGTTATTTACGGATACTTGTACAATAAAGACTCGTTTGATTAAAAAAAAAAAAAGTCTGGAGGACTTAGATAATAGAGGGAGACGCTGTAACTTTAGAATCAGAGGCATTCCGGAAGATATTGTACAAGACCAAATACCTCAAACATTACAAAAGATGTTTAACTCATTGTTGGAGAGACACGAGGACGCAACGATTGATCTTGTACGTGCACACAGAGTATTGCGGGCCAAGGGCATAGACAGTGGGCCCCCTAGAGACATTATATGTTGCTTTCAAAGCTTCCAATTGAAAGAGGAAGTTATGTCTAAAGCAAGACAAAAAGAAGAAATTAAACTTAAAGACGCACAGGTTCAGATATTTCAAGATCTCTCTCAGATCACTTTGAGAAATAGAAGAGCCTTACGTCCCCTCCTAACAGTGTTGCGGGAAAGAGAATTTAAATACCAATGGCGGTTTCCCTTTGCGCTAACTGTGACTCTACAAGGTAGAATGCAAACTCTCAGATCACCTAATGACTTAAGAGACTTCTGCGAAGGTCTACAATTACCAATAGTGGAACTTTCGGAATGGTATCAGGAATATAAGCTACCCATGTTAAATGAGCAACTAAGGCGCTCGCCTGTCCAATCACCAGAAAAAAGACCTCAGAATAAGAAGAGTAGAAGTGCGAGACCTGGAAAGTAGAAATAAAAACATTCTGCAGCAAGAACAATATAAAAAAATAATGTGAAATAGTCAAGCATGGAGGAAGACGAGAAGGAGAAATGGGAAATTAAATTCTTCTTTTCCCCTTTTTGGGGTTTTTTTTTTTTTTAATTGTTTTTGCCTTTGGGCTTTTGGATTAGTCTATTAAGGTCTCTTATATATTTATAAGGCTGGAAATAATTTTCATATAAGTGAAGATGAATTTAATCTGTTTGATGTACAAAATATTAAGGGAATTTTGTGTAAAAGATGAAGGAAGAGACTTCTCTTCCAGCATCTATTAACTTATTAAGAAAAAATAGGGCGTGTAGTACTAGTAAAATAAGTGAACGGGGGAGGTCTTCCTCTTCCCCCCCCCCCCCTTTTCCTTTTTTTTTTGGTGGTTTTTGTTGTTTTGCCTCTGAATTTTTGGATTAGCCTATTAGGGTTTTTTTTTTTTTAATATATTTATAAGGCTGGAAATATTTTTCATATAAGTGAAGATGAATTTAATTTGTTTGATGTACAAAATATTAAGGGAATTGTGTTTAAAAGATGTAAGAAGATACTTCTCTTCCAGCATCTATTAATTAAGGGGAAAAGAGGGGGGATGGTACATAAATAGGGCATGTAGTACTTGTAAAATAAGTGAATGCTGGAGGTCTTCCTTTCCCTCCCCCCCCTTTTTTTAGCACATATCTTTTCTTCAATTCGTCCACCTCCTAATAAGCATTTTTGAGGGAGCCGTTCCCCAAGCGTTATAGATCAATATAAATTGTGATACAGTGCTAATATCTAGCATTTAAAGTGGGGTTTTTTTTTTCTCTTAAACAACATTACTTATTTAGGGTTTTTGCTTAAACCTACATATAAAATAGCAAGGGGTATTGCATGGTTCGAAATTAAGAACCATGTAACACCCCCGTTTTTAAGCTTAATCACAGACATTTAGTTTAGTCTGTGAATTTGGAACTCTGATACTTCTTTATGGTAGAGTACTGCTTACTATAAAAAACTTTACCTAACACTGGTCTACACCAGTGGGATTTTTTTTTTTCATTGGTCTTCACCTTAAATTTTTTTTTTCTTTTTCTCGTCCCTTTCCCTACCCATTTTTTTGAAGGGTTGGAGGGCATAGGGAGGCACCGAGGTCGGATATAGGTGGTATAAACGAAGTAGCAACTATGACCTATAATTCGGTGGGTAAACATGCTACGGTAATATCTCATAACGTACAAGGCCCAAATTTACCAGAGAAGAGACATTTTGTACTTCGGGAGTTGAAAAAAGCTAAACCACACTTTGTATTCTTACAAGAGACACATTTTAAACAAACTAGTGTTCCGAAATTGACGTCAGCATATTTCCCTACGGTTTTTCACGCAACCAACCCTATAGATAAAACAAAGGGGGTGTCAATATTGATTAGCAAGAGGGCGGGTTTCCAGGTTGATACGTCCTTGGTGGACCTGAACGGGAGATATGCATTTGTGAGAGGAGTTTACGCGGGAATACCCACTACCCTAGCGAGTGTATACTTCCCGAACAGGTCACAACTGGGGTTCTGCCAAAAAATGGTAAACATGCTCTTAGGATTTGCCAAGGGACGGGTGATAATGGGTGGAGATATGAATATACCTCTTCAACCATTACAAGATACTTCAAATAAAAGCTCATGCATACACTATAAGACCCTTACTCGGATAAAAGAATTAATCCAATCATTAACTTTGGTAGATTCCTGGAGAACTCTACACCCGGAGGGTAGAGATTTCACCCATTATTCAGCAATACATGATAGATATGCACGTATCGATTATTTGTTTCACAACGTGACATAAATAATATATCACATGCAAGGATTGGGACACAGGTCCTTTCGGACCATGCACCAATATCTGTGACGTTAAAAACTAATACACCCAGAGTTTTCAATTGGAGATTGAATGCAGATTTAATTGCTGACCCAACTATTAATACCCAGATAATACAACACATACAATCATATTTTAGGTTGAATACGCTACAAGAGACTACCCCGATGGTTAGATGGGAAGCACATAAGAGTGTCATAAGGGGAGAACTCATTAAGTTGGGCTCACAACGGAAAAAAGAAAGAGAAAAAAGATCCAAACTCTCATCCACTCAATCTCCAATCTAGAGAAAACACATAAAAAATCTCTGTCAATAAACGTCGCAACAGAGTTGCTACAGAAACGCAAAGAACTCCAACAGATAATTGAGGCGAAAGCTAAGCGGCTATTTTTTCTACGTAAGGGGGTCTACTATGAACATGGAGATAACAGTGGTAGATATCTTGCAAGGGCGCTTAGAACAGCCCAGAACTCAAATATTATAACAGGGATTAGGAATGTATCCGGTAAAATAGAATTAGCAGCAGAAAAAATTGCAGCACAGTTTCATATATTTTATTCAGCACTATATAATATTGCGCCACAACACAGAACCCCGGAATTCTCTGGAGATAGAGCGGCTAACATTGCAGCTTATTTGACGAGCAGTGGGCTTCCAACACTCACAGAGGAAGTAGCTAATGACCTGGATCAACCCATTACCGAGACTCAATTGCGCCTTGCACTAAAAGATATTAAACCAAACAAGAGCCTGGGCCCTGATGGATTTAGTTCTGCATACTATAAACAATACGCAGATCTTTTAATACCTCAATTAGTACCGGCTTTGAACTCCCTTACAGAACCACTACAGACCTCACCTGTATTCCTTCATGCACATATATCAGTTATTCCCAAAACAGGGAAATCAACATATGAATGCGCTAACTATAGACCCATCTCTCTTTTAAATACTGATTTGAAGTTGTTTTCTAAAGTCTTGGCCAATAGAATCAAACCTAATTTGTCGACAATAATAATGGATGATCAGGTGGGTTTTGTAGTGGGAGGAGAGACTAAAGATAATGTAATTAAGACGCTCAATTTAATACATCATGCCCAACAGCGAAATGTCGAGGGCCTTCTCGTGTCGACAGACGCGGAGAAGGCCTTCGACAGAGTAGCGTGGGACTTTTTAATGGCAACTTGCAGACGTGAATTTTCCCCCTAAAATGATGGGATGGATAGCATCGCGCTATCATTGCCCAACAGCGAGGATCAAAATAAACCATCTCTTATCGGAACCAATTATAAAAAACGGGACACGACAGGGGTGCCCGCTGTCACCACTATTATTTATTTTGACGATAGAACCCTTTTTGAGACAAGTAAGGGCGGACAAATCAATACAAGGGATGAGAGTTAAGGAGAACACGTACAAAGTAGCGGCATACGCAGACGATTTGTTATTTTATGTAACACAACCTTTGATTACAATTCCGAACTTGATGAAAGCGTTTGAAAAATATAGTTATGTATCAAATTTTCGTATAAATTTTTCGAAATAGGAAGTACTTAATCTAAATGTCCCGGAAAGTAAATTGTCACAATTAAGAGAAAAAAGTTCTCTCAGATGGGCCACAGGGGCCCTGAAATATTTGGGTGTTTGGATAACCCCGAGTTTGGATACTCTGTACTCTAAAAATTTTATCCCATTACTTAAATTGAGTTAGACTTGAAACAATGGCATACTAAATTTTTTTCATGGTTCGGAAGAGCAGCCACGACCAAAGCAATTAACCTACACCACTGGCTCACCTCATCTAAATCCCAAGGCTTTTTTCTCTCACTGGACGCAGAGAAGGCGTTTGACAGGTTGGCCTGGGACTACCTATAAGCGGTACTACATCATATTGGACTTCCAACAAGGCTGATATCCCTCATAATGTCCCTCTATGACTCGCCCTCAGCTAAAGTGAGGGTCAATGGTCACCTGTCAAACGCCTTCCCTATCAAAAACGGCACTAGACAGGGCTGTCCTCTCTCTCCAATCCTTTTCATATTGACCCTCGAACCTCTTCTTAGATGTATCAATGCCAACCAAAACATCAAAGGGCTCGAAATCTCCAACCAAACATACAAACTTGCTGCTTTTGCAGACGACATATTTCTCAAGGAACCCCTTATCTCAATCCCCAACTTGCTCAAAGACTTCCACCTCTTTAACATCCTCTCAAACCTTAAAATTAATTTCAATAAATCCCAAGCCCTTAATATCTCCCTACCGGAAGCCACACTAAGAAACTGCAAAGCAAACTTTCCATTTAAATGGGATCCAATTGCGATCAAATACTTGGGCATTCACCTCCCCCCCAAACTTACGAATCTATTTAAAGCCAATTACTCACCCATTCAGAAAGCCATAGCAGAAGACCTTAAAAGATGGAACAGCACCTTCCTATCTTGGTTCGGTCGGGCAGCTCTGCTTAAGATGAATATTTTACCCCGGATCCTCTATATCTTTCAAGCAGCGCCCATCTCCGCCCCCCCCCCCCTTCGTTTTTCAAACAAATGAAATCCCTCTGTATCAACTTCCTATGGAGCCAGAAGAGACCAAGGATTAGCTATGATCAGCTGATTAAACCCAAACATAAGAGAGGGATCAACCTCCCAGATTTCCAACAATACTACTGGGCCTGCCACTTAGCCAGAATCGTAGATTGGAACATACACGCTCAATCAAAGGACTGGATATCACTAGAACAGTCCTTTTGCCAACTTGATCTAAGCTCAACTCCCTGGCTAACACCTAAACATATCCCTCTCACTCTGAAAACGCATCCTCTCATTGGACCTACCCTTAAATGCTTCTCCTTGGCCTCTTCCAAGTGCAAACTTTCCTCCAACCAGAGTACCCTCACCCCATTGAATAATAACCCTGCCTTTCCTATTGGCCGAGAATTGTCACAAATTCTACATAAATGGCCCCACTCACAGTTCAAAGCATTTCACCTCCTGGAAAACAATTCCTTGTTGGACTTCCCAAACTTAACTAATTTAATGTCAGACAAAACTTTCCCCAATTCGCTTTATGTACACATGACGAACTGGTTCAAACGCAACGATCAAAATAATCAACTCTCTCGTCCCCTCTCTCTCCTGGAATACCTATGTATCCAAACTTCTCCCCAGAATCATCTGATCTCGACCATACATTATTTGTTCTTTGATAACACCCCCTCAAAATCATTAAAGCATGCAGGGTTCATACACATTTTCACCAATAAAATTCCATGACTTTTCCATGACTTCACGTAAATATTCATGACCTAATGTTTCATGAAATGTCTATGTATACATGTTAAATAAGAAGAAAATTCATGTCACACCCAGCATATTTTTACTAAAATAAATGACAATCTTTGTAGTGTACAGTATCTCTGCAGTTAGGGTTTAGTTTCTGGATACAGCGTGACTCAAAATGGTCCCTTGTTTTACAGTGGATGAGATAGAAGCACCGATGCCGCAGCTGGGAGCCGGTGTCACTTCAGGTGCATGGGTGAAAAAGCGCTGCCTCTCCCATGTTCGAAATGTCAAATGTTTTACGACACACACTGTACATTTAGCGGACATGATACAGGAGAAGGTCAGAGGCTGCAGACATGATACAGGAGGTGGTCAGAGACTGCAGACATGATACAGGAGGTGGTCAGAGGCTGCGGACATGATACAAGAGAAGGTCAGAGACTGCAGACATGATACAGGAGGTGGTCAGAGGCTGCGGACATAATACAGGAGGTGGTCAGAGGCTGCGGACATGATACAGGAGGTGGTCAGAGGCTGCGGACATGATACAGGAGGTGGTCAGAGGCTGCAGACATGATACAGGAGGTGGTCAGAGGCTGCGGACATGATACAGGAGATGGTCAGAGGCTGCGGACATGATACAGGAGGTGGTCAGAGGCTGCGGACATGATACAAGAGAAGGTCAGAGACTGCAGATATGATAGAAGATAGAAGAGCACAGGGGAAGCTGAGAGCACTGGAGGAGCTTAAGGGCACGGGGTGGGGGGGACTGGAGAGAATTAAGGGGGGGTTTGGAAAGCATTGCAGGGGGGTTGGAAGGCGCGGGGGGGCATGGAAAACCAGGGGGATGGAGAGCACTGAGGGGGGAGGCAGGGAGCTGAAGAGCACTGGGGGAGCCAGAAGGCATGGGGGGGAAGAGATTAAAATCACTGTGGGGAGCTGAAGAGCACGGGGGAGGGGGGGCTAAGAGCACGGGGGAGGGGGGGCTTAAGAGCACGGGGGGGGGGGGGGGGACTTAAGAGCACGGGGGGGGGGACTAAGAGCACGGGGGGGGGGACTAAGAGCACCACGGGGGGGGGACTAAGAGCACCACAGGGGGGGGGACTAAGAGCACCACGGGGGGGGGACTAAGAGCACCACGGGGGGGGGACTAAGAGCACCACGGGGGGGGACTAAGAGCACCACGGGGGGGACTAAGAGCACCACGGGGGGGGACTAAGAGCACCACGGGGGGGGGGGACTAAGAGCACCACGGGGGGGGGGGACTAAGAGCACCACGGGGGGGGACTAAGAGCACCACGGGGGGGGACTAAGAGCACAGGGGGGGGGGGGACTAAGAGCACGGGGGGGGGGGGGGGACTAAGTGCACGGGGGGGGACTAAGAGCACGGGGGGGGGGACTAAGAGCATGGGGGGGCTAAAGAGCACTGGGGGGGGTAAAGAGCACTGAGGGGGGCTAAAGAGCACTGAGGGGGGGCATTTTTACATTCAGCGTATAGCACTGGTACAGGTAGGTGTCCTTCCGGGTCCGCAGTTTGCCCTTACTGTCAGTCACTGGCCAGCAGCAGCAGCCGAGGAGATGACCCAATCAGGCAGCGGGGAGGGCCGGCCGCGGCTTGCCTAGAGACACTGTGACTGGCTAGCAGCAGCAGTAACAGCCGGGAGATTATCAACCAATGAGGCAGCGGAAGCGTCACTGGAGGGCGGGCCGGCCGCATGAACGTGATGACTGTTACTGCACCCTTCCGCGTCATCATCACGTTCATGCAGCCGGCCCGCCCTCCAGTGACGCTTCCGCTGCCTCATTGGTTGATAATCTCCCGGCTGTTACTGCTGCTGCTAGCCAGTCACAGTGTCTCCAGGCAAACCGCAGCCGGCCCTCCCCGCTGCCTGATTGGGTCATCTCTTCGGCTGCTGCTGGCCAATGACCGCACGCGCATACCGCGGACCCGGAAGGACGGTAATACAGCAAAATGTAAATACAGTATGTGGCAATATAATTCTCATAAAATAATTAAAATAATTAAGCATCCGCTCCCCACTGCTCCCACAGTAATTTAATTCCATGACTTTTCCAAAACCTAGTGTATTTCCTAATTTTCCATGACCTTTCCAGGCCTGGAAAGTGTCATCTAAAAATTCCAAAACTTTTCCAGGACCGTATGAACCCTGAGCATGAGACGCCTGGGAACGAGATCTGAATACTCAACTATCAGACAAGGAATGGGAAAAGATCTTCACCATTGCTCATAAAGGCTCCGTTAATGTTACAACCCAAGAGAACAATTACAAAATCATTTCCAGATGGTACAGAACCCCAAATATCCTTCATCACTACAACGCCAACATCCCAGATACATGTTGGCGTTGCTCTCAGGAAAGGGGCTCAATGCTTCACATTTGGTGGGAATGTCCCCTCATCCAACCTTTTTGGTCTCAGGTACACCAACTAATTACACAAATATCACCACAAACGCCCCAATAATCCCTCCCATGCCCAAGCCTCAAACCTTAACCGAGAAGAAAAACAAGCGCTCAAACACCTCATTGACAGCAAAGATCTCATCATAAAAACTGCTGACAAGGGTGGGGGCATAGTCGTACAAAATAGGGACGAATACATCCAGGAGGCCCTTCGTCTCCTTTCTGACACCTCCACCTACCACCCCCTTCCACAAGACCCCCTTACCAAATTTCAAGCGGAGGCACAGTCCCTCGCTAAAGATGCCAAAGAAAATGGGATTATTAATAAACACGAATTTTCATTCTTTAACAGGGATTTCTTTTCCACCCCATACTTCTATCACATACCCAAAATCCACAAAAACAGTAGTAACCCCCCAGGTCGCCCCATCGTAGCCGCCATGGACAGTATTACAAGCACATTCTCTCAATATATCGATCAATTCCTTCAACCTTTAGCGCAAAGTCTCCCCTCCTACATTAGAGATGGTGTCTACCTATTGGACCTCCTTAGCCACTACTCGTGGGAGCCCACCTACATGTGGGCATCCCTTGACGTTAATTCACTCTACACCTCCATTCCTCATCAGGTCGGACTCAGGGCCGTTTCACATTTCCTATCCGCAGATCCCAATATCAACCCCACACAAGCCCAATTCATCCTAGATGCCACCGAATTCTGCCTCACCCGAAATTACTTCGAATTCAATGAAGAATTCTATCTCCAAACCACTGGCACAGCTATGGGGGCAAATTTTGCCCCCAGCTATGCCAACCTCACCATGGGGTACTGGGAAGCCAATCACATCTGGCACAACAACCCCTTCTCCCCCAACATCATATTCTATGCCCGATACATAGACTATATTATCGTCATCTGGGATGGTCCCCAATCAACTTTCATGCAGTTTGTTGAACATTGTAACCAAAACCCCTACAATCTGTCATTCACTTCGGTGTGCGATTCGGCCGAACTAGCATTCTTGGATCTCACACTATACCACCATGAAGGTAGTATCTTAGCCAAAAACTACACAAAACCTACCGCTGGAAATTCCTTCCTACACTATGGGAGTTGCCACCACCCCAGGTGGGTATCAAACATCCCGAAAAGTCAGTTCTGTCGCCTAAAGCGAAAGTGCACCACTCAACAAGATTACCGCGAGCAGAGCGCTCTGTTATCCCAGAAATTCCTGGACAAAGGCTACCCATCACCCCTGGTCCAGCAAGCATATACACACTACCTCCAACAGTACAACACAACCGATTCCCAAAACTTGTCCTGCCCACGCAGCCCACCACCCCAACCTCTACGGTTCACCACCCAGTTTCACACAAAACACAGGAAAATGGAAAAAATCTTTCAAAAACATTAGTCTATTCTATTAGAGGACCCGCATTTAAAATCCACCATTACCCTCACGCCAAAAGTTTCCTACCGCAAAACCGCCAACATCAAGAACCTGATCGCCCCCAGTAAACTCAAGTCCGTTTCCACCCACCCAACCAACACCCTATGCCTCATCCCTCTCATAGGGATGTTCCAATGTCGTAAAGCTCTGTGCCTCACCTGTTCTCACATTCAGCATGGCCAAAAAGAATTCACCATCAAAGGCAAAACATACCCAATAAAACAGTTCCATAACTGCTCATCAGAATGTCATCTACTGTCTTACCTGCCCTTGTGGACTATTCTACGTGGGATGCACAATCAGACCACTTAGGAAAAGGTTTGGCGAGCATCGTCGCCTGGTTGAAAAGGGTAAAGACAAACACAGTGTCCCCAGACACTTCGCAGAATCCCATGACAAGTCCCCCCTAGGACTTAAGGTATGGGTGATGGAGTCCATCCCCAGCACATTGCCCAGGACTGAGCGTTTCAGGCGTCTCTGCCAGAGAGAGACTTTTTGGATTTATTCCCTTGAAACGCTCTCTCCTGGGGGCCTCAATGAGGAGATCGAGATCAATGTGCTGCTGTAGCCCATCTCCCATCTCCTTTAGTGTATTCACCTCCAATTGGTCTTCACTTATTAACATGAATATTCTTTGCCCAGGTTCATCATTTCATCCTCCAGAGATTCCTCTCATCTCCTCTGATAACAACTCCTTCACCATGTGTAACTTCCAAAGTAAGTATCCAGTATATAGGTCCAAATGTATCTTTGTATATCACAAGCAACTTCCCAAGTGCGTATCTATTCAACAGTTCCCACAGTCTGCATAACTGCCTTGATTACGTCTCATACCCTAGCATGTCACCCCAGTTTGTCCTATTATCTTAATGCCAATTCGCCACTCTCCACATTTATTGTCATCCCTTCTGGCAATAATCTTCACTACTTCTCATTTTCCCATATATTATTTCTTTACATATTTATAATGGTTTTAGATTTATATATTATACATTATTTATTATCTTAACATATATTATTTTTTACATACAGTATTTCTATATATACCCTTTTTTTTATATACAAAATCTATTTTTATATACTCATTTTTTTATATATTCATATATTTTTTCAAAATTACTTTTTACATTTTTCACACACATATATTTTTTATATATAATTTTTACATGTGTCTATAGGTGTGCGCGTGTATATATATGTGTGTATGTACGTATGTATATATATATATATATATATATATATATATATATATATGTATGTATATATATGTATGTATGGGTATATTTCTTTTTATTCCTCCATATTTTTCCCTATATGTATATACAATATCCTCTCAATTCTCATTTTTCTATTTTCCATTTTTAATTTTTAATTATTCATTTCCAATCCCACTCATAATTATTCATCTCCAATCCCACTCATCTGTATCGTTACTGTCATCCCCATTCCCATCAATATTCAGCATCCCCTTCCCCAACCAACTACAGCTCCACCTTTATGCACATCGGTCTTGGGACCAATCATAGCACATTTCGCTGATTAAGGATTGACCTCCGCATCATCCCATTCAGTTACATACACTCTCCGCCCCCTCTCACTTGCTCTCTTCTCCATCCCGGCTCTCACACTGTTCCCCGCCTCTCGTATGTCCTCGGGGCGTTGTGCTGCTGTGCGGTCATCTTACTGTCCCTACTGAGCCACCGTACCTCAGCTCCCCACACCACTGGCATATAAGCCCATATAAGCCCACCCTGCACGGCCTGAAGGAGCGCATGCTCCGCAACGCGTCGCCGTTCGAGTACACAGTGTCTCCAGGAAGTGACATCACGGCCCTCCTCCCTGCGGACCCACGCTGCCAAACCACCACCGAGCGATCAGCGCGTCCCACACCAGGAGATTGCAGCTCATCCTCCGCAGCACCAGCTCCGACAGGATCACGGAAGGACCCCCTGGACGACCTCTGCAAACCCACCACTCTGTTGAGATGCCTGTTTTTATCTGACTCCTGTGAGTAGCACTCCTTTAATTGTTAATAAATGTTACATTGCTACACTTAGATCGGCGCCCGGTCTTCTCTCTTCTTGTCTTGGATCCTACAGGGTTACTTCACCCTTCACTGGAGGCGGCCATCAAAGTGCATAGCAAGCCACACTGGACTCCGTTTACCGAAGCCAACCTTTCCATATTTGCTTTTTGCATAGATACTGCATGCAGTTCTGACTATCTGATTGCGCCAATCTCTCCCCTCCTCCTTGACATTGATTTCACCCCGGCTCAGATGCTTCTTCACCATTCCAATATACCACAAAACACTTCCTATGCACCTATTAAACGCAGCTAAGCTCTGCATTCCAGTCCATTGGAAATCAAGAAATATCCCATCGATGACAGAGCGGTTCAAGAGAATCAATAAGATTGCTGATATGGAAGATCTGATACACTCTGCCAACGATGTTCCCTCTAAATTCTATAAAACATGGTCGAGTTGGCTTTCTTTTCGCTCCTCCAAACAATATACTGACCTTATAGACGCAGATTCCCCCGCAACCCGTGTAAATTCAGACACTCTCACTCCTACTCTCACACCATTCTATATAATGTTTCCTCTAGGATCATCCCATTTTAATTTTGATAAGGGTCTCCCTCCCCAAACAAGGGTAGCCAAGGGAACCTCACAACGTGCTAATTGATCGATCCGTTCCTTCCAATACAACAAGATTTTCTTTTATTACCCTCCCCCCCCACCCCCCTCTCCACACCAACATCTTTCCCTAATCCAGTACTCGCTTCCATCAGAAATTCAATGCACTCAGTTTTGTAACTATTGTTATGTAGCATTGTTTCACTCCATTTACCAAACTGTAAAATGTTGACCATTATTCGGTTGTTGCAATGTTGTTATCACTTGCGCCTCGGCGCTGTCCTTATTCTAATGTCACTATGGAAAGTTTACATGTTTTGCCAAAATATTTTTCTCAATAAAAAAACTTTTATGGAAAAAAAAAAATGGTAACTCTTCCAAGACTGCTTTATTTGTTTCATACTCTGCCAATTAAGATTCCTAATAGCTATTTTGCTAAACTCGGAAGTATCCAGACCCAATTTATTTGGGCACATAAACAGCCGCGAATACGGCATAACTTGATTACTAGACGGAAGGAGAGGGGAGGAATGGGAGTACCGGACTTTCGACTATATTATCAGGCAACTCACCTTACACGAATCATCGACTGGCATTTTCATGAATCAAAGAAAGCATGGGTAAAGTTAGAATCAGACATTATAGAGTGTCCGCTACGATTTTTGCCTTGGATAACATGGCAAAAATGTCCGGCCACAGCGAAGGCCCACCCATTAACAAAACAGACATTAGCAATGTTTCATGGAGTCATTAAACTCCATGCCATATCGAGTTCCCCGGGACCTCTTACGCCATTGATAAACAACCCAGAATTTGTGCCAGGGTATTCAGACGTTTGGCTTAACGCACGAGAAAATAATAACGTAACTTTGAAGTCGCTGCACATTTTTTTAAGGAAGGTATTCTTATAGGAAAAGACCAACTGAAACACACACAATGCTTTAACCATACCTTTCTGGTCATATCTACAATTACATCATTTTTTAAATGAACCCTTGAGGAAGAAGGCCTGTGGGAGACAAATTTCGGCCTTTGAACAGATATGTCTGGATCAAACGCCATTTAAAAAAGCGACGTCATATACTTATATACTGTTACTTTCCAGTGCAAAAATTAAACCAGATAAGTTTAAAGAAAATTGGGAAAAAGTGCTACAAGTTGCAATTTCAGATAAAAAATGGATCACAGCATGTACTATGACACATAAATGTTCAAGGAGCACTAGATTCCAAGAAAATGCGTACAAACTCCTCACCCAATGGTACATGACACCGGTGAAAATAAGTGGTTCCCAAATACATCTGAAACATGCTGGAGATGTGGTCAATCAGGAACATTATATCATATATGGTGGCAGTGTACAAAAATAGTTGAGTATTGGACTCAAATACGAGAGTTGATTGAGGAAATTGCAGGTACAGTTATTCCATTAACCCCTGAATGTTGTCTGTTACATGTTACGGACGTCGCAGATCATAAGTACAAAAATTCAATAGTATGCCATCTCCTGAATGCGGCAAAATTAATACCGAAACATTGGAAATCTACCACATCTCCATCAATTAGAGAATGGGCGTTTGCAGTCAGAGATATCTATAATATGGAAGAGACTATAGCCATTGCTTCAGATAAAATAAATAAATTACAATTAACATGGAGGCCATGGCACACCTTCCAATGCTCAGATAGGTTTACCCAGCTTATAGATGCAAGATCCGACCCGGTGCCTCGCATATGACATGATAGATACCTAGAGATCCCCCCTCCTTCCCCCCGTTTTTTTTTTCTTCCTTTTTTCCTTATTCTTAAGATTATTTCTTAAGGAAAATTAAGATTGTAAAAACTTAAAATTGTATATGTCTGACACAAGGTAATATTGAAGTGTGGTCAACAGTGTAAATGCAAAATGGATACCGGCTTATCAAAAAGAGAACAGAAATATTAGAAAGAAAGAAATTCATTCGGTACAGAACATGGATAGATGAGTAAGAATAACATATTGGTTGTTCTAAGGAAATGGGAGGGGAGTAGAGAGAGGGGAGGAGGGGGAAGTGGGTTTTTTTTTTTTCTTCACAGGGTGTGGTTATTGGAGTGGAATGTTGAAGTTTATATTTTTGCATATGCGGGACGGGTGTTCAATTCTGGTTGTGTGTTATAAGAGGGGAGAGTGGGGTTTTTTTTTTTCTGCACAAGATACGATTTCACGAGAAATTTATATATGGAATTAATCCTCTAATATAGGTAGTAGTGAGCGAGATATGGTTAACACGATTCTAAAGAACACAAGGTGATAGGGGAGGGAGGTGAGGGGGCTGTGACCCCTTCAACCCCTCCCCCCCACCCCCTTAGGGGGGAACCCCCCCTTTTTTTTTCTCCTCCTCTTCTCTTCGCCCGCTCTCTCCCTTTGGACAGAGAAGGGATTTAAATATGGTAATAAAGATGGGACTATCCCACCCCACCTCAGTAAGATTACGGAGAGTTGCAGAATGAAGTATATATAATTGGTCTGAGAGCCAGGGGCTGTAATGGAGGACATAGGTGGTTGAAAAAGAACAAGGGGCATAAACCAAAACAATGACAAGGATCATAATTCAAACATATTTTTTGAAAATTAAAGCGATATATAATGTAGTGTGTATTGGAATACACCAACTAGGGGTTTTATTTACAGTTTTAACAGCAGTAAAAATAGGATATCAACCAAGGATTGGGACATGGTAGGAAAATTACTGTGACAGGCCCTATTTGCCAGGTCATACCAGGGATCCCTTCCAGGATAAAGTGTCCCCTGGGCAAGGTTTGTACAGGGGGCCCTTTATGGGGTAAGTTTTCAGGGAGAAGGTGATAGACCAAGGATATTGGTGAATGGATATGGTGTTTTGGATCTTACAAGGCTATTTATGAATGGATGTGCTATTGATTAGCTTCCTACGCCATGTGCCGATAAAGCCAGAGACTGTAAAACAGAACGGAAGATCGGTCCTTGAGAAAGAACGTCTCGCAGCGGAAGGCAGCAGCGAGGTTCGACGACCATCCGAACGACGTCCGTGTACCAAGACCTGCGAGGCCCGTCCGGGGGCCACCAGACTGACATTCGTTCCGACGCCAACCTGCGGAGGAACCTGGAAAACAGAGTAAAAAACATACAGTAGCCGATAGCGGTGCCAAGGCACTAGGGCTGAACAATAGTCGATGTGATATCGGCCATCGTGCTGTGGGTGTGGGCGATAGTCACATCGCCGAAGATACGATGTAAGGCATAGGCATTAGGCAGGGAGAAGTCGGGATGACTCACAGTGGTTGTAGCAGAACACAGCCCGACATCAGTCCCACACGTTCAGTCTGCCTGCCTGCAGCTAGCCTAGTTCTCCGGCTGACGGTAATATGATCCTAGAGTGAGGAGCTCAGCTCCTCCCTGTAACCAATCAGCGGCTCTCGCCATACTGACACTGAAGAACTGGAAACAAGCTTGTATTGTAACAGTTCAGAGTGAAGAGTCGAGTCAGTACGTGTGGGACTGGATGGATGTCATGTCAGCCTGTGTTCTTCTACCTCCTGCCACCCGACTGTGCCTAATCCACACTGACTGTCAATCCCTACAACAACATTAACCCTGGCCTGCCCTGGCTGTATGGTGCAATCTGCAATTACAATCAGAAGAAGGCTGCGCTGCTGCAATACTTCCATGATTTCCTCTCAATATCGCAATATATATTGTTGAAAAAAAAATATCGCAATGTACTTTTTTCCAATATCGTGCAGCCCTACAAGGCACCACCAACGCGTCTGCGGCGTCAGCCAGAGGATCGCGCGTCCTGGCCACAAATCTTACCAACCCTTTGTGGAGACGGGACGCAAACAAATCCACACCCGGGGTCCCCTACCGGGCGCACAGGAGGTGAACCACCCCCGGATGTAGAGACCATTCCCCTTGGTCCAAAGTCTGGCGACGTAGATAGTCCGCCTGCCAGTGTTCCACACCCGGAATGAGAACGGCCAAGAACAAAGGTACCTGCGATCTGGCCCAGGACAGAATCTCGGCCACTTCCTTGGCCGCCTGGGCACTCCACGTGCCCCCCTGGTGAATGATATAAGCCACAGCCGTGGCATAGTCTGTCTGTACCCGCACCAGACACCCCTGAAGCTGAGATGACCACCGGAAAAGACAAAGCTTGATCGCTTGGAGCCGTTGATCGGTAGCGAAGTCTCCCCCCGCCGACCACATCCCCTGGGTGCAAAGTGTGCCCAGAACTCCACCCCAGCCCGACAGGCTGGCATCCGTGGTGACAATCGTCCATCATAGAGGTCGGAAGGACTGACCTTGCATCAAGGACAGCGGCAAGAGCCACCACAGGAGATCTGACCGCACCGGATAACTCAAGGAAATACTCCTTTCCAAGGACTGAGGTGTCCTGTCCCACCTGTCCAGGATCTCCATTGGCAGAGACCTGGTGTGAAATGGAGCAAACGGAACTGCTTCGAAGGCCGAGACCATAAGACATGCAGGTCCGCAAAGAGGAGAGATCGACCTTCCTGAAAGTTTCGATCTCCTCCCGCAGAGTCCCGATTTTGTCCTCCGGAAGGAAGACCCAAGATTCAGCAGAGTCCAGGACCATCCCTAGGTAATGGAGACTAGTAGAGGGAGTCCGTGCCGACTTCTGAAAATTGACGGTCCACCCGAACTCCTGAAGTGTCTGAACCGTCACAGCCAGATCTTTGCCACGGTTACCCATGAGGTCGACCTGAACAAGAGGTCGTCCAGGTAACCAAGGACCGCAATGCCCCGTAAACGCAGTAAAGATAGACCGGAGCCAATACCTTGGTGAAAACCCTGGGATCCGAAGCGAAACCGAAAGGCAACGCCACAAACTGGTAATGCTCCCCAGCCACCGCGAAGCAACGATATCTCTGATGACCCTCGAAAATAGGGATGTGGAGATACTGGCATCCATCGCCTTGCAGGATGGGTAAGTCTCCAGGCCTCAACAAGGCCATCACCAACCGGATGGATCCCATCCTGAACTTCCCGCACAAAGCGGTTCAGGGACTACAAGTCCAGAATCGGACACACCGTGCCCTCTCTTCTGTGCACCGTGAACAGGTTGGAGTAAAAACCGCAAAACCTTTCCTGGAAAGGAACAGGTACAATGAATCCGTGTGCAAGCAAATCGTGCACAGCCCTCAGGAGATCTGTGAGACTAGCTGGACGGGAGGAACCTGTCCGCGGGGCGAGATCGAAACTCGATCTTGTACCCTGAACGAATCAGCTCATGAACCCACCTGTCCTGAATGCCGGACAACCAGGGTTCCTGAAAGGAAAACAGACGTCCTCCCACCCCGACAACGGGGAGGGCTTCCCTTTAGGGAGAGGTGGACTGGGCCGCGCGAACCAGACTGACCGGCGTTTGGCTTACCCGGCCACGGCTCCTCATTGCCACCGTGAAGTCGGAAAGGGCTTATCCTTCTCCTGCGTCCCAAAGGCAATTATGTTGAGTCTTGAAGTAGGGCCCCCTCCGCGTGCGGGGGGGCTCTCCCACTGTGACCTGGGGCAGACGAGTACTCTTACCTCCCGTGAGCCCCTTAATCAACTCCTCTAGAGTTACCCCAAAAAGACGACCCCCCTCATAGGGGACCCTCAGACAACGTTTTTTAGGACGTGTGGTCAACCGACCAGCACTTTAAACAGGTAATGTGGTGGATCGCAATCCCCACCGCAGACAACCGGGCGACAAACGGAGCCACGTCCAAGGCCGCGTCGCCTAGGAACATTGCAGTGTGGATGAGCTGATCCTGCTGCGAAGCCCCTTGCACCATGTCATAAGCGCCTGAGAGGCCATCGCTGAGGCAAAACAAAGGTTTCAACAGAGAATAAATGTGGCGGGCAAGCGCTTCCACACGCCTATCAGCCGGATCCCTGAATACCGGGAATCCTCTACTGGCAGCAAGCCTAGACAGTGTGATCCACTGCTTGGGGACACCGACCAACGTTCGCCTACCGCCTCCAAAAAACAGAGAGCGGATAGAAAAACGCTTCGGCACCACCAACGTGCTAAATGCGCCGCTACTGGCCATTCACAATCTCGTGAAAATCCACCGGACAGGAAAAAAGCCTGACCCGACTGTCTGGGGTCTGCAGAACCCGAATAAAAGGACCGCTAACTTGATTGAGCTGGCTCATCATTAAGATAAGAGTTTCTGTGATGACGCCCATGAGAGCATCCATCGTATCGCGTTCCCGCGCTACCGAGGAGGAAGATTTCCCCTCCTCCTCTCTCTCAATGTAAAGGACCGGGACCCCTCAGGGGGACCATCATCCATGGCAACCAATTCGGGCACAGAGTCAGAGGACAGGGAGGGCACAGGCCGTTTTTAAGGGGGAGCGTGCCGACATCAGCAGATTCACCTGGGAAGCCAAAGTCGCCAGAGCAGCAGATATTGGGGCCATAGGAGAGGGTTCAGACGTACCCGAAGTCCCCACCAGGTCTGCACGGGATTAATTATCCTGGGAGTCCATAATTGCCTTAAATGAAAAAAGGGACGCTAGCGCTTTAAAATCGGCGGTTCCCGCGCCCCCCGCAAACTGCACTAACAGAAAGAGCCCCCTGTGAAAACACACTAGCCACAAGTAAAAAAACGTTTTGGTTGAAAAATCTGCAGCCTGTCAGCACATTTTTACACAGGAGAAAAATGGAGAGGAAGGAGGAAGTGTCCTCGCATCGCTAGAGGCCCGCCATCGAGCCCAGAGAAAAGGTGCCTAATGAAAGTCTATGACAAAAGTCACAGGGAAAATGGCCGCTTGCCCTTACTAGGCATGTTGCCCACATCCAAGATGGAGCCCGACCGGGAGCCTGAGCAGAATCCTCACATGGCTGCTGTCTTACACAGAGCTGAGAATCTGCATACCACTAAACGTGGCGGCCGCTCTAAATGGCTGCAAAATAAGTGTACAAAACACATTTCTGGCTATCAGCAGGGATCCCAGGGAGACCCCCACAGCATTCCCATACAACGCCCCCAGCGGTGGCATGGAGGAAGGGAGAAACCCAACCCGGCCAGAAGAGGAATCCTACAGAGACCACCAGCCCTGCTATCCCTTAAGAGTGGGCCCACAACCCCCCAAACGTCCCCAGGGACAAGGGTGTTCAGTACTCACCAGTCCAGCAGCAGGCACCGCTCAGATACGGGAGACCTCCCATCTCAAGTGGGGCTGCCGTCAGCCATGGAGGGACGCTGGCAACACGCGGGCGATCTGGGTTGAGACATCCTCAGCGAAGCGCAGTTCCACAGGCTCGTCCCCATGTGGAGGGGCACTGGGCGTACCAGTAACCTGCGATGCTCGTTGGCAGGCTGGGACTCCATAAGGATCTATGATACCCAGTCCGAGGCCCAGCTCTGCAGTCACTTGTAGTCCTCCAGGAAAGGAATCCCTGACTAATGATAGTGAGAGAAAATAAAAATCTATTGTGTAAGGGAAAAAAAACAAATTCAGAAAAAAATATAAGAAAGCCAAGACACTAGGTCCCAGCAGGAAAGACCTAAAGCTCTGCTCCTGACGCTAGGCAGCTTCAAACTGAGGTAATTTAAGATTGGGTTATGGTAATGGTTGAGGGATGGCCCCCTAGTGGCGTGCTGCGGTACAAAAAGTTTTTTTGTATTAACCTGATAATGAATTATCTGCCTAGCCTGCCCCTGCAGAGTGCGCCAATACCCATTAGTGAAGGCTAATGCCATCGGACAGCGACTGTCAGAGGAAGTAACAAAAAATCTGTCTGGCAGACAGGAACTAAACTATTTTGTACCTGGACTGAATTACCTCGTGGACCCACCTGTCATGCAACAATGAGGTCCAAGGATCCGGGAAGAAACTGAGACGTCCCCCTACCCCTGAAGTGGGTGGGGGCGCCCCTTCAGGCAGAAGGGGTCTGCTTGGAGGTGCTTGGGGCAGAGGATTTCGGCTTACCAGACTGTTTCCCGGATCTTTTTCCACCCAAAGTCAATTTGGTTTTCTGTAATAAGGTCGCACGAAAAAGACGATTCTGGGCTGTAAAGGAAGGACCTCGCTACGCGAGGGAGACTTACCCTTAGTTGAGTGAGGAAGGAATGTGCCCTTTCCCCCAGTGAATGTCCTAATCAAGTCATCCAAGGAGGAACCAAAAAGGCGATCACCCTGAAATGGAGGATCTGCCAAAAGCTTCTTAGAAGCCTGGTCGACCGACCAGGACTTTAGCCAGATCGCATGTCTGATGAGCACACTTACCACTGACGCTCTGGCTGCGAGCTGAATAAAGTCCAGGTTAGCATCACATACAAATTGCAGAGTCTGCGATAATTGGTCAGAAAGTTCCAGGGCAGATGACGGTAACGGGGTGCGACTAGCGCATGCGCTCTGAAGGAACGGCTGCTTGTGCCGTTCCTTCAGAGCCCCGTATCATTACTGTCGGCTCCCGCGCGCATGCGCGGGAGTGACGTCTTTGTGGCTCCAGCCAATCAGATGGCCGGAGGCCGCTAACCCGCAAGAAGGGCGACACAACATGTCGCCCATGAGACAGGTAAGTGGTTGGGACTGCGGGGCTTCTTTCTTAGGTAAGTATTTCATAATGAGCTAGTATGCGATGCATACTAGCTCATTATTTGTTTTTCTTTCATGTGTTCATTTTTTAAAAAAAATAAAAAATTTGGAGGTTTACAACCTCTTTAACTAACTTAACTACAGTTTTTTTTCCCATTAATCGAAATATTCAGCCAGCTAATCGATTAATCATTAGTTGCAGCCCAGTGAGCTTGTTTTTTAAGGGGAACTAAACTGCAAACAATACTCACCTCCACCTTTCAGTGATGCAACGGTTCCATTCCTTGACAGCTGCTGTCAGCTTCTCCCAGGCTGGGTTTTAGGCCTCTTGATTAGCGTTGTGACGTCATCCTACACTGCGAGCAGGTAGATAAGAGTGTGTTATTGCAGAAGACACATAGCATGTCTCCTCAGCAATAAAGAGCAGCCCGCTCGCAGTCTAAGGCTCCATGTACACGGGACGCTGGAAATGGTCGTTTAGGAGCAGTTGAGCGTTTTTTTCAGAAGCCCCTGAACCCATCTACATTTTATCTTATCTGTCCATGTACACCAGGTCGTTTACAGTCATTTGCAGGCAGTTGCGTTCAGGGACTTTTTTTAGAACGCAATTATTTGCGTTCGAATGTGTGTTTCCCGGCGTTTCAAACGCACAAACGCGTCCGAACGCGTCTAAACGTGTCCGAACGCGATGACCCGCGTTTAGCGTTCGCGTTTTTCCATTTTAAAGGGGAATAATTTTTTTGACCTCTAGGAACGCTTCTAAACGCAAACGCCCCTAAACGCCGCTGAACGCCCGCTAAACGCGGGTACAAACGCGACCGAACGGACGTTTCAAACGTCCTAAAAATTCCAGCATTCAAAGGGACTTTTAACAACGTCCCGTGTACATGGAGCCTTACAAATTAGGTTTAGTTCCACTTTAAGGTTCACCATTATTGCAATAGATCTGACCCCCGCATTTTTGCATGCTTTAACATTTGTATTAATAGAGATTAGTCATTACATTGACAGCTTAACACCATTGACAGCTTAACACAAGAACTTCCATTTCTCTCACCTTTTATAGTGAACTCACTGTCTGAACGAATATTAAGTCTGGTAATATTCTGACTTTGGGCCTGCTCTATTGCTCTGCAGGCTGCCTAGAAAGAGAGAAGTCCAATAATACAGATTTTAGGTTAACGGTTCCAGGTTAAAGTAACCACTAAAAACATTACTGCAAAATATTGTATACTAATGCAGCCTGAGATGCAAGAAACTGATTATATAAAGATAAAATGACCTCCATGAACTGTCTCAGTGAACACAGTCTAATCTAGAATAGCATCTTTAAGGCCCCTTTCACACTTGTGCGACTTGTCATGCGACATAGGACTGCAAAGTCGCATGACAAGTCGTACCTCATGATTTCTAATGAGTACCGTTCAAATCGGTGCAACTTCAAAGTAGTCCCTGCACTACTTAGGTCCGACTTTGATGCAACTTGAGGTCCACAGACCTCAAGATTACACAGGTGTGCCGTTACATCAATATGTAAGATATAATACAATGCATAGTTGTGGTAATGTATTTATATTTGGTTATTATACGGCAATCTTGTGGTTATTTTGGTTGTTACACTTGCCTTTCTCTTCTGTGTTCCCTCCTGTCCCCTCCCACCTTTGATGTACTACCTCTTCCTGCTTCTTTATGCTTGTGGGAATAGAGATGGCCACATCTGTCTAGGCCTTTCATACAATCTTCTCACATCTGGTAACACATTACCATGTTTTGACCTGCAGATACCATCCTTCAATCATTTGCCACATTTTGTTGTCTGCTATACCTACTGCTAGCAATAAAACCTACATGGATGGAAAGAAATGATGTCTGGTGAGTTCAGCTATCTGATAACGATTGTCCGTGGTGATTGCATCTGCTTTTACAGGCCAGGAATAGGTCTCAGCAAGGGATAAGTCACTATTACAACAATTGGAGTAAGAATAACAGGCATTGCATCAAGTCCAGTCAAAATCGTGGCAAAATGGCGTAAAATAGTGTGTTTGAAAGGGGCCTTAAACTGTGTAAGTTCAAACATACAGTTTTACATGCCAAGTACCACAACACCAGAATAACAAACATGATAGAAGCTGTTCTACCTGTATTTCAGCCCTCTGATTCGTCTGTCTTCCAGACAATCTTTCAGAAACATTTCTGTAATACAAGGCACAAAATACTATTTGACAGCACAGAGCAAAGGACCAACACAGATCACTCAAAGTACAATTTGCGTTTATCACTGTTTACAAAGCATCCTGAATTTAAGGCAAACACCACATTGATTAAGTCTTTACTTTATCTCCTCTGTCTGCAAACTCTGTGTGTTCAAAAGACAGGTTTGGATTGCAACAGAATCACAACTTGAATGTAGTGCTGACCCTCCCATCTCCCTATTAAAATCCTGCTGTGCTGGGGAATGCATAAAACCAGTGTAAAGACAAATGTAGGCAGTTCCAACTCCGACTAGTTGTAAATTCAATTATAGTATTTAAAATTTTAAACCGCAACCTTTGCTGCCAGAACCATTTTTGTTTATTTTCCCCAACACATTAAAACCCCAAAAACATTTTCTAAAAGACTGGAGAATAAAATGGTGGAACAGTGGGAAAAATAACTATTTGATGCTCTACAGATTTTGTAAGTTTGTCCACTTAGGGTCTATAATTTTTATCATAGGTGTATTTTAAATGATAGAGATAGAATATCAACCAAAAATACATGATTCAAATGTTATAAATGGAGTTCCAGTTCAGTGAGTAAAAACCGAATTTTTGTAAAATCTTACCGTAAAATCCCTTTCTCTAAATGTCCTCCGACCGTCGCCGCCTATTCACACAGTCTTCACTAATGGGGTATTGCTTCCTCTCCGCAGGAATTTCTAGGCATAAGACTTGTAAAAGAACAATTCATCTACATAACCACACCCATGGGGGCTGTCCTAGTCCAATACCCCCCTGCAATAGCCATCTAACTCAGTTTGGTCGCAAGCAGTAATAGTGTAGAAAAAAACCCCAAAAGAGGGGCGGCGACTGTCGGAGGACTCAGAGAAAGGAATTTTACGGTAAGATTTTACAAAAATTCAGTTTTCTCTTACGTCCTCGGACAGGGACTGTCCGCCCATTCACATAGTCTTCACTAATGGGGATGTCCCAAAGTGTAGACATGAGGGTTGGGCAACGCAACCGTCAGAAAGCAACGCAGTACCCACATCAGAGAGAGGAACCTTACATGAACAGAAAGGCAACCTTCTGGGTAACAAAAAAAGGGCTCAACAGGAGCAACAACCCAGGAAAACAAATAACCCAGGGAAAAAACAACCCCAACAGCCAGGGACCCATACAAAACCAGAGTTCCCCATGGCAGTGCCGCACAGAGAACTTTGCGGCCAAAGGAGGCATCAGCTGACGCCAGAACATCAAATTTTATAGAATTTGGAAAAGGTGTGCACAGACGACCAAGTCACAGCCTTGCACACCTGGGCCACCGAAGCCTGATGCCGATAGGCCCAGGACGTACTCATCGACCTGGTAGAGTGCGCCTTGACAGGGAAGGGAGGAACCAGTTCCCGCAACGAATAGGCTTCTGCAATGGTCTGTCTGATCCATTTGGCAATGGTTGCTGCAGACGCAGCCATACCCTTCCGAGGTCCCTCAGGAAGGACAAAGAGAATCCGATTTTCGAAAGGATTCAGTCGACAACAGGTAAACCCTGATCGCCCGCACAACATCCAAGGAATGCAAGGCAACCTCTTTTGGATGCTTAGGATTCGCACAAAGCGAAAGCAAAACAATGTCCTCATTCAGGTGGAATTCCAAAACCACCTTTGGGAAAAAGGACGGATTAGGTCGCAAAACCACCTTATCCCTATGAACCACCAGGTAAGGGGTGCGGCAAGGCAACGCCGCCAACTCCGACACTCTGCGAGCAGAAGTGATCGCTACCAGGAACGCAACCTTCTTAGATAGCATGGGTAACGAAAGTTCCCTGATGTTTTCAAAAGGGGAACGCTGCAACACGGACAGAACCAAGTTCAAGTCCCATGGAGGTAAGGGCTCCCTTTTAGGGGGAGCCAGGTGACGCACACCTTGAATAAAGGTGCGAATTAAGGAATTAGACGCCACTGGGCGCTGGAAAAGAATAGCCTGTGCAGAGACCTGGCCCTAAATTGTGGCCAACGCAAGACGCTGGTCCACACCAGTCTGGAGGAAAGCCAACACTTTCGCCACCGAATAGGCACGAGGAGAGAAACCCCTGGACTCACACCAGGCAAAATACGCTTTCCATGTACGGTAATAAACCTTACCAGAAGAGCCTTTTCTAGCCTTGTTTAAAGTAGGAATGACCTGAGGAGAGACCCCTGTCTCTCAACAGCCAGGCCGTTAAAGCCAGCGACTAAAGCAGGATGGAAGATCGGTCCCTGGGACAGCAGATCTTCTCGCATTGGCAGCCGCCACGGAGGCTCTACGGCCAGGTGAACGATGTCCACGTACCAGGACCGGCGAGGCCAGTCCGGCGCCACCAGAATCACCAGCGATTGTTCCGAGGCCAATGTGCGAAGGAATCTGGACAGCAATTGAATCGGAGGAAAGAAAGGCATAGATCAGTCGATACTGATGCCAAGGCACCACCAGCGCATCCGAGGCGTTTGCCAGAGGATCGCGCGTTCTTGCCACGAACCTTTCCACACCTTGTGGTTTAGCCGAGACGCGAACAGATCCACATCCGGGGATCTCCACTTCGCACACAGCATCTGAAACACCTCCGGGTGTTGGGACCATTCCCCTTGGTCCAGGGTCTGGCGGCTCAGATAGTCGGCCTGCCAATTCTCCACACCCGGAATGTGAACTGCCGATATCGCCGGGACACGAGTCTCGGCCCAAGACAGAATACTGGTCACTCCTTGGGCCGCCTGGGCACTCCTGGTGCCCCCTTGGTGGTTGATGTAAGCCACTGCAGTGGCATTGTCCGTCTGAACCTTTACAGGACGGCCCTGAAGACGATCCGACCAATGGATCAGGCACAGCCTGATCGCTCTCAATTCTAATATGTTTATCGGAAGGGAGGATTCCTCCTCCGACCAAGTGCCCTGGGCAGACAGGTTGCCCAGAACGCCACCCCAGCCCGTCAGGCTGGCATCCGTGGTTATTACCGTCCACAGAATTGGCCGGAAGGATTTTCCGTCCGACACCGCCGGGGACTGAAGCCACCACAAGAGATCCATTCTGGTTTGGCGACTCAGACACTCTCAGGTCCCAAGGACTGAGGTAGACTGTCCCACCTGGCTAGGATCTCCGCTTGAAGAGAGCGCGTGTGAAATTGTGCAAACGGTATCGCCTCGAAGGCCGACACCATTAACCCCAGGAACCGCATACAGGTCCTGAGTGACGAGGATTTGTTGTCCCTGACCTCGTTCTGTAGGGTCCTCCGGTAAGAACACCTTTGCTAGAGTCCACAACCATTCCCAGATACGGGAGACGAACCGAAGGCGACAAGGTCTACTTCTGAATGTTGATTGTCCAACCGAACTCCCGAAGCGTCTGGACCGTAGTGGACAGATCGCACAGCAGGCTCTGACTGGCACTCGATCTTAACAGGAGACCATCCAGATATCCCAAGACCGCAATGTTCTGTGCCCGCAACAGGCCCAGAACAGGCGCCCAACACTTTGGTAAAGACCCTTGGAGCCGAAGCGAGACCGAAAGGTAACACCACAAACTGGTAATGTTCCTCCGTGATAGCGAATCGAAGGTACCTCTGATGACTCTCGAAAATGGGGATGTGTAGATACACATCCTTCAGGTCTATAGAGGCCAGGAACTCCCCCCGATTCAGGGAGGCCACCACCGAGCGGAGTGATTCCATGCGGAACTTTCGAATGCACACAAAGCGGTTCAGCGCTTTTAAGTCCAGAATAGGACGCACTTTGCCCTCCTTTCTGGGCACAGTGAACAGATTCGAATAAAAACCCCGAAACCTGTCCCAATGAGGCACCGGGACAATCACCCCCTGAGCGAGAAGATCCTGCACCGCCTGATGTAGGTCCTGTAACCGCCCTGGGGTCAAAAATTGATTTGTAAAATCCTTTTCTCTTAAGCTCATTGACAGACGCAGTCCTCTTGATTAATATCAAATTGGGTTATACTGCCCTCTACAGGAGTAGGACACCAGGCAGAAGGAAAACGTTCTGGCCACACCTTAGGGGCAGTCCCAGAGGGTATATCCTCTCTCTCTCTGCTACAGGATGTTAGTTATGTCACAAAGCAGTGTCAGAGAATTTAACCCAACCCAACTCAAAAGTAGAGGGGCGGGTACTGCGTCTGCCAATGAGCTTAAGAGAAAAGGATTTTACGGTAAGATTTTACAAAAATCCATTTTTCTCTGTCGCTCATTGACAGACGCAGTCCTCTTGATGAATATCAAATTGGGACGTCCCAAAGCAGTGCCACAAATGAGGGGTGGGATAACCGAAATAAAAATTTAAATCCAGAAGGTCCAACCGGTTCCGACTAGAAGTCTTAAAGGCTCATCAAACCAAAGGATGAGACTCAACTGAAAACCCAACAGAAAAAAACCCTTGAGGTAGACCAACGGTCTCCTCAAATTGCGGCCTGCAAAACCTTGCGGCCAAAAGAGGCATCTGCCGATGCCAACACATCAACTTTTAAAATTTTATAAAGGTATGAACCGACGACCAGGTAGCCGCCTTGCAAACCTGGACCACTGACGCCTGATGGCGGAAGGCCCAGGAAGCACTGAGCGCCCGAGTGGAGTGCGCCTTAACAGGGAACGGAGGATTCCGACCCTTAATAGAATAAGCCTGTACCACCGTCTGTCTGATCCATCTGGAGATAGTCGCGGCAGATGCAGGTAACCCCTTTTTGGGGCCATCCGTGATCACAAAAAGTGAATCCGTTTTACGAAACGAGTCCGTAGTTTTCAAGTATACCCTGATTGCCCGAACCACATCCAAGGAATGTAACGCAAACTCCCGAGGATGACTGGGCTTAGGACACAAGGAAGGTAGCACAATATCTTCATTTAGATGAAACTCTGAAACCACCTGAGGAAGGAAGGATGGATTCGGACGAAGAACCACCTTATCCCTATGAACCACCAGATATGGGGAACGACAGGATAATGCGGCCAGTTCTGACACCCTGCGTGCAGAAGTAATGGCCACCAAGAAGGCCACCTTCTGGGATAACGTAAGCAAGGGAATCTCCCTAATATCTTCAAAGGGAGGTTTCTGAAGAACCGACAACACCAAATTAAGATCCCAGGGCGGTAAGGGCGCGCGCACTGGCGGAGCCAGGTGCCGCACCCCCTGGATGAAATTCCGCACCAAGGAATGGGTAGCCAAAGGTTTCTGAAAGAAGATTGCCAACACTGAAACCTGACCCTTGAGAGTACTCAAGGCCAGCTTCTGCTCAACCCCTTGTTGCAGAAAAACCAAGATTCGGGTCACCGAATAGGCACGTGGAGGAAATCCAAGGGATTCACACCACGCAATATAAGACTTCCATGTGCGATGATAGACTTTTCTGGAAGTCGCTTTCCTTGCTTTAATTAGAGTAGGAATAACTGAAGTTGACAGTCCCTTGTCCTTCAGCACCTGAGTCTCAATAGCCAGGCCGTTAAAGCCAGCGATTGTAAAGCAGGATGGAAGATCGGTCCCTGAGACCGCAGATCCTCCCTGAGAGGAAGTCTCCAAGGAGCATCCGCGACCAGCCTGACCAAGTCGGCGTACCCGGGTCGACGAGGCCAGTCCGGAGCTACCAGGATAACTGAAATTCCCTCCACCTCTATCGTGCGAAGAAGTTTCGGCAGCAACTTGAGGAGGGAAGACATACAGTAGCTGATACTGTCCCCACGGGGCGACCAGCGCGTCTGCTGCGCCCGCTCGAGGATCTCGGGAGCAAGCTACAAACCTCCGCACCTTCCTGTTGAGCCGAGCGGCCAACAGATCCACCTGCGGGGTGCCCTAATGAAGGCACAGCTGGTGAAATACCTCTGGATGAAGAGGCCATTCCCCTTGATCCAGAATCTGACGGCTGAGATAATCTGCCTGCCGATCTTCCACCCCCGGAGTGAATACCGCGGAGAGAGCCGGAACAAACCGTTCCGCCCAACGAAGAACGCTGGCCACTTCGATGGCCGCCAGGACACTCTAGGTGCCCCCTTGGTGATTGACATAAGCCACGGCCGTGGCATTGTCTGACTGGATCCGAACCGGGCTGCCCTGGAGCTGCTCGGTCCAGTAAATCAGACAAAGTCTGATCGCTCTCAGTTCCAATACATTTATCGGTAACCTGGATTCTATCGGAAGAAATGACTTCCCCTGGCTGAGCATCGGAGACCGAAGCCACCAGACCAGAGACTCCCTGGTCCGCTCGCTCAACCGGATCCGATTGTCCAGAGAATCGGGATTCCGATTCCATTTGACAAGAATCTCCTTTTGGAGAATTCGGGTATGAGACTGGGCATACGGTACTGCCTCTGAGGCCACCATCAGTCCCAGGACCCTCATGCAAGTCCGAAGGGAAGGCCAGTTGACAGACAGCAACATCCGAATCGTTCACTGAATCTTCTGGAGTTTCTCCGCAAGGAGACACACCCTTGCCAAGGATGTATCCAAAGTTAGGCCCAGATAGTTCAATCTCCTGGTGGGAACCAGGGATGATCTTTGGGAAAAGTGAAGAAAACGCTGATGTCCTGCGAAGATGGGGATCTGAAATTAGGCATCCTTGCTGTCTCTGGACGCCAGGAAATCCCCCTGATGCAGGGAGGCCACCCCTGTTCAGATGGACTCCATCTTGAATTCTTGTACCCGGACAAAATGATTGAGTGCTCTTAAGTCCAGAATTGGACGCACCTTGCCCTCCTTTCTGGGTATTGTGAATAGGTTCGAATAGAACCCCTGAAAACGTTCTGCTCAAGGAACGGGGACTACCACTCCTTGTTGCATCAAGTCCATTACTGCCCCCCGCAAAGCTTTTAAGCGATCCGGGGATAGTCGATTGTTGGAAGGGAAGAACCGCACCGGTAGAAGTGATCGAAACTCGATCTTGTATCCCGACCGTATGGCCTCGCGAGCCCATTTGTCCGGGATTCTGGAAAGCCATGGATCCGGAAACTGGTGAAGACGTCCCCCCACCCCACCTTCAGGCTGTATTGGTCTTATCTTCAGGTTTGGCTGAGCCGGACTTTTGTTTACCCGACCAGCGCCCTTTGAAACCCCCTGAAGGGGCTTTGGAGGGCTTCCCCTTATCGCCCGCCCCAGCGGAACGAACAAACTTTTTATGAGAGGAAAAGGAAGGTCCTCGGCTGTTAGGAGATCCTTTACCCTTAGCAGTCTGTGGCAAAAAAGTGCTCTTGCCCCCAGTGAGATCCTTTATAATCTCATCCAAGGTGGCCCCAAACAGGCGATCCCCTTGAAAGGGGAGATTAGCAAAAGCTTTTTTGGAACCTTGATCCGCCGACCACAACACGCGTCTGAGGACCACTGCTGAAACCGACGCACGCCCTAACAAGGGAGTGGCGTCCAGGGCGGCGTCACAGATGAATTGTAGTCCTTGTATAATCTGCTTCATCAAATCGGATACTGCCGGGGGGATACTTCTTTAGGTCACGGCGTAACAATTTGGTCCATTCTGTCAATGTTTGTGAAACTAAACCAATGTCAACCACTGGCCTAAAGGTTGACCCTATCAGGGAAAAAATGGAGCGGGATTCCGCTTCCACTTTACGATCCACCGGATCCCTAAAGGACGGAGCGTCCTCCAACGGGATAACAGTGGCTTTATTTAGTCTGGAAATCGGTGAGTCCACCACTGGTGGTACCGTCCATTTTTTAAGGAGGGATTCCTCAAACGGATAGTGCCTAGCAATGCGTTTGGAAATAGCAGGGGTTAGTTTTGGACGACCCCATTCTTCTTTAATTAGATTACCAAAACATTTGGGCAAGGGAAAAACCTTAGCCATTTTGGTAGGCTTGCTAGTACCAAAAGGAATTTCAGTATCAGCTACCTCTGCCGGTGTAACCTCAAGACTTAAGGTTTCCCGGACAGACACAACTAGTGCGTCCACCAACGCTTCTTCTTGTGCTATGGCGGAGGCAGAAACGTCCTCCTCACTGTCTGAGGAGACCATACCCGAGACAGCAGCCCCAGAAGAGGGACCTGCAGCTGCAGTGACAAGCTCAGAATCCGTATCTGAAGTGTCAGATGAAATAGGGGTAGGCGGGGGTCGCTTTCTTGCCCCCCGTCCCTGACAGGCCACCTCCACCCGGGATACCAAAGACTCCAAAACTGCTGACAATGCATCAATCATAAGTGGGGCACTGGAGGGTCCTGCGGCCACCTCGAGGGGATCAGGTGGGGATACATGTGTGGCAGGGTCCATGATTAATCCAAGACACTTGCCAGCAAACAAAAAAATTGCAAAGAAAAAAAACTTTTTTTTTTATTGTAATCCCCCAGCGCAACAGCGCCCCTCAGTGTTACCTGCTTCGGACCCCCACAGAGAGAGAGAGAGACCCCAAGGGCTCACCACCTGATGCACAGAAGCTTCTACCAAACTGCTCTCAGCGCTGTCCTTTACAGACAGGAAGTCTTTTGGATCGTTTTCCCGGGTAAAGGAGGCGGCTCCGCCCCTTTACACGCCTTCCGGCTACTCCTCGAGGTAGCTGGTCATCTCCAAAATGGCCGACCCCATGCCGGAGACACGAGGCTACGCCAAGATGGCGGCCCCGCGCGACCTGCGGGAGGATGGCGGCGCCTGTGGAAAGATGGCCGCGGCCTGCTACACCGTGCTGCCTGTGGAAGGAAGGCATCGGCCTGTGCGGCCTGCGGGAGGATGGCGGCGGCGGATGGCGGTAGTCCAGGCAACCTTATGTATAAGGTAGGATCATATCACCCTCATACATGGCCATCTTAAACAGTAATGCCAGCACCTGACTTCAGTCATGGTCCCTTTACAGTGCCCACTCATACAGTGACTATCCGATAGTCAGCTCCCAAACCAAGCCTCCTGGTTCCTATTCACCAAATCACATTCAAGAGGGAGATCTGTGACACATGCTATAGGATAGAGGCATCCAGGATCAAGAGGGTCCGACCATCCACAGGGGGGCCCGTGTCTATTCCCAAAACCCGACAGGGGAGAGGGGGAACATACTACTCACCATACCGGAACTGGCGGGCACCCCCTCCTAACAGTACCCCTCTCCACCGAAGTGGGGGGGCTGTTGACCAATACGGACGCCGCGACTCAGTATCCAACTGGTCGTCGGCGTCCCGGCGAGACGTTTAACTCGCAGGGTCAGTCCCCGTCCAGTGGGACTATGTCGCGGCCGACCCAGCGCGGAGCTAGGGCCTGCACGCGCTCGTAGGCTGACTGGGGTGACCACTGGATCTTAACATCCAGCCCGTCACCCAGCTCCAGCATAATTGCTTGAAGATCTCACAGGAACAACTGGAGAAAAAAGCTGCCTAAAAAAAATTTTTCTAAAAAAATCTTGCCAGGACCAAAGATCCCAGCAAGGAACTTAGGTCCTTACTCCTGACTAGACAGAAAAAAACTAACATCCTGTAGCAGAGAGAGAGAGGATATACCCTCTGGGACTGCCCCTAAGGTGTGGCCAGAACGTTTTCCTTCTGCCTAGTGTCCTACTCCTGTAGAGGGCAGTATAACCCAATTTGATATCAAGAGGACTGCGTCTGTCAATGAGCGACAGAGAAATGAAGATTTGAGGAAAATAATCTGTTCGCCGGCCGTGAAAGAAATTCGATCTTGTACCCTGACCGAATGTTTTCCTGAACCCACCTGTCCGTGATTCGGAGCAGCCAAGGTTGGAGGAAACCGCGCAAACGTCCCCCCACCCCTGTAACGGGTGAGGGCGCCCCTTCAGGCAGAGGCGGACTGAGCCGCCGCACCGGCCAGGCCAGATTTTTGTTTGCCAAACCAGGGCTTTTTCTGACTACCTTGGCCCTTGAAGGGTTTACCCTTGTTCTGCGCCTTAAAGGCACGAAAGGACCCTTGAGTAGGTTTAAAAGATGGGCCCCACTTACCGCGGAAAAACTTGCCCTTAGGATTCTGGGGCAGCAAGAGTGCTCTTACCCCCAGTGACTCCTTTAATCAATTCGTCCAAGGATTCTCCAAAAAGGCGAGACCCCGCATAGAGGATATGTCAGCCACCGTCTTCCTGGATTTTTGGTCAGCCGACCAGCATTTTAACCCGATTAAGCGACGGTTAACCACAGCGACACTGGACAGGCGTATCGCCAAAGGGGCCTCATTTAGAGCCGCATCGCAAAAATACATGACCCCACGATAAATCTGATCCACCATCTCCACTGTGGTGGGAGGGGCAGAGTCGGCCACGAGGGTGTGTTTGAGCACCTTGGTCCAATGCGCCAATGCCTGAGCAACCATCACAGAGGCAAAAATAGGCTTGAGCATGGAACCCGCCACCATGTAGGAATGTCGGGCAAGAGATTCCAGTCCTATCAGTAGGATCCCTAAACACCGGGGAGTCCTCGACGGGGAGCAGGGTAGCTTTGTTCAACCTGGGCCACAGTGTGATCCACTTGAGGAGGCACACACCAGCGCGCAGCCGTAGTAGCCGAAAAAGGGTAGAGAAGTTGAAACTTCTTCTTAGGTACCACGAAGGTGTGTTTTAAATTACGCCATAGCTCAGTCACCTTATGGTGAAACTCTGCGGGGCAAGAAAAACCCAGCGCTGTCTTGCGGGTCCTGTGTGTACCAAAAGAGGACAACGCCCGGAGGAGTGATCTCAACCTCCAAATGTAGCGTTTCCTTCACTGCTAGGATCAACTCATCTATAGCTACGCGTTCCTCGGGTGACCCAGGGGGGAATCATCCACCCCTAGAACCTCCGCCTCCCCCTCAGACTCTTGCGGGTCCTGAGAAGAGCGAGACCCCGAAAGGGCCACGCTACCTACAGCAACCATGTCACACTCAGAATCAGAAGAAAGGGAAATTCTAGGCCTTTTTCTAGCAGCACGTTCAGTCAACAGCACATCCATTTTTGACACCAAAGTTGCCACAACAGCAGCCAAATTAGTGACGGTGGAGGATTCAGAGGACCCTGAATCCCCCACCAAAGCTGGAGGGAATTTGCTGTCCTGGGATTCCATAACAGAAAAGAATTTTTTTTTTTTTTAAACTGGCCCTTTAAGAGCGCCGTGGACCCCCACAGCACACCGCTATAATACTGTGACACACAGACCCCCCGCAAGGACAAAACTGACCAGGAAAATTGCACAATGCAGGACAGAAAAAGAAACAGCAGGACAGAACCCCACAGAGTGTTACCAGCTTCTTCGGTCAGCTCTGTGAGAAAGGAGGAAGTGATGTCACCGCTGGAGGCTAAACTAGGCTGCAGGCCAAGGGAAAATGGATGCCTATTGAAACTAATGGGAGGCTTTGGCAAGATGGCCGCCGACATGTGCTCGGAACGATCGTTAGCCACACACAAGATGGCGCCGCAAGGCGCAAAAATACACTACATAACATGCTGTATGAGCGCCCACAGTGAAGCCAGACATGCTGCCCACTTAAAATGGCGGACCTTTAACCCCGCAGCGGTCGCCGCATGTGTCTGCATCCCCAAGCACCCTAAAGTGACATTAGGAGAGGGATCCCCAAAACCCCATACAGCGCTACTGTGAGAGAATAAAAACCCCCGCAGGGACCGGGACCAGGGAGCCCAAAACGCACAGACACAGGGGACACCACAGACACACAGGACTGCCGACCCCAGACAGAGGCCCCACACAGAATGTACTTACCTGTACCCGATGGCGTGGGGTGCCTCATATCAAGTGGGAAAACGCCCACCTTCAGATGGCAGGGGAGTGCCGCCAGCCAGAAACGCAGGACACTAGTAGTGCACGGACGAACCTATGCTGTGTCCAGTGAGGTAGCCACCTCACATGGCTGCATCCCTGATGGACAGGGATGGGTCGTTTATGAGGCCAGGGCGAACACATAGCATGCGAAACGCTCAATGGCGGGCTGGGATATCATCTGACCCTCTGTCCTGGAGAACCAGGATGGTCAGTCCGATTCCCGGCTCCGCAGACGCCATCTTCATCCGAAGACCCACTAACTAGTGCTGATAAAACAGCTAGCAATGTAAAGAAAAAATTACATCTTTTGAAAATAAATCATAAAAGAAAAAGAGAAAGGCTGAGACTGTAGCCTCAGCACAGGGAAGCCTATCCACTCCTGATTTGGGATGGCTATTGCAGGGGGGTATTGGATTAGAAGGACAGCCCCCATGGGTGTGACTATGTAGATTTATTGTTCTTTTACAAGTCTTTTACCTAGAAACTCCTGTGGAGATGAAGTCAATACCCCATAAGTGAAGACTGTGTGAAAGGGCGGCGACTGTCGGAGGACGTAAGAGAAAAAGGCTTTTCTTATATTTTTCCCTAATATTTAATGTTGGTAATCTATTCAGGTAATATGTGCAATGACATTACAGCCAATGCAGTTTACAGTTTTTTTGGGGGTTTTTTATTTTAAAGTTGCACTTCGGTTTGTCAAAAAGAAATATTTCTGTTTGTTCATGAAACTTGTTTTTTTTTAAAAAAATGTTATATAATCACAATGGCTAAATCTGTGTCTGTAGTGCGTGTTCAAACCGTATAATAATATAATATTCGATTTTTACTCCAGGAGTATACAATTCATTTGGCAATGCTAGAGAAATGTTTAAATAATGCATTACAATTAAACTAAACCTATTCGATTTGTAGTTGACTAAAATGTATGAGATTTTATTCGACTAAAATGTACTGGAGATTTTAGTCGACTAAAATGTACTGGAGATTTTAGTCGACTAAAATATGACTATAACTAAAACAATTCAGATGACTAAAATACGACTAAAACTAAAATGGCATTTTAGTCAAAAGACTATAACTAAAACGAAATCGAAATTTGCTGCCAAAATTAACACTGCTCCGCTCGGGGGAGACTGCCTCCCACCCGAAGTAGCGGTGCTGCCAGCCAAGGGGTATGCTGCGACTGCCGCGTTCCAAGTCGTCGTGTCCTGGCGAGGCATCCGCTCGCCGGCTCGTCCCCATCCCGAAAAGGGGCACCGTCCTGGCTAGCCTAAGTGCGGGACTATAACCTGCTCACGCTCGTAGGCCAGGGTGGGGGGACCATAAGGATCTAGATTATCCAGTGCAAAGCCCTAGCCGGCATTGTTGCTTGTAGATCACCAGGAGAATCCCCCTGAACACTAGCTAGCAAGTGAGTAGAAAAAAAAAAAGAAAATATTCTGAATAATACAAAAAAGTGAGACCGGAGTGCCAGCAGGAAAACTAGGTCCTACTCCTTCTTTAGGCAGAAACAAATGGATGTGCTGGGCTGCGAGGGTTATGTCTGGAGGGACAGCCCCATGGGCGTGTATATGTAAAAACTTTGTACAAACGTACTGCCTAGACTACTCCTGCAGATGGCAGCATAACCCCGCAAAGCTCATGAAGATGAGGCTGCATCTGTCAATGGACGATAAAGAAATGTCATTTTTGGCGAGATACTTCCAGTAGGAAATCACATCTAAAGGGATGTAAGACCCTGCTATTTTCCCTCTGTGGAGCCCTGCAGGTGCAGCAGCTGATGGATTATTAAACCGTCACTCCCATTAGATGCAGTTACCAGACGGACACAAACATGCAGGGAATTCTTCAGAACAACAAAAGGTAGGAATCTGCAACAACGTTTGTTAAAATCCTTGTAATGTACATAGATCACCCAGAAGGGAATATTTTTTTTTTTTTTCAACAAAAGTGGAGTTACGCTTTTATAAACTGAATTAGCAATGTTTTAAAAGTATTTACAGGCAGTTAACCCTGAATGTCCCTAGAATTATTTCTCTCACTCCAGCACGTAGGTTGATGCATAGTACAATTGTAGCTGCATCTAATGCGTGCGGTTACAGTGCCTTGCAAAAGTATTCACCCCCTTGACTTTAACTATTTTGTTACATTACAGCCTTAAAATTCAATGTTTTGTTAATCTGGATTTTATATGATGGATCAGAACACAATAGTCTTAATTGAAGTTGAAGTGAAATGAGAAAAATATATACACATAACTATTTTTTAGCAATAGAAAACAGAAAATTGGCATGTGTATGTATTCCCCCACCTTTGTTATGAAGCCCATAAAAAGCTCTGGTGAAACCAATTACCTTCAGAAGTCACATAATTAGTGAAATGATGTCCACCTGTGCGCAATCTAAGTGTCACATGATCTGTCATTACATATACACACACCTTTTTTGAAAGGCCCCAGAGGCTGCAACACCTAAGCAAGAGGCACCACTAACTAAACACTGCCATGAAGACCAAGGAACTCTCCAAACAAGTAAGGGACAATGTTGTTGAGAGGTACAAGTTAGGGTTAGGTTACAAAAAATATCTAAATCTTTGATGATCCCCAGGAGCAACATTAAATCTATCATAACCAAATGGAAAAACATGGCACAACAGAAAACCTGCCAAGAGATGGCCACCCACCAAAACTCCCGGATCGGGCAAGGAGGGCATTGATCAGAGGCAGCACAGAGACCTAACGTAACGCTGGAGGAGCTGCAGCGTTCCACAGCAGAGACTGGTGCATTTGTACATAGGACACCAATAAGCCATCTGCTCCATTAAGTTGGACTTAGGCTCGGTTCACATATATGCGATGCGGGAAGGCTGCGAATTCGCAGCCTTTTCCCGCATCGCACACGCACCCCCGGCAGTTCACACTGCCATATGCGATACGCTGGGGGTGTCAATGTAATCTTAACGACACCCCCAGTTTGATCGCATATCGCAGTGCGATCGTGCAGTTCGCACAGGATGGGATCGCACAAGTGTGAACTGCTGTGCGATCCGATCCTGATGCGGCTGAAAAATGCCTCCTGTGCGTGTTTGCACCGGGTGCGATGCGAATTTAGCCATACAAACTGTATGGCTAAACTCGCACCGCACAGCTGATCGCATGTAATGTCGGAGCAGTGCGCTCCGACATTACATGCGAACCCGGCAATCGCAGAAGTGTGAACCGGGTCTTAATGGCAGAGTGGCCAGAAGAAAGCCATTACTTTCAACAAAAAACAAAATGGCAAGTTTTGAGTTTGCGAAAAGGCATGTGGGAGACTCCCAAAATGTATGGAGGAAGCTGCTCTGGTCTGATGAGACTAAAATTTAACTTTTTGACCAAAGAAAACTTTATGTCTGGTGCAAACCCAACACATCACATCACCAAAAGATAACCATCCCCACAGTGAAACATGGTGGTGGCAGCATCATGCTGTGGGGATGTTTTTAAGCAGCGGGGACTGAGAAACTGGTCAGAGTTGAGGGAAAGATGGATGGTGCTAAATACAGGGATATTCTTGTGCAAAACCTGTACCACTCTGCGTGATTTGAGGCTAGGTTGGAGGTTCACCTTCCAGTAGGACAATGACCCCAAACACACTGCTAAAGCAACACTTGAGTGGTTTAAGGGGAAACATGTAAATGTGTTGGAAGGCCTAGTCAAAACCCAGAACTCAATCCAATAGAAAATCTGTGGTCAGACTTAAAGATTGCTGATCACAAGCACAAACCATCCAACTTGAAGGAGCTGGAGCACTTTTACAAGGAGAAATGGGCAAAAATTTCAGTGGTAAAATGTGGCAAGCTCATAGAGACTTGTCCAAAGCAAATTGGAGCTATGATTGCCGCAAAAGGTGGCTCTACAAAGTATTGACTTTAGGGGGGGGGGTGAATAGTTATGCACATTGAATTTTTCTGTTATTTTGTCCTATTTGTTGTTTGCTTCACAAAATAAATAAATAAAGCATTTTCAGTTGAGGGCATGTTTTGTAAATTAAAATGATGCAAATCCTCAAACAATCCATGTTAATTCCAGGTTGTGAGGCAACAAAACACGAAAAATTCCAAAGGTGAATACTTTTGCAAGGCACTGTATGTATGTGTGTGTATATATATATATATATATATATATATATATATATATATATATATATATATATATATATATATATATATATATATATATATATATATATACACACACACACACACACACACACACACACACACACACATATATATGCGTAACGTGGGCTTTAAAACTATTTCCCTGGAACATGTAGAAGTGATGAAGTGGCTGTAGAACTGTTCCAATCACAAGGACAAGTGCTAAAGAGTCTAGCTACTAGCAACTTTAATTCTTTAAATGGTCCAATTCCAAATCAGTAAGACTTACTGTGAACTGCCAGCACCCCAGTAAACACCAATTCCAGCTCTAGCGCCATATCTACCGTTGCGGGAACAGCATCCATCAGTGTAAACCACTGCTGACCTCTCTGCAAAAGGAAATGCCAAACATTTGCTTAGTACAAGTGAGAACTAATTGACACTACAGTATGGAATTACCAGGTACTTTAAAATATTAGTACTCCCTACTTGTGTATTTTTGTGCAGAACTGTTATCTAATGTAGCTGCACAGGAGTGTACAGAAACGGTTAGTTTAGAAGTTATTTTAGTACAAGGGGCAGGCTGAGCACACAGAATGATAGAGCACAAGGGGAAAATCATGTAAAGGACTACAAATATACACAAAAGTACACTTTAAACCCTTAAACACACTCACTATCCTTAGTAAGGGATTCTACGGCACAATTGCTATTTTCAAAAGTAAGAGACTGCATACAGCACAGTACAAAGTATTTCCCCCAAACAGCCTGCAAATTTAAAATAGGTGTACCTCTCTTTGGAGGGTAGTCACGCTCTTCTACAAAGTTCTGAGCTTCTTCGTGTGTTGAAAACTTTTTGTATCTTGCTGATGGATAGCGGTCCACTTGATCTCTGCATTCTTCCCTGCAATCACAAAACTGCTTATTTAGGAGGTCTTGTAGTTCATTCCAATTAGTATATTTAAACCCATGGCTCCGTTCAAGACTTGCCCCTTTCATCGCAACCTGGGTCCTGGCTCCCACAATCCCCCCCCCCCCAAAAAAAGGCAACGCTTTTGAGTGCAGCTTACTTTTTATATCATTTCAATAACACCCTCACACCGATCGCAACATTAAAATTGTGCTACTTCACTTGAAGTAGCAGGATTTCGAAGTAGCATTTCAGTGCTACTTCCGGTGCGACTTGAAAGACATCTGTGACTTTATACACAGATGTTTATGCAAGTAGCACCCAGACTTGCAAAAAGAAATGCAGGAACTACTTTCAAAATCGGTGCGACTCCCAACTGAGTCACACTGATTTGACAGCTTCCAAAGCTGAGAATAAGGTGTGACTTGTCATGCAATTTGAAACTGTCGCACCAGTGTGACCAGGGGCTTAATACTGAGCAGCACACATGGAAAGGTCTTTTAGTAAAGGACTCCAGATTACACCAAAGTGCAGCTCGCAGAGATCACTAAACCCCAAGACAGGCATATGGAGGGCTGTCTTTTATACAGCCTCTTATCAATCTACAAGAGAAATCAAGGCAGAGAGAGGGTGGGTCACTACGCTGAGCCAATCAAAACAAGAATATGTTAACGAGTCATCAGTCTACTACCCCTTTACAGACTAGTTTTAGTGTAGCAGTGGAGTTCAGCACCAGTCACAGGGCTGCAACTGACTGGACAAAAAAAAAAAAAAAAATTTCAGCAGGAAAAACAGCTTCCACATAAGCAGTTCAGCTATGTAATGCATAGTTTTCCTAACTGCGATAAAATAAAAAAAAGGTACACTTTTACAAACACTAGTGCTTACCATGTAATTTTTACCCAAAATGAGGCACCTACTTCAAGATCTACATTCAAATATTACCTGCACATATCCCAATTTCTTAATTCCCAATATAGAGTTTGCCAAAACTCCAAACTGTTTCTGGTGTAGCGAGAGCAGGAATAAAGAGGTTGTAAACTCGCTGTTCCAGGCAGCGCCTGCCGCTGACATTTTCCCTTGCGGCTTCACGGGAAGGTCCCTAATTCGCATGCTTGAAGCACGCTGCGCATTTGGATTGGCTCTGCGGCAGCGGAAGGAGGAGGGGGCCAAACTTCCGAGGGACAGCGCTGCCTCCCGGAAGTGGGGAAGGTTACCTGTCAAAAACAGGTACCCCGTTATCCCCTCCCCCCTGAAAGGTGCCAAATGTGGCACCGGAGGGGGGGAGGAAGCAAATGATCGGAAGTTCCACTTTTGGGTGGAACTCTGCTTTAAAGAGGTTGTAAACCCCAAAAAACTGAATTTTTGTAAAATCTTACCTGTAAAATTCCTTTCTCTGACTCCGACAGTCGCCGCCCCTGCCCCTCTTTGGGGTTCTTTTTACCTACTGCTATGCTACCAAACTGAGTTGGGAGTGGTCAAGCAGGGGGGTATTGACCAGATGGGACAGCCCCCATGGGTGTGTATATGCTAATGCCTTTTGACTAAGTCTATATGCCTAGCTACTCCTGCGGAGCGGAAGTCAATACCCAACAGTGATGACTTAGAGGCGGCGGAGACTGTCGGAGGACGTAAGAGAAAACAATTTTTGTAAAATCTTACCTGTAAAATTCCTTTCTCTGAGTCCTCCGACAGTCGCCGCCGCCTCCAAGTCATCACTGTTGGGTATTGACTTCTGCTCCGCAGGAGTAGCTAGGCATAAAGACTTAGTCAAAAGGCATTAGCATATACACACCCATGGGGGCTGTCCCATCTGGTCAATACCCCCCTGCATGACCACTCCCAACTTAGTTTGGTAGCATAGCAGTAGGTAAAAAGAACTCCAAAGAGGGGGGGGGGGGGGGTTGGCGACTGTCGGAGGACTCAGAGAAAGGAATTTTACAGGTAAGATTTTACAAAAATTCTGTTTTCTCTTACATCCTCCGACAGTCGTCGCCGCCGCCTCCAAGTCATCACTGTTGGGATGTCCCAAAGCAGTATAGACATGAGGGGTGGGAGACAACCGTAGAAAAAAAGGCAACGCAGTACCCACATCAGAGAAAGGAATCTTACATGCACCGTAAGAGAACCAACTGGGCAACAGAAAAAACAATGCTCAACAGGAGCAAAAGCCCAGGAAAGCAAATGCCAACAGCCAGGGACCCAAGGGTCCATCGTGGCACTGCCACACTGAGAACCTTGCGGCCAAATGAGGCATCAGCTGATGGCAGAACGTCTGTAGAATTTTGAGAAAGTGTGCACCGACGACCAAGTCGCAGCCTTGCACACCTGGGCCACCGAGACCCTATGCCAATAAGCCCAGGACGCACTCACAGATCTGGTAGAGTGCGCCTTAACAGGGAAGGGTGGAACCCGTTCCTTCAATGCGTAAGCCTGTTCAATGGTCTGTCTGATCCATTTGGCAATAGTTGCTGCGGATGCAGCCATGCCCTTCCGAGGTCCCTCAGGAAGGACAAAGAGGGAATCCGTTTTACGAAAAGATTCCGTAGACGACAGGTAAACCCTGATCGCCCTGACAACATCCAAGGAGTGCAGAGCAACCTCCTTAGGATGCTTAGGCTTTGTACAAAGCGAAGGCAGGACAATGTCCTCATTAATGTGGAACTCAGAGACCACCTTAGGAAGAAAGGAGGGCTGCGGACGCAAAACCACCTTGTCCCGGTGAATCACCAAATACGGAGAACGGCAAGATAACGCTGCCAGTTCCGACACTCTGCGAGCCGAAGTGATCGCCACCAAAAAGGCAACCTTCTTAGACAGCAGAGGCAACGAGATGTCCCGAATGTTTTCAAAGGGAGCACGTTGTAACACGGACAGAACCAAGTTAGAGTCCCACGGAGGTAAGGGCTCCTTCCTGGGAGGAGCCAAGTGTCGCACACCTTGAATGAAGGTGCGAACCAGAGAATGAGACGCCACAGGGCGTTGGAAAATAGCCAGGGCGGACACCTGGCCCTTGATCGTGGCCAGCGCCAGGCGCTGGTCCACTCCCGCCTGGAGAAAAGCCAACACTCTCGACACCGAGTACGAACGAGGGGAGAACCCCCTGGACTCGCACCAGGCGAAGTAAGCCTTCCAGGTACGGTAATAGATCTTTCCAGAGGAGGTCTTCCTAGCCTTGACAAGAGTAGGTATGACCTCAGAGGAGAGACCCTTGTCCCTCAGGATCTGGGTATCAACAGCCAGGCCGTTAAAGCCAGCGACTGTAAAGCAGGATGGAAGATCGGACCCTGAGACAGGAGATCTTCCCGCATGGGCAGCCACCACGGAGGCTCCACTGCCAGATGAACAATGTCGGCATACCAGGACCGGCGTGGCCAGTCCGGAGCCACCAGAATCACCAGGTGCGGTTCCGAGGCTAACCTGCAGAGGAATCTGGACAGCAACTGAATCGGAGGAAAGGCATACATCAGATGATACTGATGCCAAGGGGCCACTAACGCACCCGAGGCGACTGCCAGCGGATCGCGCATTCTTACCACGAACCTTTCCACCTTTTGGTTTAGCCGAGATGCGAACAGATCCACGTCCAGGGATCCCCACCTCGCACACAGCCTTTGGAACACCTCCGGGTGCAGGGACCATTCCCCCTGGTCCAGGGTCTGGCGGCTCAGATAGTCGGCCTGCCAATTCTCCACACCCGGAATGTAAACTGCTGAGATCGCCGGGACACGAGTCTCGGCCCACAACAGAATGTCGGTCACCTCCCGGGCCGCACAACAACTCCTGGTGCCCCCTTGGTGGTTGATGTAAGCCACCGCGGTAGCATTGTCCGTCTGTACTCGGACAGAAAGGCCCTGAAGACGGTCCGACCACTGGAAGAGACAGATTTATCGCTCACAATTCCAGCACATTTATCGGGAGAGAGGACTCCTCCTCCGCCCAAGTGCCCTGGGCCGACAGATTGCCCAGGACTCCACCCCAGCCCGACAGGCTGGCATCCATGGTAATCACCGTCCACACCAACGGACGGAAGGACTTGCCTTCCGCGCCGACGGGGACTTAAGCCACCACAGAAGAGCCAATCTGGTCTGACGACTCAAGGAGACACTCAGATCCAGGGACTGAGGCAGTCGGTCCCACCTGGCCAGGATCTCCGACTGGAGAGCCCGCGTGTGAAACTGAGCAAAGTGTATCGCCTCGAAGGCTGACACCATCAACCCCAGAGACCTCATACAGGTCCTGAGTGACTAGCACGGGTTGTCCCTGAGGGACCTGATCTCGTCCTGCAAGGTCCGGAGCTTATCCTCCAGCAAGAACACCTTTGCCTGAGCAGAGTCCAGAATCATTCCCAGATAGGGAAGACGAACCGATGGAGACAACGTTGACTTCTGAACGTTGATGGTCCATCCGAACTCCTGAAGCGTCTGTACCGTGGTGGACAGATCGCGCACCAGGTCCTGGCTGGCCCGTGCCCTCAGAAGGAGATCGTCCAGATAGCCCAAGACCGCAATGCCCTGTGCCCTCAGTAGGCCCAGAACCGGCGCCAGCACCTTGGTAAAAACCCTGGGTGCCGAAGCGAGACCGAAAGGTAACGCCACAAACTAGTAATGGTCCTCTGCGATAGCAAACCGAAGGTACCGCTGATGACCTTCGAAAATGGGGATGTGCAGATACGCATCCTTCAGATCTATCGAAGCCAGGAATTCCCCTGGGCTCAGAGAGGCCACCACCGAACGGAGAGACTCCATACGAAACTTCCGAACACGCACGAAGCGATTCAGCGATTTTAGGTCCAGAATAGGACGCACTTTGCCCTCCTTTCTGGGCACAGTGAACAGATTTGAATAAAACCCCCGAAACCTGTCCCGATTAGGCACCGGGACAATCACCCCCTGAGCAAGAAGGTCCTGTACCGCCTGATGCAGGTCCTGCAGACGCCCCGGAGGCAAGTGAAGATTTGAGGGAAAAAAATCTGTCCTTCGGCCTGGAAAGGAATTCGATCTTGTACCCCACCCCGATCAAATGATTTCCTGAACCCACCTGTCCGATATCCGAAGCAGCCAAGGTTGGAGGAAACCGCGCAAACGTCCCCCCACCCCTGAAATGGGTGAGGGCGCCCCTTCAGGCAGATGCGGACTGACCCGCCGAGCCGGCATTACCCGACTTCTGCTTACCCACCCAGGGCTTCTTCTGGTTGCCCTGAGCCTTGAAGGGCTTGCCCTTGGATTGGTTCCGAAAGGGACGAAAGGACCCCTGATTGGATCTAGGCGCAGAACCCCGCTTGCCTCGAAAAGACTTGTTCTTCGGGTTCTGGGGCAGCATAGTGCTCTTGCCCCCCGTGACGCCTTTCACCAGGGTATCCATCACCTCGCCAAAAAGGCGAGAGCCAGCATAGGGAAAATCAGCAACTGTTTTCCGTGAGGACTGGTCGGCCGACCAGCTCTTCAGCCATATCAGTCGCCGGTTAAGCACTGCGACACTAGAGAGGCGAGCCACTAAAGGGGGCCTCATTCAAGGCCGCATCACACAAATACATGACTCCTTGGTGGATCTGATCCACCATTTCCAGCCGGGCAGGTGGAACATCATCAGACACGAGATTGCTCCTAAGCATCTTAGTCCAATCAGCCACCGCCTGCGCCACCAGAACGGACGCGAAAACGGGTTTGAGCAACGAACCCGCCACCGTGTAGGAATGGCGGGCAAGAGACTCCAACCGCCGGTCCGTGGGATCCCGGAAAACCGGGGTATCCTCAGTAGGAACCAAGGTAGCCTTGTTTAACACAGCCACAGTGTGATCTACCTGTGGGGGCACACACCATCGTGATTCCGTAGCCGGCGCAAAAGGATAAAGCAATTTGAACCGACTAGGTACCAGGAATGGACGTTTCAACGTGCGCCACATTTCATTAACAGTGTAATGAAATGCAGTTGGGCAAGGAAAAACCTGTGCCGACTTGCGGGTCCTGTGCATCCTAAATGATGACACAACGCCCGGAGGACAGGGCTCATCCTCCAAATGTAAGGTTTCCTTAACAGAAACAATTAACTCATCCATGGTCGCCTGTTCTTCAGGCGACCCTGGGGAGGAGGTATCAACCCCCTCCACCTCAGCATCCCCCTCAGACCCTGGGGGGTCCAAGGATGAGCGGGACCCTGAAAAGGGCACGCTCGCAGCAGCAGCCATATCCCCATCTGAATCAGAGGAGAGACAATCTGGGCCTCTTCTTTGACGCATGTTCAGACATCAGCATTTCCATATTAGACACCAAAGTCGCCACCACAGCAGCCAAATCGGGGCGCAGCGGGGCCACAGGAGAACTGGGGACCCCCACCAGAGCTGGGGGGAATTTGCTATCCTGAGAATCCATTGCTCAAGGTTACAGAAACAAACAGTGCAATAAAATGTGTACTGCCCCTTTTAAAATCGCTGCGGAATGCGCAGCCCACCGCTACAGCTACAGTGACAAAGACCCCAAAAGGAGAAGAGAAAACTGAGCCAGAAGCGAAAATACAGAGGAAAATTGAGAGCGATAACCTGCAGAGCCCGCAGAGTGTTGCTACCGATGTCCTGCTGCAGATGGAAAGGAAGTGCTGCTGAAAGTAGGCTGAACTATAGACTGCCAGACTTAGGGAAAATGGCTGCCCCATAGGAATGCATTGGAGGCTACGCCAAAATGGCCGCCGGACCGATCGTCCACCTCCCACAAAATGGCGGCAGATGGCGCCAAAACAGCATGCAGCATCGCCCACAGAGAAGCTAAACATGCCTGCCCATATCAAAGATGGCGGACCGCGCAAATTCATGCCGCTGCGGTCGCCACACAAAAACGTCTGTACCCCCAACAATGCACCAAAGTGACACAGGGAAGGAGACCCCCAGAAAACATACAGTATCTGCACAAGCGATTCCCACAGGGACCACATCAGGGAGCCATACAGGCACAGACATGGGGAACACACAGCAACACAGACTGCCACCCCAGACAGAGGCCCCACACAGAAGTACTTACCTGTACCTGATGGCGTGGGATGCTTCTCTGAACGGAAAACCGCTGTCCTCATCTGACAGGGAGTGTCGTGAGCCAGGGACATGACACTGCAGCATCGCAGATGTCCTGTGAGGTAGTCACCTCACGGCTGCATCCCTGCAGCGAGCAGGGATGGGTCGTTCGTAGTGCCAGGGCGAACCATAGCTGAACGCTCGATGGCGGGCTGGGGGTCCATCTGACCCTTCTGCCCTGGAGAACCAGGGCGGTCAGTCCGAATCCCAGCACCGCATGATCCATCTTCATCCGAAGAAATGACTAACACTAGAAGCTGACAAAAACAGCTAGTAAAGTAAGAAAAAACTGACATTTTCAAAGAAAATCAAATAAAAGATTAGGAAGGCTGAGACTGAAGCCCCAGCACAGGGAAGCCTGACTACTCCTGATGCTAGGCAGATTAAAAATGAGTTGGGAGTGGTCATGCAGGGGGGTATTGACCAGATGGGACAGCCCCCATGGGTGTGTATATGTTAATGCCTTTTGTCTTTTGACTATGTCTATATGCCTAGCTACTCCTGTGGAGCGGAAGTCAATACCCAACAGTGATGACTTAGAGGCTGCGGCGACTGTCGGAGGACGTAAGAGAAATACAGTCTTACTGCACTTAGAGGTGCTTCTCTGCTTTTGTCGGTGTATATACAGAGTCTACTAAACTCCACCAAGAGGCCTGCCCTAGTGTCTTGGACCTTTTTGGACATACTGTAGACTTCTACCTTATAACCAAACTTCTTGCATGTTCGGTATTACCAAGCCTCTGCGCTTTTAACCTCCTTTTCTTGTTGTACCTCTGATTGAGAATGTCTGTTTTAAAGTAGCTAAAGACAATTAGATTTGCGATGCCGCTGTAGTGCGAATTCACTGAAAATTTAGAGTCCTATGCATTTTCTGGGCACTGGGGTGGGGTTTAGGTCTGGTATGGGTTTTAAGAGGAACCCCAAGCCAAAATTAAAAACAAATGGCATGGGGGTCCCCCCCAAAATCCATACCATATCCTATCGAGCATACAGCCTGGAAGGCAAGGAAAGTCCATTGAGCTGGAGTGCTTTGGGGCGGGGGGCTTCAACAAGAGGAGCCCTAGATCCCACCTCCTCCATGTGAATGAGTAGAGAGTACATTGCACCCCTACTCATTCACAATAAAGTGTCAAGAGTGACCATTTCTTTAGAAAAAAAAAAACACATGTTCCCCGGTGTAGATCCAGCGTCAATCACGATTAACGCCGTGGCCCGAAAAAAAAAAAAAAAAACCTAGAAAGTGTACAATTCCTCGGGAAATTGTGTGAAGTGTCTGGGGTTAAGTCGTGAGAGACAGCCCCTGTAGGCGTGTCGAGTGAAAAATTTTCACAGCCTAGTCTACTCCTGTAGATAGCGCATAACCCAATAGTGAAGAAGCATTAAAGCGGAGTTTCGGCCACATACACATTTTTGAGATAAAAATACCCCCCTAATCCTAAGCTAACACCAATTACAATAACACTAACCCCACATTACAGTACAGGACAGTAATTGAATTAAGAAAAAATCTTACCTTTAAAATTGATTGCAGATCGCGGCCATCTCCGTCTGAAGCCGCTGTGTCCTTCCTGGTTTCTGGCTCCCAGAATGGCGATCGCAATCTCGCGCATGCGCTGTAGATTGCCATCGGCAATCAGAATAGCGGCTGGCCATTCCCATTGCATCCTGGGATTGATGACTCCAATCTCCCAGGACGCAATGCAAAACCGGAAGGGACGTCTGGGGCCATGGCTGCAGAAGGAGGAAGTTGGACAGAGATGCCCCTAAAATAAGGTAAGTGACCCCCCCAAAAAAATAAATGTCCAATTCTTTTTTAACCCGCTTTTCCCCACAGGAATTCAGAAAGAAGAAAAAGAGGGTGGAACTCCGCTTTAGGCTCTGCGTCTGTCAAAGGACGCAAGAGAAAAACACATTTGGGTTGTCACCAGAGCAGGAATATAGGGGAAATCTTAAAATGCAGACACTAGTTTCGCTGACACCCCAGGATTCCTTCACTTTGAAGGGATTTCCTCTCATTTCCAGTTTTAGCTAGGGAACAGGAAGTGAAGGGAAATGCTCCCCCCCCCCCATGGGACTCTGATGGCAAAAAAAAAAAAAAACTACTTATGGAATTATAACCCTCCCCAAGACCCGGTTCACACTGTTGTATGTGTGGCTCCTGGGTGTTTTACAAGCATTTTTATTTTATCTGTGGACCCAATGACTTCAATTATGTTGTGTGTTGCCACGTCTTGTGAAAGTGCGCCAAAGATGTGGCATGCAGGATTGTTGGTGCGCTTTCAGAAAATGCAGCAAAAACGCACAACCTAATAGAAGTCAATGGCATCACGGGTAAAAAAAAAAAAGTGCGTTAATTATTTGGAAACCACACATACCCACACAGCGCGCCTTAGCCCTCTTTCACACTTGTCATGCGAATGCCGATGCAGGGGGCCGCGATTGCCGCCGGGCTCCCGCAATCACTCCCCGCTGAAAAGACGGTCAGCTGTTGTAAACACAGCTTTCCGTTCTCTCTGAAATGATCACAATGAGTGCCTGTAATCCTTCTATATAGGATCAGAGGTCTCTATGATCATTTCAAAAGCCCATCCCCCATACAGTTAAAAAACACTCCCCTAGGCTCAGACTTAACCCTTTGATCGCCCGTAGGTTAACCCCCTTCCTTCCAGTGTCATTATTACAGTAAAAGTGTATATTTTTAGCAATGTTACTGGTCCCCCCAAAAGTGTAAAAAATGTCAGTTAGGAGTCCGATCTGTCTGCCGCAATGTCGCAGTCCCGCTAAAAATCGCAGATCGCTGCAATTACTAGTAAATAAATAAAAATGACAAATCTTTCCCCTAGTTTGTAGATGTGATCGCTTTTGCGCAAACTATTTAAAAATATGCTTATAGCGATTTTTTTTACCAAAAATATGTAGCCGAATACAAACTGGCCTAAAGGCATGAAAAGTTTTCACTTTTAAAATATTTTGGGGAATGTCATAGCAGAATATGAAAAATAGTTTGGTTTTCAGAAATGTTGCTCATTTGTTTTTAGTGCAAAAAAATAAAAATCGCAAAAGGTGAATACCACCAAAAGAAAGCTCCATTTGTGGGGAAAAAAGGACAAATTTTATTTTGGTACAGCATCGCACGACCGCGCAATTTTCCGTTAAAGTAACGCAGTGCCAAATATTTAAAAAATGGCTTGGTCATTAAGGGGGCAAATCCTTCCGGTCCAGAAGTGGTTAACCAGTGGCCGACCGCCCCACGCAGATATACTGCGGCAGGGCGGCTCTCGGCTGCGCATATTCACGTAGTACAACGTGGATATGTGCACGCGGTCTCGGCGGCGCATGTGGCCGAAACAGCGCCCCCGCTGTGAATAGACACAGCGGGAGTCAGGCAGCAGGACGAACGGTGGCAATCGCCGTCAGCCTCCCACAATCGTCAGAGAAACGGTCACACAGGCAGGGTGAGATCGGGAGTTTCAGCTAAGCTGAAACCCTGATCTCTCTCCGTGCCCGTCACAGAACCCATCCCCCCCACAGTCAGTAATCACATTTACCCCTTCGATCACCCCCAGTATTAACCCCTTCCCTGCCAGTCTCATTTATACAGTAGCAGTGCATATTATTTAGCTCTGATTACTGTAGTAATGTCACCGGTCCCCAAAAAGTGTCAAAAATGTGGGTTAGGGGTCTGATCTGTCTGCCACAATGTCGAAGTCCCGTTAAAAAATCGCAGATCGCCACTATGACTAATAAAAAAAAAAAAATTAAAAAAGTCCAAAAATCTATTCCGTAGTTTGTAAACGCGATAACTTTTGCGCAAACCAATTAAAATACACTTTTTTTTTTACCATAAATATGCAGCAGAATAGAAATTGGCCTAAACTGATAAAAAAAATATAATTTTTTTTTAATTTTTTTATTGGGAATGTTTTATAGCAGAAAGTAAAAAAGTGTTTTTTTTTTTTTTTTTTCTTTTTAAATTGTCGCCCTTTTTTTTTTGTTTATAGCGCAAGATCTAAAGACCGCAGAGGTGATCAAATACCACCAAAAGAAAACTATTGGTGGGGAAAAAAAGGACACCAATTGTATTTGGGCACAGCGTCGCACGACCGCGCAATTTTTCATTAAAGTAATGCAGTGCCGAATTGCAAAAATGGCCTGGTTACTAAGGGGGTAAAACTTTCAAAAGCTGAAGTGGTTAAAGTAGCCCTACTTTGGCCTTGACTTTGATGCGACTTGAGGTCCATGGACTTCAAGATTACACAGGTGTTGCTTTAAGTTGCGTCAAAGTCACGGTCATACGAGTGTGAAAAGGGACCTATTCAAAATGTAAAAAAAAAAATTTTGCATTCAGCTATGTACTTTACAGTGCATCTCTAGGTAATGGGTAATTCTCCTCCCTTCAGGAAAAGCCCAGTGACTTCCCCTTGGCTTTCTGATAGTGGAATTATCGGTACATTTAACCAGAGGGCACACAGACCACAAACAATTACTATGGCAGAAGTTTTATTCATCAAAAATGTAAAAGAATATCTACAGGTACACTTTACCATAAGTACACGTGTGCCCATTCCCTCTAGAAGCAGTGATGAGAAGCTTCCAGAAGTCCCCTGTGCTATCAGTACACCTCAGTGGAGGGGTTGCTATGGACAACCGCTATATTCCTAATGTAGGGATATCCCACACAGCATAATGGAGAGACCCTAGTACACGAAGCCTCCTCTCCCTGCCGACCGGTCCACCCCCACCCCCTGTACATAATGAGATAATTACCAGGTATCATAGACTCCCACACGGCGGCCTCTGCGCACGGCGTAAGGCATGATGGCACACTACGCAACCCAATACAACACCGGGCTCCCCGAGAAGAAAAGGCGGATCCCCGCTTCACCTCAGTCTTATATATACAGCGCGGGAAGTGGCGTATCACGTGTCCTGGTGGAGCCCCACAGCCCTGGCCCCGCCCCTGCATAGTGCACATAGAGCGCAGCACGCAGGCCTAGGCCGCAGCGAGCAGTGTTGTGCACTGTAACGTGATTTCAGTCAGGAAGTACGAGACGTGCTGAGATCCTCTGTGTTACTGAGAAGGATTTCACAGTTATTAGACACTTTTTATCGAGTATAGACAGGGTTGCAATGGCTATGAGCACCCTGCAAGTATTTATTATCTGCACATTAATATATGGGGACATGTCATCATTACACGCTTACAAAATAAATCACACACATTTGGTGCATTGTGCGCAATTACCACTTGGTGATCTGGGAACAATGGAATGTAGCATGGGGAAGAATTGTCACATACCTCAGGCCTTGCTTACACTAAATGCAAAAAAGAAAAAAGTGCAAAGGCCTTGTGCAGGGGTCTCCAAACTTTCTAAAAAAGGGCCAGTTTACTGTCTTTCAGACTATAGGGAGGCTGGACTGTGGCCATTGGAAGTAGACAATCCCCAGGCATCAGTAACAGTAAACAATGCCCCATTCTTGGTGTTGTGAGAGGAATTGTGCCCCATCGTTGGTGTCACAGGGTGGGAAGAATCATGCGTCATTGTTCTTATGACTGGGAGGAACTGTGCCCCATCGCTGGTGTTGTCGGGAGGACCTGTACCCCATCACTGGTATCCTCGGGCAGAACTGTGCTCCATCATTGGTGTCGTCGGGCAGAACTGTGCCCCATCATTGGTGTCGTCGGGGAGGACCTGTGCCTCATCATTGGTGTCGTCGGGCAGAATTGTGCCCCATCATTGGTATCCTCTGGCAGAACTGTGCTCCATCATTGGTGTCGTCGGCCAGAACTGTGCTCCATCAATGGTGTCGTCGGGCAGAACTGTGCCCCATCATTGGTGTCGTCGGGCAGAACTGTGCCTCATCATTGGTGTCGTCGGGCAGAACTGCATACCTCCCAACATTTTGAGATGGGAATGAGGAACATCTACTAGAAAAATGATATCGGCATAGGGCACGCCCCCCTTAAAGGAGATATATATATAATACAAAAAAATTATTAGTTAACCATTGAAGCAGTGCCGGGACAAGGTCATCCAGTTCCAAGGGCAAAGATGGCAAACTGAGCCCCCCTCCCGATGTGTAATTACAGTTCCTATCTCAGTCTCCGTGTGGCACCCGCTGGGCATGGAGACAGCTTCTCCTCGTCTTCTCCTCTTTGGTTATCTGTTATGTCTACATACAAGAGGAGACAGGTAGAGGGGTGGTCTGTGCCCCACTCTGAGGTGTGACTGATGTGCACAGCTCCTAGTTCAAGTTGTACAGGCAGGTAAGGAATGGACATAGTATGCCTCTTCTATATTAAAATGCTGCCTGTTTGCCAATTCGTCCCCTAAATTTCACACACAAAAAAAAAAAAAACTTTAACCACTTTGAAGATTTTGCTGCTTAATTACCAGGCCCTATTTTGCGATTCGGCACTGCGTTACTTTAACGGACAATTGCACATTTGTGCGATGCTGTACCCAAATAAAATTGATGTCCTTTTTTCCCCTACAAATAGAGCGTTCTTGCTTGCCATTTTTATTTTTTGCGCTATAAACAAAAAAAAGAGCGACAATTTTGGAACAAAAACAATATTTTTCACTTTCTGCTATAGAACATTGCCAAAAAAAAAAAAATGAAAAATCAAAATTTAATATTTTAGGCCAATTTGTTTTCTGCTACATATATTTGGTAAAAAAAGAAAAAAAAATCGCAATAAGCGTATTTTGATTGGTTTGCGTAAAAGTTATTGCGTCTACTAACTACGGGAAAGATTTATGTCATTTTTTTTTTTTTTTACTAGTAATGGCAGCGATCTGCGATTTTCTGTGGGACTACAGTAATCACTGCTAAAAATATGCACTGTTACTGTAATAATGCCATTGGCAGGGAAGGAGTTAATACTATTAGTGATCAAGGGGTAAATGTAAGTCTAGGGGAGTGAGTCTAACTGTCAGGGGGTGTGGCTTGTGAGATCATCACAGAGAAAAGCGATCCTATATAGCAGGATCACATAGCCTCTGATCACTTCAGGGAGAATGACGGACATGTTTACATCAGCCGTCCATCCTTCTCTGACAGCGGGGGGAGATCGCGAGTGGCCCGCGGCCATCGGAGCCGCCTGTCACACGCACTGGCTCCCCGGCTGACAAGCGGGGGCGGGAGCGCCAGCAGCGCCCGCTCACCCCTAGAGTCTCCTGCGTGAGCGACGTAGTACTACGTCGGTTTGCCCAGGAGCGGCCACCTGCCGTAGTAAATCTGCGGTGGGTGGTCGTCAAGTGGTTAAGACCCGAAGGATTTTCCCTCTTAATGACCAGGCTTTATTTTGCGATTCGGGAACTGCGTTACTTTACCCAAATAAAATTGTTGTCCTTTTTTTTCCCCACAAATAGAGCTTTCTGGTATTTGATCACCTGTGCAGTTTTTATTTTTTGTGCTATAAACAAAAAAAGTGTGACAATTTAAAAAATAAAAAAAAACAATATTTTTCACATTCTGCTACAAAACACTCTAAAAAAAAAAAAATTAAAAATCTAAATGTTTTTAACATTTTAGGCCAATTTGTTTTCTGCTCCATATTTTTGGTAAAAAAAAAAAAAAAAAGAAAGAAGAAATCGCAATAAGCATATTTTGATTGGTTTGTACAAAAGTTATCGCGTCTACTAACTACGTGAAAGATTTATGTCATTTTTATTGTTTTTTTTTTTTTTTACTAGTAATGGTGGCGATCTGCAATTTTTTGCGGGACTGCGACATTGCAGCGGACAGATCAGACCCCTGACATTTTTGGGGGAACCAGTGACATTACTACATAATTCAGTGCTAAAAATATGCACTGTTACTGTAATAATGACACTGGCAGGGAAGGGGTTAACCCTGTGGGTGATCAATGGGTTAAATGTGAGCCTAGGGGAGTGATTCTAACTGTGGTGGGGCGTGGCTTCTGAAATGACCAGAGAGACTATATAGCAGGATCACATGTGCTCTGATCATTTCAGGGAGAATAACTGTCTGCTGTGTTTACAACAGCTGACCGTTCTCTCTCAGCGGGGAACAACCACGGGTGTCAGACGGTAATCGGAGCCGCCTGTTCCGTGCATCGGCTTCCCCACTGCCGAGTGGGGGCGAGAGCGTGCCGGCACGTGCTTGCCCCCTAGCTTCCCCGCGACCGACGTAGGTCCAGGTTGGTTTGCGCAGGACAGCCACTCTGCCACAGTAAAAAGGTAGCGGGTGGTCGGGAAGTCGTTAAGTCTGTGCTCCTTTCTTTTAAAATTATTTCTAGCTGGTATATAAAAGGACAAATGATATAGACTACATAATAAAAAAAAAAAAAAAAGTGCTTAAACCTTAAAATAAGGCCACTGCTCCCAATGTGATATACATGCATGGCCTCAAATGCAGACAGCAGTATGCCTTGTATGTATGAGGCCTAATAGTGAGAACAATGTGCTTAAAGTGGAATTCCATCCTTTTTTAATAAATTGGATTACATAGATGTATGTAATCCCCTTTAAAACGACTTTTTTACCAATGGAAAGCTTTTTTTTTTTTTTGTTGTTGCTAGTAAATACCTTATTTTCTGCTTTATTTATCGTCTTCTCACTTCCGGGTCCGGTCGGCGATTTCGTCATTTGGCGATTCGCAGTGTGTGCTGGGATGTATTTCAGGGCATGAAATCTCGCAGTATTACAAACAGGAGATGAGCTGTACTGCGTGCTCTGCCCCGCCTCCTCTCAGTGAGCTGTATGTATGTATTGTATTGAGGCCGTGCTCCGCCCTGCCTCCTCTCAGTGAGCTCAGTGAGGATAAATGGATTTTTGTAAAATCTTACCGTAAAATCCTTTTCTCTTAAGCTCATTGACAGACGCAGTCCATTTAATATTAATCGAGAGGACTGCGTCTGTCAATGAGCGACAGAAATAATGCTTTCAGTCCTCGCTCACTGAGAGGAGGCGGGGCGGAGGCGGGGCAGAGCACAGCCTCAATACAATACATACAGCTCACTGAGAGGAGGCGGGGCAGAGCACGCAGTACAGCTCATCTCCTGTGTAATACTGTGAGATTTCATGCCCTGAAATACATCCCAGCACACACTGCGAATCGCCAAATGACGTAATCGCCGACCGGACCCGGAAGTGAGAAGAGGATAAATAAAAGCAGAAAATAAGGTATTTACTAGCAACAAAAAAAAAAGAAACTTTCCATTGGTAAAAGTTGTTTTAAAGGGGATAACATAGATCTAAAGTCACCAAACTGGGTGGAACTCCACTTTAAGCATACATATAAAATCACCGTGCAATAAAATTATATAGTTGCTTGCTCAGCACTAAGGATGATGCGCCTCTTGGACGCAACACCCCACAGTGCAGCTTCCATTTCACATATCTGTAATTAATTTACATTTATTGCATAGTGATTTTACTGTGTATATACACTGTATGTAAACAACGCAGACCACCGTTCTGTCAGACAGGAAGAGAGAGAGCTTGTGTTCCCACTAAAAAGGAACACAGAGCTCTTCCTTTTGCAGTCAGTCCATCCCCCACAGCTAGAAAGCACTCCCTAATAGCACACTTAACCCTTTGATCGTCCCCGATGATAACCCCTTCCCTGCCAGTGTCATTAGTACAGTAACAGTGCATTTTTTTGTTTTTTTGGCACTGATCACTGTATTGGTGTCACTGATCCCCAAAAAGTGTCACTTAGTGTCAGATTTGTCTGCTGCAATGTCGCAGTCCCACTAAAAATCGTTGCCATTATTAATAAAAACAGCTGCATCTCCTTGTTCAAGTTGGTTGGGGGTGGTAAAAACTTGGCTCAACTGCTTGCTTTTAGCACTCTTGGCCCACCCATGTGAACAAACCCAACAAGGGCCTTGTTTACACTTGTGGTTCGGGGAGGGGGGGGTGGTGCCAAAAACAGGTGGGTAAGATGTGCTTTTACTGCCTCTCAACTGCCCACACCCCCTCCCCACCCAAAACAAGCTGCAAAGGCATTCAAATAGGGGAATACACATGCAGGGAAAAAAACTACAACATTGTATCCCTGTCATGTTTGATAGGCAGATGTCTTGCTGAACATGATCAATGCAAGTGAATGGGGCTGAGCTGCAGCCCATCCACAACCCCATGCAATTTTGCTACATGGTGCAGGATTTTAGGGGCCTAAAATAGGTGGTGAGGAGGCGATAATGCCCTCTCTCTGTCTGTAAAATAATCTCTGAAAAGCAATCCAATGTGAATCACTTTTCAGGGGGCCAGTGCAATTGTAAATTAGCCCTAAAGCACTGATTCAGCAAGGGATCTGCTCATAGATCCACAGCAGATTGAAGTAGGCTCTGTTCTGTGTGAAAGGATCCTTAGGGCTCCAGACACCAGAATGCCTTAACACAAAACATATAGCTGCTACCAGCTGGTCACATGCCACAGCCATGATTCTGAGCTTAAACTGCATGTTGCTTTTGTTTGGCAGTGCTACCTCTGAACACGAATAATGTAGTCCATTGAGGCTGCCCTGCAACCTGCCTATATCTAATTATGGCAAGATAGTATGGCAATTATCAAGTTAAATCGCCACCTCTCAAACAGTCCTGAAAAGCGATCAAAGCATAGCTTTTCAGAGGAGCAACAGTCACTTCCACATATGTGAACGAGCCTTCAAAGAAAAATATTTCAGTTGGTCTTCATAACTGAGAAATACCATAATGCCTAGGTGAGGATTGAACTGTTTAGGAGAGAATCTGGACAATCCTCTCTTAATTAAAAGTCTTCATGGTGCATGTGCTACTTTATTCCATCATACACCTAAAAAGGCCAATCAAAAGATAACCAATTCTTCTTTAGGCATCTTTTTTTGTAAGCAGTTCTCTTTTTCGTGTTTAACGCTCATCTAGAGGTATTGTTACTTTAACTTCGAATACACTGTATGTTTAAAAACCAACAAAACATATATAATAACATGTTTTAAAAAATAGATAAATTCCTTAATGTAGGCAATTCTAATCTGCAAGAATAGAGCACTAGCCCTGGTTTTAGGAGGTGATCCTTCTCCTTACCTACAGTAGTCATTAACTGTAGCCATCCAAACAAATGCAGGGATTTAAAGTGTTAATCTGCTCACCTGATTAGTGATGTCCACTGCACACTCCCCAGGCTGGGCTGCAGTCTACACTGACATGTCCCACAACTGGAAACATTCAACAAGCAGTGCACTTATCACTAAAGATAGCAGCGCTGGAGCAGCGGAAGATCGAGATACTGACATTAGCGTCAATAAATAATGCTGAGCCTGTGCAAACAACATTGTTATCATGTAACATGTAATGTTTTTTCCCTGACTTTGTGTTTGGCTACTGTAGGAAAGGAGATGGGAGCTGCTGGAACTCCCAGTGCGCCCCCTGCCTCTACACAGAGACACTGGGCTCAGGGCAGATGTCCCTTCTGCCCATGCCTTGTACCGGCCCTACGTGCAGATGTACTTACACCTGCCTGCTGCCATTCCTGAGCAAGCTCTGCACCGGTGGTGCCCCGATTCCACAGCTGAATCAACTGTAGGAGACGATCCTGGCGCTTGCTGGACTTTCTTGGGCGCCCCAAAGCAAATGCAGTGGAAATGTTTTTTATGGGATTAAGATAATTTTCATTGCAAAGAGGGACTTTTTGAAGCCTGAAATGTGGCAAAAGGTCAAAAAGTTTAAGGGGGTGAATACTTTTGCAATGCACTGTAGATATAAGGATGAGGGTACATATAGGGGGGTGGCAGTAATGGGGGTTATATATGATATAAGGGGACAGGGGATATAATACATAGAAGGAGGAGGGTATATATAGTGGAGGTGGCAGTAATGGGGGATATAGTAGATAGGGTATATATAGTGTAGGTGGCAGTAATGGGGATATATATATATATATAATATGGGGGGGGGGGATACCTGAAGTTGGCGGTCTTGATACGGTTCCTCCGCCATCCCCGGGGTTCCCGCAGCACCTCCTGTAGGACGGTCTTGTGGTCGGGTCTCCGCTCGGTCGGGTAGATGAAGATCCAGCACAGGGCGGACACGGTGAGGGCAGAGGCGGGCAGAGGCTCCAAAGGCATTTCCAGCAGAGCATTGTCCTTCACATGGCCGGAGCCGGGGGGCCCCCAGGGCCCTAACAATGTGCTGTGTGCTGCTGGCTCTGCAGCTTCTCCATCCTCTGAAAGCCCCCCTCCCTCCCGCTGCAGCGCCGCCTCCCAGCTGGTCTGCTCTTCCGGCTGCCTATTGTGCTGAATGAGGGGGGGGGGGTTAGAGAGGAGGATCCCTGACCGATCACCCCCTAAATACCCTCATTATTACCGCCACTAATCAGCGGCGGCTCGCGGCTTCTTCGGCGTCCCCTCCCCAGGCGTCCCCTCCCCAGCCAATGGCATGGGGTTTGCTTTTCGGCCAATCAGGAAGTGCCTAGCACTTCCTGATTGGCAAGGAGGAGGAACCCGTGTGACAATAGCAAATTTTCATTCGCTATTATCACACAATGGGTGGGCTTGGGGAGCACTGCTCTGCACCCCGGGTCCACCCTTTGCTGCAGCCTATTATAGCCTCTGGCTCTAATCAGGTGATGCAAAAAAAAAAAACCCCATTGAACTTCCATGAGTCTGGCGCCCCTGCATGTAGATTAGAGGGCCGTACGCATGGATAGGGGGGCTGCGCCCCTGCGCCTCCAACACACCGGCTGCCACTGGCTTCCACCAGCACCTTTTCGTGCGTGGTTGCGGATGTGGAGGAATCATCCTCACTATCCGAGGATTCCAGGCGTGTCGTCGCAGACCCAGCAGGGTGACCCACGTCCACGGTGGCCAAATCAGATTCAGGATCTGATGAGACAGATGGGGCAGGTATAGCTTTTAACTAGCCCGTCGCCCGAAAACCACCTCCACCTGGGACACAAAGGACTCCAGGACCGCTGTCAGTGCGCATTGATGGATGGTTGGGACCAGGAGGGCCCTGCAGCCTCAGAGAGGGGGGTCAGGTGGGGAGATGTGCTCCAAAGACTCAGTCACCAGTGTAAAACACTGCAAAGTGACAACCCCCATCGCGCTGGCAGCACCACCCGGTCACCAGGCACAAGCACTAAGCGATCCTCAGCAGAGAGGGAGAGAACCCCACCAGACTCATCACCTAGCAAAAACAGGCACCTGCAGCCACCAGGATAATCTGCACTCCACGTCCGGCAATCAGGCAGTGAAAAGATCCAGGAGTCAGTACCAGGGGGTGAGGAGAGGTTCCCACCACCGAAATGGTCGCCCACAGGGCTCCACTGTCATGGTCGCCGCTATTTTCAATGGCAAACCACCACAAAATGGCGTTTAGAAACACAAAGGCTACAGCAAAATAGTGGCATCACGAGGCTCCCAGGGACCCAGGAGGGATCCCTAGTCCTCAAGGACAGACCCAGGCAGGACGGGGGGCCCAGGCAGGAACTCCCACTAGTTACAAGCCCCCTCGCACAGCCAATCGTCCGGTCGCCAGTGGCGCACCCCCCCGGCCCCCATCGCCAGCAGAGCGCCCTGCCCTCACCCCAGGAGATGGACCAGACCACCCACACAGCCCCAGCACAAGTGGAGGGGGGGTAGGATGGGGGACAGATGGTCCATGTCCACCCCAAAACCCTCCAGGGAGACAGTTACTCATCATACCAGGAACCAGGAGGGAACCGCTCCAGAAAGAACCCCTCGCCATCGAAATGGGGGCCAGGAGGAACGCTGAAACTCAGGCCAAGACTCGGTCGTATGCAACCTCGCAAGGCGTTAAACTCCTTGAAGATCCAGCACAGGGCGGACACGGTGAGGGCAGAGGCGGGCAGAGGCTCCAAAGGCATTTCCAGCAGAGCATTGTCCTTCACATGGCCGGAGCCGGGGGGCCCCCAGGGCCCTAACAATGTGCTGTGTGCTGCTGGCTCTGCAGCTTCTCCATCCTCTGAAAGCCCCCCTCCCTCCCGCTGCAGCGCCGCCTCCCAGCTGGTCTGCTCTTCCGGCTGCCTATTGTGCTGAATGAGGGGGGGGGGGGGTTAGAGAGGAGGATCCCTGACCGATCACCCCCTAAATACCCTCATTATTACCGCCACTAATCAGCGGCGGCTCGCGGCTTCTTCGGCGTCCCCTCCCCAGGCGTCCCCTCCCCAGCCAATGGCATGGGGTTTGCTTTTCGGCCAATCAGGAAGTGCCTAGCACTTCCTGATTGGCAAGGAGGAGGAACCCGTGTGACAATAGCAAATTTTCATTCGCTATTATCACACAATGGGTGGGCTTGGGGAGCACTGCTCTGCACCCCGGGTCCACCCTTTGCTGCAGCCTATTATAGCCTCTGGCTCTAATCAGGTGATGCAAAAAAAAAAAACCCCATTGAACTTCCATGAGTCTGGCGCCCCTGCATGTAGATTAGAGGGCCGTACGCATGGATAGGGGGGCTGCGCCCCTGCGCCTCCAACACACCGGCTGCCACTGGCTTCCACCAGCACCTTTTCGTGCGTGGTTGCGGATGTGGAGGAATCATCCTCACTATCCGAGGATTCCAGGCGTGTCGTCGCAGACCCAGCAGGGTGACCCACGTCCACGGTGGCCAAATCAGATTCAGGATCTGATGAGACAGATGGGGCAGGTATAGCTTTTAACTAGCCCGTCGCCCGAAAACCACCTCCACCTGGGACACAAAGGACTCCAGGACCGCTGTCAGTGCGCATTGATGGATGGTTGGGACCAGGAGGGCCCTGCAGCCTCAGAGAGGGGGGTCAGGTGGGGAGATGTGCTCCAAAGACTCAGTCACCAGTGTAAAACACTGCAAAGTGACAACCCCCATCGCGCTGGCAGCACCACCCGGTCACCAGGCACAAGCACTAAGCGATCCTCAGCAGAGAGGGAGAGAACCCCACCAGACTCATCACCTAGCAAAAACAGGCACCTGCAGCCACCAGGATAATCTGCACTCCACGTCCGGCAATCAGGCAGTGAAAAGATCCAGGAGTCAGTACCAGGGGGTGAGGAGAGGTTCCCACCACCGAAATGGTCGCCCACAGGGCTCCACTGTCATGGTCGCCGCTATTTTCAATGGCAAACCACCACAAAATGGCGTTTAGAAACACAAAGGCTACAGCAAAATAGTGGCATCACGAGGCTCCCAGGGACCCAGGAGGGATCCCTAGTCCTCAAGGACAGACCCAGGCAGGACGGGGGGCCCAGGCAGGAACTCCCACTAGTTACAAGCCCCCTCGCACAGCCAATCGTCCGGTCGCCAGTGGCGCACCCCCCCGGCCCCCATCGCCAGCAGAGCGCCCTGCCCTCACCCCAGGAGATGGACCAGACCACCCACACAGCCCCAGCACAAGTGGAGGGGGGGTAGGATGGGGGACAGATGGTCCATGTCCACCCCAAAACCCTCCAGGGAGACAGTTACTCATCATACCAGGAACCAGGAGGGAACCGCTCCAGAAAGAACCCCTCGCCATCGAAATGGGGGCCAGGAGGAACGCTGAAACTCAGGCCAAGACTCGGTCGTATGCAACCTCGCAAGGCGTTAAACTCGTTAACTCGCAGGCCAGTCCCCGCCCCCCGTGGGGCTATGTCACGGCCGACCTAGGGCGAAGCCGAGCTCTACGTGCGCTTGCTGGTCAGACTGGGGTGACCACTGGTTCTAGATTATCCAGCCTGTTGCCCAGTTGATTGTAGATTTCACAGGAAAAAAAACAAGGGAAACAATTTCTATCTAAAAAAATTTGCCAGAATCCCAGCAAAGAATTAGGTCCTTACGCCTGAATAGGCAGAAAGAAAACTGAGTAACTATAGCAGGGAGAGGGAGTATACCCCTTGGGACTGCCCATAGGCATAGCCAGATTCTTTTTCTGCCTAGTGTACTACTCCTGTAGGTGGCAGTATAACCCAATGGTTATGAAGATCAGGAGCTGTGTCTGTCAATGAACGAAAGAGAAAAAATGGCAGGTGTTCTAATCCCTCTCCACTCCATCCATAACTAAAAAAAAAAAAAACAAGTTTTGCCTGTAGTTATACTTTAACCACTTTACCACCGGAGTATTTTTCTGCTTTACGTCCAGACCACTTTTTGCAACTCGGCACTGCGTGATTAACTGACAATTGTGCGGTCATGCAATGTGTGTGGTACACAAACAAAATTTACGTCCTTTTTTCCCCACAAACAGAGCTTTCCTTTGGTGGTATTTGATCACCTCTGCACTTTTTATTTTTTGCGATATTAATAAAACAAGAGCGAAAATTTTGAGAAAAAAAAAAAAAAAAAATCACATTTTCAACTTTGTCTTTTAAAAAATATCCAATATACTAAATTTATGTCATATATTTTGGCCAAAATGTATTTAGCTACATGTCTTTGACAAAAACAATCTCAGTGAGCATATTTTTATTGGTTTGCGCAAAAGTTATAGCGTCTACAAACTATGGTGTAAATACTGAAATTTACGCAGCTTTAATTTCTGACTGTCTATCTCATTTCATGAAGTGCTAAAATGGCAGGGCAGTACAAACCCACCCCCTCCCCCCCCCCCCCCCCCAAATTATCACTTTTTGGAAAGTAGACATCCTAAGGAATGTCCTGAGAGGCATGTTGAGCTCATTGAATATTTCATTTTTTGTCACAGGTGTTTTACACAAAGTTGTCATTGAAATGATATATTGCTCACACATGCCATGGGTATGTGTGTAAATACACCCCAAAATATATTCTGCTGCTTCTCCTGGGTATGGGGATACCACATGTGTGAGACTTTTTGGGAGCCTAGCTGTGTACCGGACCCCGAAAATCAATAACCATCTTCAGGTTTTCTAATGGCGTAAATGTTTGATTTTACTCCTCGCTACCCATCACAGTTTCAGAGGCCCTGAAATTTCAAGATAGCACAAACCCCCCCCCATATGACCCATTTTGGAAAGTAGACACCCCAAGCTATTAGCTGAGAGGCATGGTGAGTCCATGGAATATTTTATATTTTGCCACAAGTGTCGGGAAAATTACATTTTTTTTTTTAACACAAAGTTGTCACTAAAAGATAAATTGCTCACACATACCATGGGTATATGTGGAATGACACCCAAAAATACATTCTGCTGCTTCTCCTGAGTACAGGGATAGCACATGTGTGAGACTTTTTGGGAGCCTAGCTGTGTACAGGACCCTGAAAAGCAATCACCACTTTCAGGTTTTCTAATGGCGTAAATTGTGCATTTCACCTCCGCACTACCTGTCACAGTTTTGGAGGCCCTAAAATTCCAAGATAGCACAAACCCCCCCCCCCATGACCCCATTTTGCAAAGTAGACACCCCAAGCTATTTGCTGAGAGGCATGGCAAGTCCATGGAATATTTTATATTTTGCCACAAGTTCCGGGAAATATATATATTTTTTTGTTTTACACAAAGTTGTCACTAAATGATATATTGCTCAAACATGCCATGGGTATATGTGAAATGACACCCCGAAATGCATTCTGCTGCTTCTCCCGAGTACAGGGATACCCCATGTGTGAGACTTTTGCAGTCCAGCCGAGTACAGGACCCCGAAAATCAATCACCACTTTCAGGCTTTCCAAGGGCGTAAATTATGGATTTCACTCCTGACTACCTATTACAGTTTCGGAGGTCATGAAATGCCAAGACAGCACAAATCCCCCCCAAATTACCCCTTTTCGGAAAGTAGACACCCTAAGCTATTTGCAGAGAGGCATGTTGAGTGTTTTGCAGATCTCACTTTTAGTCACAAAGTTTTAGAAATTGAAAAAGAGGAAAGAAAAATGCATTTTCCTGTTTTTTCTTCATTTTCCAAAAAAAATGAGAGCTGCAAAATACTCACCATGCCTCTCAGCAAATAGCTTGTAGTGTCTACTTTGCAAAATTGGGTCATTTGGGGGGGGGGGGGGTTTGTGCTATCTTGGCATTTCATGGCCCTCAAAAGTGTGATAGGTAGTAAGGAGTGAAATCAACAATTTACGCCCTTAGAATGCCTGAAGTTGGGGATTGATTTTCGGGGTCCTGTACGCGGCTAGACTGCCGAAAAGTCTCACACATGGGGTATCTCTGTACTCCGGAGAAGCAGCAGAATGTATTTTGGGGTGTCATTTCACATATACCCATGGCATGTGTGAGCAATATATCATTTGGTGACAACTTTGTGTAAAGGCAACAAACAAAAAAGAGAAATACTAATTTTCCCGAAACGTGTGGCAAAATATAAACTATTCCATGGACTCACCATGCCTCTCAGCAAATAGCTTAGAGTGTCTACTTTGTAAAATGGGGTCATTTGAGGGGGGTTTGTGCTATCTTAAAATCTCAGGGCCTCTGAAACTGTGACAGGTAGTGCAGAGGTAAAATAAGCAATTTATGCCATTAGAAAACCTGAAGATGGGGATTGGTTTTCGGGGTCCCGTACACAGCTAGGCTCCTCAAAAGTTTCACACATGTGGTATCCCTGTACTCAGGAGAAGCAGCAGCATGTATTTTGGGTGTCATTTCACATATACCCATGGCATGCATGAGCAATATATCATTTAGTGACAACTTTGTGCAAAAAAAAAAAAAAAAAAAAACCCAAATTGTCATATTCCTGAAACTTAGGGCAAAATGTAAAATACTCCATGGACTCAATATGCCTCTCAGCAAATAGCTTTGGGTGTCTACATTCCAAAAAGGGGTCATTTGGGGGGTGTTTGAACAGTCCTGGCATTTTATGCTCAATCTTAGCCACACATCACCCACTCTTCTAACCACTTGAAGACCAAGCCTTTTCTGTGACTTGTTTACATGAAAAAATATATATATTTTTTTTACAAGAAAATTACTTTGAACCCCCAAACATTATATATTTTTTTAAAGCATAGGCCCTACAAAACAAAATGGTGGATGTTGCAATTTTTTTTGTCACACGGTATTTGCGCACAGATTTTCCAAACGCAATTTTTGGGTAAAAAAAAAAATATTTTTTATAGTTAATGCCGAAATACACTATATAATTCCTAATTGTTTGGTAAAATTTAAAATATAATCTTATGCCGAGTACATAGACACCAAACATGACATGCTTTAAAAATTGCGCATGCTCGTGCAGCGGCAACAAACTACATGCAGGTTTAAAAGCCTTTACAGGTTACCACTTTGGACTTACAGAGGAGGTCTACTGCAAGAATTACTGCCCTCGACCTGGTGTTCGCGGCAATACCTCACATGCAAGGTGCAATTGCGGTTTACATATGACAGTAGACCAACACTTATGTGCGCATTTGCTCGCAAGCACGGGGGGACAGAGGGGCTTGATTTTTTTTTTGCTTTTTTATGTTATTTTGACACCTTTTTTCAATATTTTTTTTTTTTTTTTTTAATCATTTTTATTTTTATCACAGTGAATTTAAATGTCCCCTATGATAGCAATCTGTAGTGACAGGTACTCTTTTTTTAAAAAATTGGGGTCTTTTAGACTCTAGATCTCTCCTCTGACCTGAACGCATCTGACCACACCAAAATTGGTGTGATAAAATGCATTACCAATTTCCCAATGGCGCTGTTTATTTCTGGCGAAACAGAAGTCATGAATTGCTCGTAGCTTCCGATATCTTAGGCCATAGAGATGATTGGAGCCATTCTCATCTCCAATCAGATCTATGGTTAGATAACTGAACCACCGACTGCACTCTCGGGTTAACTGGTGGGATGGACGGGAGAGCCCGAAAAAAAAAAGTGGAAGGCGGCAGGAGGGGGGGGGGGGGGGGGTAAAAGCAGTCTAGCGGCCAACTATCCGCCGGGATTGCTTTTACATGTAAGCCGAACCGCTGGCTGTAAAATACGATACCAAGATGATGCCTAAATCTGCAGGCATCATCCTGGTATAACCACTCAAATTCCAGCAACGTACCAGTAAATTGCTGGTCCTTGTTTGGCATATAGTGTAGGTTTTTTTTTTTTTTTTTTTTCATGCATTTCAATCAGCACAGGAATATTGTGTAGTATTACACACCATTAACCGCCCAAACAGCCACCCACTGAATTTAATGATGGGTATACATGACAATATTCCACGTATACCTAAAGGTATTTTAACTGCAGTGCTGAAATCAGCCTAATCACCACAGCTGCTGCCATCAGAGGTATCCATATATGCTGTGCGCATACACTGTTTGTGTCAGAATATATAAAATCAATGTGGCAGCCGATGGGTACCTGCAAGAGAAACAGGTTAACAACAGAATGAAAAAAAAAAAACAAAAAAAAAAAAAACAAAAGTACTGTAGGAAGTGTAGAAGAACATAAAAATAACAGACGACAACTATTTTTGGCTTTTTTATGTTTTTATGTATTTTTTTTCTTCAACATTAGAGTTCCAGGTTCCGGGTTAGGGTCTCTAAAAATGACGATAGCCATCGAACATCTTTTGAGACCCTGTGTAAATGTGCCCTAAACTGTGCCGTGCTGTACCCTACACTAATAATCTACTAGTGTGTGGTAGCGATGGAAACAGTCACCGTGGCAAAGACCAGTCGGGGCAATAATTTCGGGTGTCACTCCTAAATCCGCACTTGCTGCAGACACGGCATCTTTTTTGGGGCTATCTTTGGGTAGGGGTACTCTGGAGGCATTCTGGAAAATGCCTCTCATGCAGCCGGCTCACTGCATCTGGATGGGGAAGTTGGGCAGGAGCACCAGCTGGATACAGAAAGGCTCTGATTATCTCTTCTTGGAATTGAAAGAAGGATAATGTTCCGGCAGACGCTTTGTATAAGACAAAAGCGTTGTAAATAGCCAATTGAAATAGGTATACAGACACTTTTTTGTACCAGCGTCTGGCCTTACGGGCAATTAAGTACGGTATCATCATCTGGTCATTGAAGTCCACCCCTCCCATTTTACGGTTATAGTCGTGGACACAGAGGGGCTTCTCAACAACACCGGTGACCATAGTAATTTGGACTGCCGTGCCTGGGTGAATGGAGGACAGAACGAAAATGTTCTGTTTGTCCCTCCACTTCACTGCAAGCAATTCATCGCACCTCAAGCAGGCTCTCTCCCCTGAGCTCAGTGGGGCATTTACTAGCCGTTGGGGGAAGCCCCGGCGATTAGATCGCACGGTGCCACAAGCGCCAATTTGTAATTGAAAGAGCTGTCTAAAAAGTGGCACGCTTGAATAAAAATTGTCCACGTACAAGTGGTACCCCTTTCCGAATAAGGTTGACACCAAGTCCCAAACTATCTTGCCGCTGCTCCCTATGTAGTCTGGGCAGTCGGGGGGCTCCACAGAGCTATCTTTTCCCTCGTAGACACGGAAACAAACTGTATAGCCTGTGGCCCCGTCACACAGCTTATACAACTTGACCCCGTGTCTGGCATGCTTGCTGGGCTTGCCCTGATGCTAATCAGGGACTCGTCAACGCAGACATCTTGTTGGGGGGTAAACAAGGCTGCAAACCGCTGATTGAAGTGGTCTACGAGGGGCCGAATTTTGTGGAGCAGATCATATTCAGGGTCTTCATTGTTGTTGAACTCTGCATGAACCGAAATATTTGTTCGTATCGAGCCCTGGACATAGCAGCAGAGAACACGTGCATTTGATGAATTGGGTCAGTGGACCAATATAACCGCAATTCATTCTTTTTTGTAATGCCCGTGTTGAAGAAAAGGGCCAGAAAGGTTTTAAAATCGGGAATCGTTCTAGGATTCCAGCCGAATGGTCTGGCAAGGGGTGAATTTGGGTTGGCGGCGATGAATTGTTGTGCGTATAAATTTGATTGATCCACAATAGATCTGAAAAGATCTTCAGTGAAAAACAGCTCAAAAAAGTTAATGGGATTAAAACCAGCTGTTTCCACTTGGATTCCGGGTTGGGCAGTGAATGGGGGGGGGGGGAAGTACTGGCGCTGTGGAATCAGTGGGCTGCCAATTAGGATATGCCAACACTTCAGGGAGGGCACTATGGGCTCTACGGGCCTGTCTTCTAATACGCGGTGGCTGCGGGCCACTACTCGTGCTAGCCACCGCACCAGCTTCAACTGCACTTATGGGACTCGCCACGTCACCAAGTGTTACTGCAGTGCTGGTTGTACTAAGTCCAGGGTGTACTAGGCCACTCGTGCTTGCCAGATCACGAGAAGTGTGAGCGCCACTAGTACTGGCACTCTGCTGCATACGAGAAACATCCGGTTCCTGCATCTCAGCAACTCCAGAATGGGGTCGGGTACACCTGACCTTAGCAGGGACCCCTCTGTTGCCGGAGCTATCTGTCAGGGAGCCGCTGCTTTCATCGGGTTTGTATACTGACCCTGATTCTGCCAGTGAGGCTTCCCCATCGCTCTCATCTGACATGGTCAGTATATTGTAAGCCTCTGCACTACTGTACCAACGTTTGGAGATTTTAGTAACGAAATTTACCGGTATAGTAGTGTGACTAACAGGTAAAAAAGCACCTGGTTGTCAAGGACTATTTGGTCGCTACAAAAAAAAACTGCTAGTGCTAGCAGAGATCAGGCCTGACTCTGCCAACGCAGCGGTTTTGTGTGATTTGTGTTTTTTGGAAGTGACAGTAATCTACTACACTTGCCTGGGTAGGGTGGGCTGGGCATGGGGGCTAAACGCAGGTGCTAGCAGGAATCAGTGCTGATTGTGCAAACACTGTTTTAGGAACACTAAACTATGGGGACGCTAGTATAGTTCTGATCAGATCAGATATTGATCTGTTCAAACACTATACTAGTAATGGAGGTGTGTATGTGTGTTAGTGTACTTGACTCTAACTGACGCTAAAGAACGGTGGTGTAGTGGGACCCTGACCCTAACTAGCCTAAATTGCGTCACCCGTGACACTAATACAGTGATCGGTAATCACTGTATATAGTGAACACTGCGACAGGGCAGTGAAGGGGTTAACTGGGGGAGATCAAGGGGTTAAACCTTTATAGGGGATAGATGGCGGGTGGCCTAAACCTATTTGGGCTTAGCGCAAATTAGGGTCACAAGTGACACTAAATACAGTGATCAGTAGTTATCTGATATACTGTATATATTAGTACACTGTGTGATAGGGAGTGAAGGGGTTAACTGGGTGAGATCAAGGGGTTAAAACTTTATTAGGGGATAGATGGCAGGTGCCCTAACCCTATTTGGACCTAATGCAAGCGCAAATTAGGCTCACAAGTGAGACATACAGTGATCAGTAAAATATCTGTATACCACTGTATATAGTGTTCACTGTGAGGGGTTTGATCAAGGGGTTAAATGTGCCTATGTGAGGTGTGTCAGTGTAGTGTTTGGTGGAACTCACGTTTTTGATGTCTCTCTGTCTTCTCCTGGAACCGAAAGGACTCCAGGAGGGACAGTTGCATCACTTCCCCTGCCTGTGTTTACATTACACAGGCAGGGGACATGATGCCATTGGCTGAAACCGATCACCAGATCCAGACCAAAAATCATTGGTCTGTATCTGGTGACTGATCGGTTCTCTGCCGAATCAGACGAGAATCAGAGCGTGGGAGCGCGCTCTGGGAGCCGTGATCGCTCCCAACGTAGGTCTACGTCGCTGGACGGGATCGTGCCACTTTGCCGCAGTACCAGCTCAGTGAGCCCTGGATTTAAACCCTCACATATACCCAGTGAAGTGAACAGCCTCAGATGATACACAGAGATAAAACAAATCTCCTTACGTAAGCTTTACATGTATATTTGCTTTCTACACTGTTTAGAGTAACCTAAGGTTATACTGCTACCTACAGGTGAAGTAGACACTAGGCATATAGAAGAGCTAAGGCCAGCCACCTTAAGGCTAGAACTCCTTCCACTTGCTCAGTTTCAATTAGCGTTCTTAACTACTTCCCATCCGTATGACATCCTTGGGATAAAGTGGTTATACCGAGATAAGATATATAAGAGTGAAAGAAAAGAAAAAGGAATGGGGAAACAAACAAAAACCGAAGCCTTTGCTTAATGCCACACTCACTCAGCGCTATGGAGCAACTTCTGTTACCACAATCAATGTTATAAAATCTCACTAAAAGATCATATAATCATAAAATATTAAAAGTAAAACAGCTGCTGTTATAAAGAAATCACATATAAAAAGGTGTGTGCATATAATCCTATAGGAAAATCACAAAGACATGTATAAAAGAAATCTCAACATGTGTAATAGTCCAAAAATTATTCAAACTAAAATAGTGCTGTAAAGAGTCCAAGTGGGGAAGAAAACACTATTGATCAGTTCATCAAGTGTTTCAAAAGGGGTACCATCCAAGGCATGCACCACCACCTCACCGACGTGTCCCTCCAGGTATTGCCCATGTACCTATAGGAGAAAAGAGATGCGCCAAAGACAAAACTCCAAAAAAGCCCACACTGGACAACCGGTCAGCCTGGAACTTGGGGCAATCCACATGAACTGTATGCCACGTATCATGTAAATAAATGGTGAGGACTCATAGTGTAAATCCATATATACACGTTTATTTATTCAAGCAAACCCAAATCATATGCACTCACAATGTAAAAATACAAATAAGCCGTTACTTGGTATCTTGGTATCTCTGAGCCCCTTACCGTCGTACTGTCCTTCCCTGCTCACAGCGTCGGCGGCTCAGATCCAGCCGTCGGACTTCCGGGTAACGGTCTGACGTCAGGCGCACAGTTGCTATGGTGACTGCGTGCTCACGCCCTTACGCGTTTCGTCACAGCTGACTTCTATGGAGGGAGTCTCTCCGAAGAAGTCCGCTGTGACAAAACGCGCAAGGGCTTGAGAACGCGGGATTATATTCACACACCATTTTATAAAGGTATAAGAGTGGTTCTGCGCTTTGGACCAAGCAATATAGATCTATAGATTCTGCCTCCATTTAAACAACTATCGAGGTAGATGTCAGAATATAATAATAGGTATTGTAGAGTGGGTGCGGCGCTGTTAATGATGAAGCGTGCATATAGGTTGCTGCAATGAGTGTCTCAGCAAAAATGTGCAAAAAAAATGTAAACATGTGACCAATCAGGATATTACACACCTATGTTGTTAAATTGATTAAAAAAAAAAAAACATATATGCCAGCTCTGGCTTCAATATACATTCATAATGCATTAGAATGAAAGTGCCAAAAAACTATTAGTGCAAAAAAACAAAACAAAAATACCTTAAAGTGACAAGCGCTGTAATTCATAAGTCCATTAGTGATATAGTAAAAAAGTGACATGTGCTATGATTATTAGTCGTTGGTATGGTGCTGCAAGGGATCACTTAAAATATACTGTATATACAGTGCTGCAAAAGATCACAAAATCCCTAATAGCCATGCGGCATGCCGGTGTCTCCGCTCTTGTTCCTCCCTCTTTTGCTACACTCACCAGAAAGCTCTCCCCACCAGGGGGTAACCAGCATTCACAGCACCTATGGCTGCATAAAGATTCAAAGTCAAGCAATGGCTGTTTCTCCTTCAATTTCACTGCCCCAGCAGTCTCATATATAGGTTGATAAAAAAAAAAAAAAGTTAAAAGAAGCAGCGTTAAAAAAAAAAAATAAAAAAAATTATATTATATATATATATATATATAAAAATGTAAGCATCCCCTACCCTTGTGCTTACACATAAACATACCCAAGTCCCGCACGCATAAGTAAACAGTGATCACACCACACATGTGAGGTATCACCACGCACAGCAGAGCGAAATAAATAATTTTGGCTCTGGACCTATTGTGTAACTCTAAACTGGTAACCTGTAAAGGCTTTAAAAGTGTCACCAATAGATTTTTAGATACCATAGTTTGGCGGAGTTCCACGGACGTACAAAATTTTAAAGTGTGACATGTTAGGTATCTATTTACTCAACGTAACATCGCCGGTTATTATATAGTGTTTGCGTGCAAAAACATGAATTGAAGCATATTTGTTCCAAAATATTGCGCTTGAAAAACTGCTGAGCAAATACCATGTGACATAAAAAATTGCAACACCCGAAATGTTATTCTCTAGGGTCTCTGCTAACAAAATACATCTACAGTATACAGTGCATTGCGAAAGTATTCGGCCCCCTTGAACTTTTCAAACTTTTGTCACATTTCAGGCTTCAAACAAAGATATAAAACTAATTTTTTGTGAAGAATCAACAAGTGGGACACAATCATGAAGTGGAACGAAGTTTATTGGATATTTCAAACTTTAACAAATAAACTGAAAAATTGGGCGTGCAAAATTATTCAACCCCCTTTAGTTAATACTTTGTAGTGCCACCTTTTGCTGCAATTACAGCTGTAAGTCGCTTGGGGTATGTCTCTATCAGTTTTGCACATCGTGAGATTGAAATTTTTGCCCATTCCTCCTTGCAAAACAGCTTGAGCTCAGTGAGGTTGGATGGAGAGCGTTTGTGAACAGCAGTTTTCAGTTCTTTCCACAGATTCTCGATTGGATTCAGGTCTGGACTTTGACTTGGCCATTCTAACACCTGGATATGTTTATTTGTGAACCATTCCATTGTAGATTTTGCTTTATGTTTTGGATCATTGTCTTGTTGGAAGACAAATCTCCGTCCCAGTCTCAGGTCTTTTGCAGACTCCATCAGGTTTTCTTCCAGAATGGTCCTGTATTTGGCTCTATCCATCTTCCCATCAATTTTAACCATCTTACCTGTCCCTGCTGAAGAAAAGCAGGCCCAAACCAGGATGCTGCCACCACTATGTTTGACAGTGGGGATGATGTGTTCAGGGTGATGAGCTGTGTTGCTTTTACGCCAAACATAACATTTTGCATTGTTGCCAAAAAGTTCGATTTTGGTTTCATCTGACCAGAGCACCTTCTTCCACATGTTTGGTGTGTCTCCCAGGTGGCTTGTGACAAACTTTAAACAACACTTTTTATGGATATCTTTAAGAAATGGCTTTCTTCTTGCCACTCCATAAAGGCCAGATTTGTGCAGTATACAACTGATTGTTGTCCTATGGACAGAGTCTCCCACCTCAGCTGCAGATCTCTGCAGTTCATCCAGAGTGATCATGGGCCTCTTGGCTGCATCTCTGATCAGTCTTCTCCTTTTATGAGCTGAAAGTTTAGAGGGACGGCCAGGTCTTCGTAGATTTGCAGTGGTCTGATACTCCTTCCATTTCAATATTATCGCTTGCACAGTGCTCCTTGGGATGTTTAAAGCTTGGGAAATCTTTTTGTATCCAAATCCGGCTTTAAACTTCTCCACAACAGTATCTCGGACCTGCCTGGGGTGTTCCTTGTTCTTCATGATGCTCTCTGCGCTTTAAACAGACCTCTGAGACTATCACAGTGCAGGTGCATTTATACAGAGACTTGATTACACACAGGTGGATTCCATTTATCATCAGTCATTTAGGTCAACATTGGATCATTCATAGATCCTCACTGAACTTCTGTAGAGAGTTTGCTGCACTGAAAGTAAAGGGGCTGAATAATTTTGCACGCCCAATTTCAGTTTTTTATTTGTTAAAGTTTGAAATATCCAATAAATTTCATTCCACTTCATGATTGTGTCCCACTTGTTGATTCTTCACAAAAAATTACAGTTTTATATCTTTATGTTTGAAGCCTAAAATGTGGCAAAAGGTCGCAAAGTTCAAGGGGGCCAAATACTTTCGCAAGGCACTGTATACATTTATATTAAATGTTTTGGGGTTCCAAGTAATTTTCTAGCAAAAAATTACAGATTTTTACATGTAGAAGAAAAATGTCAGAATTGGCCTGGATGGGGACTGTTTAAATAAAATGTAACAGATCCCCAGTTATTAGAAACCCTGGATATGGGAAGCCATCGTCCCTGTGAAAACAAAAGAAAAGAACGAAAGAAAAATAAAAAGAAAGGTTTTGTACTCTTGTGTAATCATTATAGGAGTGATATTACGGAAGGGATGAGTATGGAGTTAGAATCCGTGTGGGTAAAACTCCATAGGGAAGAAGAAAAGGGAAAAGTAATTGTTGGGCGTTTGCTATAGGCCACCCAACCAAAGGCAGGAGGTAGAGCTGGAATTTATATCACTGTTGGGTAAAGTGCCAAAACAGGGATCAGTCATCATATTGGGGGACTTCAATTATCCCGACATTGACTGGGAAGAGGGGACTACACACTCACAGAAGGCCCGTCTATTCACAGAAACCTTACAGGACAACTACATGTCACAGTTGGTGGATTCTCCTACTAGAGAAAATGCAGTCCTGGATCTATTGATCACTAATGACCCAGACCTAATCTCGGAGGTAGGAGTCCAGGACAACCTGGGCTCTAGCGATCACAGGATGATCACATTTAGTGTAAATAATATAACAAGGCAAGTGGGGAACATAAGAACCCTAAACTTCAGAAGGGCAAACTTTCCAAAATTGTGCTCATTGATGGAAAGGGTAAACTGGGACCAAACCCTGAGATCACCGACCACTGAGGAAAAATGGGAATGCTTTAGGAACATATTAAACAAGTGCATCTTGCAGTGCATTCCTATGGGAAATAAATTTAGAAGAGACAAAGCCAAAACCTGGCTGGCTAAACCACAACGTTAAAACTTATTAGGGGAAAAAAAATGGCCTTCAAGAAATATAAATCAGAGGGCACGGTATCGTCTTTCGAGCAATACGAGGAGGCAAATAAGAAAAGTAAATACGAAATCAAAATGGCGGAGGATAGTAAAAAGAACCCAAAGAAATTCTTTAAATATATCAACAGCAAAACAGCTAGGGCAAAGCATATTGCACACATAATTAACGATGATGGGAGGATGGTTACAGAGGACACTAAAAAAGCAACCGTGCTGAACGCTTTTTTCTCTTCAGTCTTTACACAGGAAAAGGAGGGGTACACGGACCACGACTATATGGTCAGTAGTAATACACAGAGGGTGAAATCAGGGAAAGGCTGGATAAAATAAACACAAACAAATCACCAGGCCCGGATGGCGTACATCCGAGAGTACTCAAAGAACTTATTAAAACTATATCTAGACCACTGTTCCTGATCTTTGCTGACAGTATTAAGACAGGAAATGTACCAGGGGATTGGAGGAAAGCCAAACGTGATACCGATATTCAAAAAGGGGCAGAGGCCTATCCTGGGAAATTATAGGCCTGTCAGTCTGACATCGATAGTATGTAAACTTCTGGAGGGGATGATAAGGGGACTATATCGTAGAGTGTGCTAAAGACAACAACATCATCAGCAGTAATCAGCACGGGTTTACAAATGGGAGTTCTTGTCAAACCAATCTCTTAACGTTCTACGAGGAGGTGAGCTGTGAGCTAGATAGGGGCAGACCAGTGGATGTGGTATACCTGGATTTCGCTAAGGCGTTTGATACAGTTCCCCACAAGCGCTTAATTTATAAAATAAGGTCTGCAGGTATCGACCGCAGGGTTTGCTCTTGGATACGGAACTGGCTAAAAGGGCGTGTCCAAAGGGTGGTAATAAACAGCGCATACTCAGACTGGTATGAGATGGTAAGCGGGGTCCCCCAAGGCTCAGTCCTGGGACCAACCTTATTCAATTTATTCATAAACAGCATTGAGGACGGGATCAGTAGTTCTATATCAGTTTTTGCAGAGGACACAAAATTGGGCAGGGCAATAACTACACAGCATGAAGCAGATATCCTACAGAATGACCTGGACAAAATAACAGAGTTGGCAACGACAAGGCAAATGAGGTTTAATGTGGAGAAGTGTAAGGTTTTGCACTTGGGGACTAAAAACATAAAAGCACAATACACGTTAAGGGGGGGGGGGGGGGACCCTTGGGGGAATCAAAAATGGAGAAAGATCTGGGAGTCTTGGTAGATGATAGACTAGGCAAAAGCATGCAATGTCAAGCGGCAGCTGCCAAAGCCAGCAGAATATTAGCATGCATAAAGAAAGGGATGTATTCCAGAGATAAGACTATAATCCTTCCACTTTATAAAACTCTGGTCTGACCACATCTGGATTATTCTGTCCAGTTCTGGTCGCCAGTCCTCAGGAGGGATGTGTTGAGCTGGAGAGAGTCCAGAGAAGGGCAACTAAACTAATTAGGGGATTGGAGGACCTTAATTACGAAGAGGGTCTGCAATCGCTTGATTTATTCTCGCTGGAGAAGAGACGACCGAGAGGGGACATGATAGCAATTTATAAATATCTCAATGGTGATCTCGGCATAGAAAAACAGCTATTCAGGCGAAGGGATTGCATTAGGACTCGAGGGCATACAATGCGATTAGAGGAGAAGCGTTTTAACCTCAGGCAACGTGGGGGGTTCTTTACGGTTAGGGCTACAAGATTGTGGAATTCTCTACCACAAGAGGTGGTTTCTGTGGGAAGTATGGTGGCTCAGAACATCCAGGGGTATGCGAGAGGATTACGGCCACACACACCTACACAGGTTGAACTGGATGGACTATTGTCTTTATTCAACCTCACCTACTATGTAACTATTATTCTGTACAGTCACAATCTTTTGCATATTTTGATCCTATGATTTGTTTTATACGATACCAATAAAATTGGATTTTTTGTAAGAACTTACCGTAAAATCCTTTTCTCTTAAGCTCATTGACAGACGCAGTCCTCTTTGATTAATATCAGTAGGGTTATACTGCCCCCTACAGGAGTAGGACACTAGGCAGGAAAAACGTTCTGGCCACACCTTAGGGGCAGTCCCAGAGGGTATATCCTCTCTCTCCCTGCTACAGGATGTCAGTTATGTCACAAAGCAGTGTCAGAGAATTTAACCCAACCCAACTCAAAATAGAGGGGCGGGTACTGCGTCTGTCAATGAGCTTAAGAGAAAAGGATTTTACGGTAAGTTCTTACAAAAATTCAAATTTTCTCTGTCGCTCATTGACAGACGCAGTCCTCTGATTAATATCAGTAGGGACGTCCCAAAGCAGTGCCACAAATGAGGGGTGGGATAATGGAAATCAAAATCCAATCCAGAAGGCCCAACCGGTGCCAACCAGAAGTCTTAAAGGCTCATCAGACAAAAGGATGAGACTCAACTGAAAACCCAACAGAAAAAAACCCTCGAGGTAGACCACCGGTCTCCTCAAACAGCGGCCTGCAGAGCCTTGCGGCCAAAAGAGGCATCCGCCGATGCCAGCACATCAACCTTATAAAATTTTGTAAAGGTATGAACCGACGACCAGGTAGCCGCCTTGCAAACCTGAACCACTGAAGCCTGATGGCGGAAGGCCCAGGAAGCACTAAGCGCCCAAGTGGAGTGCGCCTTAACAGGGAACGGAGGAACCCGACCCTTAATAGAATAAGCCTGTACCACCGTCTGTCTGATCCATCTAGAGATAGTCGCGGCAGACGCAGGCAACCCCTTTCTAGGGCCATCCGTGATCACAAAAAGTGAATCCGTCTTACGGAAAGATTCCGTAGAAGTCCAGTACACCCTGATCGCCCAAACTACATCCAAGCAGTGTAACGCAAACTCCCGTGGATGACTGGGCTTAGGACACAGGGAAGGTAATACAATATCTTCATTTAGATGGAAATCTGAAACCACCTTAGGAAGGAAGGATGGATTTGGACGAAGAACCACCTTATCCCTATGAACCACCAGATATGGGGAACGACAGGACAATGCGGCCAGTTCTGACACCCTGCGTGCAGACGTGATAGCCACCAAAAAGGCCACCTTCTGGGATAAGGTAAGCAAGGGAATCTCCCTAATATTTTCAAAGGGAGGTTTCTGAAGAACCGACAACACCAAATTAAGATCCCAGGGCGGCAAGGGCGCGCGCACCGGCGGAGCCAGGTGCCGCACCCCCTGGATGAAACTCCGCACCAAGGAATGAGTAGCCAGAGGCCTCTGAAAGAAGATTGCTAACGCTGAAACCTGACCCTTGATAGTGCTCAAGGACAGTTTCTGCTCAACCCCCTTTTGCAGAAAAGCCAATATACGGGCCACCGAGTAGGAACGTGGAGGAAACCCAAGGGATTCACACCACGCGATATAGGACTTCCATGTGCGATGATAGATTTTTCTGGAAGTCGCTTTCCTTGCTTTAATTAGAGTAGGAATAACTGAAGCTGACGACCCCTTGTCCTTCAGCACCTGGGTCTCAACAGCCAGGCCGTTAAAGCCAGCGATCGTAAAGCAGGGTGGAAGATCGGTCCCTGAGACAGCAGATCCTCCCTGAGAGGAAGTCGCCAAGGAACGTCTGCGACCAGCCTGACCAGGTCGGCGTATCAGGCCCGACGAGGCCAGTCCGGAGCTACCAGGATAACTGGAATTCCCTCCACCTCTATCCTGCGAAGAAGTTTCGGCAGCAATTTGAGAGGAGGAAAGGCATACAGTAGCTGGTACTGCCCCCACGGGGCGACCAGCGCATCTGCGGCGTCCGCTAGAGGATCGCGGGAGCGAACTACAAACCTCCGCACCTTCCGGTTGAGCCAAGATGCCAACAGATCCACATCCGGGGTGCCCCAATGAAGGCACAGTTGATGAATTACCTCTGGATGAAGAGACCATTCCCCTTGATCCAGAATCTGGCGGCTGAGGAAATCTGCCTGCCAATTCTCCACCCCCGGAATGAATACCGCGGAGAGGGCTGGAACAAATCGTTCCGCCCAACGAAAGATGCTGGCCACTTCCATGGCCGCCAGGACACTCTTGGTGCCCCCCTGGTGATTGACGTAAGCCACGGCCGTGGCATTGTCCGACTGGATCCGCACCGGGCTGCCCCGGAGCTGCTCGGTCCAGTGAATCAGACAAAGTCTGATCACTCTCAGTTCCAATACATTTAATCGGTAACCTGGATTCTTCCAGGGACCAGAGCCCCTGAGCAGATCATCTGCCGAGAACCCCACCCGGATAGACTGGCATCCGTGGTGACAATCGTCCAATAGATTGGAAGAAATGACTTCCCCTGACTGAGCATTGGTGATCGAAGCCACCAAACCAGAGATTCCCTGGTCCGTTCGCTCAGCCGGATCCGATTGTCCAGGGAATCGGGATTCCGGTTCCATTTGAGAAGAATCTCCTTTTGGAGAATCCGGGTATGAGACTGGGCAAACGGTACTGCCTCGAAGGAGGCCACCATCAGTCCCAGAACCCTCATGCAAGTCCGCAGAGAAGGCCAGTTGACGGTCAATAATAACTGAGTCGCCGACAGAATCGTCCTGAGTTTCTCCACCGGGAGAAACACGCTTGCCAAGGATGTATCCAAAGTTAGGCCCAGATAGTTCAGTCTCCTGGTAGGGACCAGGGATGATTTCTGCCGGTTCACCAGCCACCCGAACTCTTCCAAAGAGATCATCGTGATCTCCAAGTTTAGTAACAGAGCCTGCGGAGACTCCGCATGGAGTAGGTCGTCTAGGTAGCCTAGAACCGATATGCCCCGCTGTCGCAACAGTGCCAAAACTGGGGCCAAGACTGTTGTGAAGACCCGGGGAGCAGAGGCGAGACCAAAGGGTAACGCCGCAAACTGATAATGGTTCTCTCCCACGGAAAAGCGAAGAAAACGCTGATGCCCTGCATAAATGGGAATGTGAAGATAGGCATCCTTGATGTCTATGGACGCCAGAAAATCCCCCTGATGCAGGGAGGCCACTACTGTGCGAATGGACTCCATCTTGAATTTTTGTACCTGGACAAAAAGATTGAGTGCTCTCAAGTCCAGAATTGGACGCACCTTACCCTTTTTTTCTGGGTATTGTGAATAGGTTTGAATAGAACCCCTGAAAACATTCTGTCCAAGGAACGTGGACCACCGCTCCTTGTTGCATTAAATCCGTCATTGCCCCTCGCAAAGCTTCTAAACGGTCTGGGGATAGTCTGATATTGGAAGGGAAGAACCGCACCGGTGGAAGTGATCGAAACTCGATCTTGTATCCCGACCGTATGACCTCTTGAACCCATTTGTTTGGAATCCTGGAGAGCCATGGGTCCGGAAACCGGTGAAGACGTCCCCCCACCCCAGATATGGGTGGGGGCGCACCCTCAGGCTGTATTGGTCTTATCTTCAGGTCTGGCAGGGATGGGCCTTTGTTTACTCGACCAGCGCCCTTTGAATCCCCCTGGGGGGGCTTTGGAGAACTTTGCCTTATCGCCCCCCTATCAGGGAAAATATAGAGCGGGATATAGATTCCGCTTTACGGTCCACTGGATCCCGAAAGGACGGAGCGTCCTCCACCGGGATAACCGTAGCTTTATTTAATCTGGAAATCGGTGAATCCACCGACGGTGGAACCGTCCATTTATTAAGGAGAGATTCTTCAAATGGATAGCGTCTAGCAATCCATTTGGAAATACCAGGGGCTCGTTTTGGACGGACCCATTCTTCATTATATCCCAAACCAAGCCTCCTGGAGTGGTATACCTGCAAGTAGGGAGATATGTGGAGTGTGTCACAGGATAGAGGGGACCCGGGATCATGAGGGTCCGACCATCCACAGAAGGGCCCGCATCTATTCCCAAAACCCGACAGGGGGGAGGGGGAACATTCTACTCACCATACCGGAACAGGCGGGCACCCACTCCTAACAGAACCCCTCTCCACCGAGGTGGGGGGCTGTCGACCAATACGGACGCCGTGACTCAGTTTCTGACTGGTCGTAGGTGACCTGGCGAGACGTTTAACTCGCAGGGCCAGTCCCCGTCCAATGGGACTATGTCGCGGCCGACCCAGCGCGGAGCTAGGGCCTGCACACGCTCGTAGGACGGCTGGGGTGACCACTGGATCTCAACATCCAGCCCGTCGCCCAGCTCCAGCATAATTGCTTGAAGATCTCACAGGAACAAAAAAAATGGAGAGAAAAAACTAACTAAAAAAGTTTTATCTAAAAAAGCTTGCCAGGACCAGAGATCCCAGCAAGGAACTTAGGTCCTTACTCCTGACTAGGCAGAAAAAAAACTGACATCCTGTAGCAGGGAGAGGGAGGATATACCCTCTGGGACTGCCCCTAAGGTGTGGCCAGAACGTTTTTCCTGCCTAGTGTCCTACTCCTGTAGGGGGCAGTATAACCCTACTGATATTAATCAAAGAGGACTGCGTCTGTCAATGAGCGACAGAGAAAATACATTTTTTATCTACATTGGAAGTGTGCTTGCCTATACAGTCCCATCCCCAGGGGGATTTCTTTTGTTCAAATAAAATGGATGCTCCCTTTCCTTCTACTATGTGTTTTGCATGAATCTGAAGATTTTTCTACTATCTTTTTACTATTAATAGCTGCTGATAGATTCAGGCCAGATATTGTAAATCCTGGAAGTCTCTTCAGTCAGCCAATAAATGCAGGTTTTCCTAGTTCATTAAAGAGGAAGTAAAGCTTCCTCTGTAACCTATAGGTAAGCCTTACCTATAGGTACGGTAAATCTCTCCTAAACATGCACCATTTAGGAGATATTTACCGTACTTTACATGCAGCCAGTGACATCACTGGCGCATGTGCTCTGAAGGACTGGCCACCCATGCCGTTCCTTCAGAGCCGTGTGCCGTAAACAGGTTAGATGGCCGGAGGACGCGAACTCGGAAGGAAGACGGTGTGTGGAAAGCCCTGCGGGGGCTTCGTTCTAAGGTAAATATTTCATGATGAGCTAGTATGCAATACAGTGCCTTGCGAAAGTATTCGGCCCCCTTGAACTTTGTGACCTTTTGCCACATTTCAGGCTTCAAAGAAAAAATCAACAAGTGGGACACAATCATGAAGTGGAACGAAATTTATTGGATATTTCAAACTTGGTTAATAAAAAACGGAAAAATTGGGCGTGCAAAATTATTCAGCCCCTTTACTTTCAGTGCAGCAAACTCTCTCCAGAAGTTCAGTGAGGATCTCTGAATGATCCAATGTTGACCTAAATGACTGAGGATAAATAGAATCCACCTGTGTGTAATCAAGTCTCCGTATAAATGCACCTGCACTGTGATAGTCTCAGAGGTCCGTTTAAAGCGCAGAGAGCATCATGAAGAACAAGGAACACACCAGGCAGGTTCGAGATACTGTTGTGGAGAAGTTTAAAGCCGGATTTGGATACAAAAAGATTTCCCAAGCTTTAAACGTCCCAATGAGCACTGTGCAAGCGATAATATTGAAATAGGAGTATCAGACCACTGCAAATCTACGAAGACCTGGCCGTCCCTCAAAACTTTCAGCTCATACAAGAAGACTGATCAGAGATGCAGCCAAGAGGCCCATGATCACTCTGGATGAACTGCAGAGATCTACAGCTGAGGTGGGAGACTCTGTCCATAGGACAACAATCAGTCGTATGCTACACAAGTCTGGCCTTTATGGAAGAGTGGCAAGAAGAAAGTCATTTCTTAAAGATATCCATAAAAAGTGTCGTTTAAAGTTTGCCACAATCCACCTGGGAGACACACCAAACATGTGGAAGAAGGTGCTCTGGTCAGATGAAACCAAAATCGAACTTTTTGGCAACAATGCAAAACTTTATGTTTAGCGTAAAAGCAACAAAGCTCATCACCCTTAACACACCATCCCCACTGTCAAACATGGTGGTGGCAGCATCCTGGTTTGGGCCTGCTTTTCTTCAGCAGGGACGGGGAAGATGGTGTAAATTGATGGGAAGATGGATGGAGCCAAATACAGGACCATTCTGGAAGAAAACCTGATGGAGTCTGCAAAAGACCTGAGACTGGGACGGAGATTTGTCTTTCAACAAGACAATGATCTAAAACAAAGCAAAATCTACATGGAATGGTTCACAAATAAACATATCCAGGTGTTAGAATGGCCAAGTCAAAGTCCAGACCTGAATCCAATCGAGAATCTGTGGAAAGAACTGAAAACTGCTGTTCACAAATGCTCTCCATCCATCCTCACTGAGTTCGAGCTGTTTTGCAAGGAGGAATGGGCAAAAATCTCAGTCTCTCGATGTGCAAAATTGATAGAGACATACCCCAAGCGACTTACAGCTGTAACCGCAGCAAAAGGTGGCGCTACAAAGTATTAACTTAAGGGGGCTGAATAATTTTGCACGCCCAATTTTTCCGTTTTTTTTTTTGTTAAAAAAGTTTGAAATATCCAATAAATTTTGTTCCACTTCATGATTGTGTCCCACTTGTTGTTGATTCTTCAAAAAAAATTACAGTTTTATATCTTTATATTTGAAGCCTGAAATGTGGCAAAAGGTCAAAAAGTTCAAGGGGCCGAATACTTTCGCAAGGCACTGTACATACTAGCTCATTATGCCTTTGTCTTTCAGGTTTACAACCTCTAAGTATACTGCGGGTTCTCTCTGCAATAGTCCTTAGGTCAGCAGTGAAACTTCTGTTGGTGTTCCAGGCAGCACAAGACTCTGCTCTTCAGGTCAGGCCAGTTCACTTGGTAATTCATTGCCAAGTTACTCGGACCAGAGCTTTGTCAGTTTCACCTTTCCCTTATGACCCTTCTATTTGTTTAGGATTTATGCTGTGGCAAGGATTCCTTATGTTAGGATGTGTGGTGTATATTTTACAAAGGGGAAGCTGCCCCCCTTTGCTGCAGGACCATACACAAAGTGCAGCGCCGCTGGCGCATGCACAGTGGGAAGCTGCAAGGAGTCACTTTCAGCTTTCCTTCAGCTTTACATGCTGGTGCCAGTCGCCCAAAGACTGGCGTAGAACCTGCCTGGGTGAGGACAGTGCTGGATCCTTGGACAGGTAGGTGTCTTTATGAAAAGTCAGCAGCTACATTTTTTGTAGCTGCTGACTTTTAATGTTTGCAGAACCGGCTAAAGAACCTCTTTAACCACTTGCCGACTGCGGCGGTCAGACCCGGCCAGGCAAAGTGACGTATATATACGTCACTAGCCTGTGACCGGCTTGTGAGCCAATAGCGGGTGAACGCGAGCCCGCTGAGGCGCGCGCCCGCCCCGGCTCGTTCACTGAGGAGTCCGCGCATGTGACCGGCGGACCCGATGTCCACCGGTCACACTACGATCATCGGTAGAGAAGGAGAAAGGCGGGCGGCTTATGTAAACAAGCCGCCTGTCATTCTCCCCTGTGTAAAAATGGAGATCAGACGGTTCTACTATGTAGAACCGTTGATCTCTGTTTTCACAATAGTAGACATGTGCCATCACAGTTAGAAGCACGCCCCTAGGACACACTTAACCCCTCCCTCTCCAATACAGTTAACCCCTTCCCAGCCAGTGTCATTTTTACAGTAACAGTGCATATGTATAGCACTGATTACTGCAGTAATGTCACTGGTAACCCCAAAAGTGTCAAAAATGTCAGTCAAGGGTCCGATCTGTCCGCCGCAATGGCGCAGTCCCGCAAAAAAAAAAAAAAAGAAAAACGCAGATCGCCGCCATTACGCGCTATAAAAAAAAAAAAAAAAAAAAAAAAAAAAAAAAAAAAAAAATCGCACAGGTGATCAAATACTACCAAAAGAAAGCTCTGTGGGGAAAAAAGGACATCAAATTCGTTTAGGTACAGTGTCGCACGACCGCGCAATTGTCCGTTAAAGTCACGCAGTAAAAAAAAAACAAAAAAAAAAATCGCAAAAACCCCCTGGTCAGGAAGGGGGTAAAATCTTCCGGGGCTTAAGTGGTTAAACTATGGCCAGCTTGATTAGAAGGACCAATGAGGGCACTTTTGGATAAGCCTGTCTCCTCATTATGAGGGGAAGGGGGCACGGAGCTACCATAGTGTCACAGTATTGGAATCTGCTGTGGGAAAAGCTGCATAGAAAGAAATTAGGGTCAGTAAGGAACCTAACTTTAATTTTTTATTTCAAATTCTTTAAGCAATCTACACTTCTGCTTTTTGCTTTTTATTATTTTTATTATCGCATGAATATTTTGTCTTTCATTTTATTTTCTGGCCGATTTGCGGTCAGCAATTTTTCCAAAGCTTTTGCTTTGACTAGACAAGTGCAAACACTTTATTTTGCAAAGCTTCTCTGCAAAAAAAACAAAAAAAAAACAAAAAAAAAAAGGCTTTTCTTTGAGGGGTACAATATTCTTATTCTGGGTGTTTCATTTATTTTTGGAATAAAAAGGTTTCCCTCAAAGCAGACTTTCACTTAAAGCGTTTGTTACCCAAAAAAAAAAAAAAGGAGGAGGAAAAAAAAGGAAGAGCCTGTTCCCTTAAAGCAAGTTCTATAGCACAGTGCTCATGCGGTGTTATTTTGGCCCCCTGTAACACTTAACATCTTTAGCCCCGGGAGGTTTTACCCCCTTAATGACCGGGCCATTTTTTGCATTACTTTAAACGAAAATTGCACGTTGTACCCAAACACAATGTCTTTTTTTTTACCACAAATAGAGCTTTCTTTTGGTGGTATTTGATCACCTCTGCGGTTTTTAGATTTTGCGCTATAAACTAAAAAAAAAAAAAAGACAATTTTGGGGGGGAAAAAATCAGTTTAGGCCAATTTGTATTCTGCTACCTATTTTGGTACCCCCCCCCCCGTATTTTAATTGGTTTGCGCAAAAGTTATGGCGTTTACAAACTACAGGATAGATTTTTGGACTTATTAGTAATGGCAGCAATCAGCGTTTTTTTAGTGGGACTGCGACATTGCGGCAGACAGATCGGACACCCCTGACATTTTTGACACTTTTTGGGGACCAGTGACATTAATACAGTAATCAGTGCTAAATATTATGCACTGTTACTGTATAAATGACACTGGCAGGGAAGGGGTTAATACTGGGGGTGATCAAAAGGGTTAAATGTATGCCTAAAGTGCTTCCTCACTGTGTGGGGGGATGGTTCTGTGACAGGCACAGAGAGATCGTGGTTTCAGCTTAGCTGAAACTTCAGATCTCTCCCTGCCTGTGACAGAAGATCCACCTGCTTTGTTTACATAAGCAGGCGGGTCTTGGGTCAGTTTCCCTGACGATTGCGAGAGGGCAGCGGCAATCACCGCCGCTCCTCCCTCGGCTCGCCTCCCGCTGTGTGGAAACCATGTGCACGAAATCTCGCAGTACTATGTGATTTTGCGCAGCCGAGCCGCCCTGCCGCAGTGATACTACGGTGGGCGGTCAGAAAAGGTTTAAAAAAAAAAAAAAAACCCTGGCTAATCCTGCCAGTTTCTGCCCTCCTCCCTATGAACTGACTACAGTGTATCACGGCTGCTGAGCTCTGACACCGTGGCCAGGGTACGTGTCTCCGTCACCCACAAAGAAACTTTGTGGACCCACTAGAGAAGTCCACGGATCGGAAAACCAGCGAAGACATCCCCCGACCCCAAAGCAGGTGAGGGTGCACCTTCATGCTGAAGGAGTCTTAGCCACGGGTCTGGAGAAGCCCGATCTTGGCTTTCCAGACCAGGCTTGTTTGGATCCTCCTAAAAAGGCCGTGAAAGGCTTTGAGCCCTTGTCAGTCGACCTTGAGGGACGAAAAACTTCTTATGCGCTGAGGAGGAAGGCCCACGTCTACGATGAGGTTCCTTGCCCTTAGTAGCCTTGCAGAAGAAAAAGGTCTCACGGGGGGGGGGGGGGGGAAGAGTACTTAATGACTTCATCCAGGGTAGCTCCAAACAGGCTATCTCCTTGGAAAGGAAGATCAGTCAAGGCCTTTTTTGAAATCTGATCCGCAGATCAGCACTTGAGCCAAAAAGACCCCCCGAAGGACCACTGCTAAAACAGAGAGGTGAGCCATCAGGGAAGCCACATCCAAAGAGGCATCACAGATAAAACTGCAGCCCCTGGACCAGCTGGTCTGCCAGCTCCGGAAAAGCAGGAGGGAGCTGTTCCCCCTCCAGGTCACATCATAAGAGCTTAGCCCACTCAGTCAGAGTTTGCAACACCAGGGCAATGGTGAATACCAGCCTCATGCCGAACCAGCCAGAGTGTACATATTGCGGGCCACAGCCTCCGCCTTCCTGTCAGCTGGATCCCTAAAGGCCGGGGACTCTTCAACTGGAATTATGGTTGCCTTGTTAAATCTGGAAACCAGAGGGTCCACCACCAGTGGCACAGACCACTTCTTAAGAAGGGACTGCCTCATCGGGGTAACGCCTAGTAAAGTGCTTAGGAACACCACGGGGACGCTTTGGTCGTCCCCACTCTTTTGGGACAATTTTGTCAAAATAGGCAGGGAAAGGTGCTCCTAAGACTCCCTGAGTCACCAGGGGGACCCCACAAAAGGTGTAAACGCACCGCTAAGGGACAACCCCCACCTCGCTGGCAGCACCACCCGGTCACCAGGCACAAGTGATCCTCAGTAGAGAGGGAGAGGACCCCACCTGACTCATCACCCACTGAAACAAGCGCCTGTAGCCACCAGGATAACGCACTACACATGCGGCAATCAGAAAGTAAAATCATCTAGGAGTCAGCACCAGGGGATGAGGAGGGGCTCCCACCGCCAAAATCACCGCCCACAGGGCACCACTGTCATAGCTGCCGCTATGTTCAATGGCAAACCACAGTAAAATTACCACCGTGTACAGTAAACCCCCCTCCATTGCGGGGGTTACGTTCCGGACCCAGCTGCGAAAAGTGAAAATCCGCGAAATAGAAAAACCCTATTAAAATGCATTGTAGGCATGTTTTTTTTTTTCCTGTCACTGTATGTGACAAAGCATTTTAAGGTCTTTAAACACACTTTTAAAACAATAGAAACTCATTTAAACATAAAAGATACTGAGAGACATAGCAAGATCTATGGAAAACAAAAATATTTCATTTTTAATGATTTATATAGTAAAATAACATTACAAAAAAAAAAAAAAAACCGCAATATACCGGGACCGCAAAAACTGAACCGCAATGGAGCGGGGGTTTACTGTATAGGAACACACAGGCTACAACAAAATGGCAGTAACATGAGGCATACTGGGACCCAGGAAAGAGACCAGGCCTCAGGGACAGATCCAAGCAGGATGTGGGGGCCCTGGCAGGAGCAGATACAACCCCCCCCCCCCGCACAGTCAATCGGTCGTCGGCGGCGCACCCCCCTGGCCCCCATCGCTAGTAAGCACCCTGCCCCCAACCCAGGAACAGTGGCCAGACCACCCAAACAGCCCCAACAGATGTGGAGGGTGGGGGGGGGCAGGTGAGGGACTCGGCAAGGGGGGGATGCCTGCGGGAAGAAGGGGAACCCGGAGGTCCGACCGTCCCATGGAGAGGATCACGTCCACCCCAAAACCCTCCAGGGGGAGAAAGGGGAACAACTACTCACCATACCAGGAACCAGACGGGCACCGCTCCAGACAGAACCCCTCTCCATCGAAATAGGGGGGGGCTGTCCGCCAGGAGGAACGCTGCGACTCGGGCCCAGATCTGGTCGCATGCGACCTCGCGAGTTCGCCTCACAGGCCAGCCTCCCGTCCAGTGGGGCTATGTCACTGCCGACCTAGCGCGGAGCTGAGGTCTGCGCGCGCTCGCAGGCCAGACTGGGGTGACCACTGGATCTAGATTATCCAGCCCGTCATCCAGTCCGGCAGTTGATTGTAGAGCTCACAGGAAAAATGCAGGAGAAAAAATTCTATCCAAAAAGAAAAAAAAATTGCCAGGACCAAAGATCCCAGCAAGGAACTAGGTCCTTACTCCTGACTAGGCAGAAATAAAAATAAAAAAAAACAGTGGCTATAGCAGAGAGGGAGTATACCCCCTGGGACTGCCCATGGGTGTAGCTAGCATTTTTTGCCTAGTGTCCTACTCCTGTAAGGGGCAGTATAACCCAATGGTTATGAATACCAGGAGCTGTGTCCATCAATGAACGAAAGAGAAAATGTTTATTTTATCAGGAAAAAGACAAAAAATCTCTAGATCTTGGGTAGACAACCTTTGAGAGGTGGAGATCTACCTGAACAACATGAAAAATCAAAGTTCCCTGGGATTTGGTGCTTTTTTTAAGAAATTAACTAGCAAGACCCATCTAAATAGTAAGGAAAACTTAAAAAAATATAATAAAACAAATGTCAATGTAAAAAAATTTAAACTTTGCCTACCTTAAAAGTGAATATAGTGTCAGTAGGGCAGAGGATGGTGTCTTTTATTATGTTTTTACAATTTAAATTTTTAAAAACAGCCCTGTTGGGGGATTTTGTGGAAATATTAGGGGTCTAAACAGATCCCCGAGGTCTCACTTTTGAGACAGAGAAAAGAGATTGAGCACTGTGGCCTTAATCTCAATCTCTGCAGCCTCATCTGCACAGAATGAAGCTCTACAGTCTCCCTGTTCATTCACAAACTGAAGCATAGTAAAGTAAGTTTACCATGCTTCAGTTATGAATGAACGTATTGAATGATCAGTACTGACCGGCACAACGCTGGATCAAGAAGAAATCAAGTGTACATACCTTTTTGAAGCCGATGCGATCTGATCTCCAGCGATGGAAGCTCTGCAGAGGACACAGCCGACAACAAATGAATGGAAAGTGACACTCAGAGTTACTATGGAACTTGCATTGTCGGCTGTGTCCTCTGCACCCACGTCCACAGCGAAGCCGTGACTGGCAGCTCAGCATGGAATTGGGTTGGATCAGCTTTAAAAAAGGTAAGTATACGGATTTCTTCTTTAAAGGGCTAGATAGGTCATGGAGATCTATAGATGCAGGAATTTTAGTGTTAGGGAGGACTTATCCTATAAATTGGGTTTAAAGCCCTAATGCCTTGAATGAGCCACCGCAACCCTAACCAAATCATAAACCTTCTCAATATGCCCCAAAAACTAAAAATTGCTGTCTTTTTACCTTTTTTTTTTTTTTTTTTTTTAAGTGTTTTGCCCTATTACGTAACCAAGTCATTTGCAAACACAGGAGCAGCTGGTGGGCATGTGCATGATAGTATAGCCCCATCACTCATTGTAACGAATGTGAGAGGGGATGGGGAGATGAGTGGGGCAGAATGGAGCTGGCTGGCTGAGAGATCTGAGACTGACAACTGCACCAGAGCATGTGACATGGATACAAAGGAAATAGTAAGGGGGACTGAATGGGGGAGAGCGGAGCTGGCTGGGATCACCAGGACTGACAACAGTACACTGAAGTGACAGCGTGCAGGAACATTCAGCTGCACATATCAAATGTTGCTGGTACAAGAGAGGAGGGGTCCTTATTGGCTTGATTAGATAGTGGTTTCTAAATAACCATTCAGGAAACTAAAACGTGGGTAATACATATGTGGATATCAGAAAGCAGAAATCTGTGGGAGATTTTCATTCTTGCCTGGAATTCCACATTAAGGCTTTACAACCACTTCAAAGTTACTGCTCCCTGCCAAACGGATATTTTTTTGCTTTGCTACATGTTTCTTAGGGCAGTGCCCAACCACCTCCCCAATGGTATTTGTTTAACAACTCCTTGCCTATTAGCCTAGAAAATGGACAATACTGTTTTTTTTACCCCTTGGTTCCCATTTACTTGTTTTTGGATAACATTTTTATTACCAATCAGCAGAGGTTACAAATAGTATCTCCATTACAAGTAAAGATATCTAAAGCCATACAGAGACAAAAAAAAGGTAATAAAGAATAACCTGTACAAAACACTGTTACCATATTCACACTTAACACAAAGTATTTTAGAGCAGCACCTCAAGGGCTGAAAAGTACCCCCGCCCCCCCAAACTGGGTTTACCTTAAATCTCATAATCCGATAACCAAAACAAACAGCATCAGCAAGAAAACAAAAAGGCAAAAATCATCCAGCCCAGTCCCAGTAAACGTGTGAGACATTACCCCTCCAATTCACCAACCCAGGAATCACTATTCCTCCACATCCCACCCCATCTCCATTCAGATATCGACTTCCCTTTCTAATGTGTCAGTGCAGTCAACCCAGTGAAACCAACCCTTCCTAAGCTTTTTTGGAGCTCCCATAGTCTCATATGTCATTCGGTAGAGCGGGATATTCGCATTAACCAATTTCAACCAAATTTCTAAAGTAAGGTTTTCAGGATGGATCCATCTCCTCGCAATAAGCTTATGAGCATTGAAGAAAAGGACTATAAGAATCAACTTTGTGGCTGCATCCATCACCTCATCCTCAAACATATGAAAATAGTTACATATATTGGGGAGGTAAACCTTATCAGCAATCAACTCCGTCACCTGGGACCAGAAGGGCCTAACTTTAGAGCATTCCCACACCATATGAAGAAATGTACCCTCACTCAGCTGGAATTTATGACATATTCATATGAAATAAGCGAGCAGGGGTATAAAACATCGGATGCAAATATCTTAACTGAATCATCTACCAAGGACCCACACATTCCTATCTTGCATCATACATCAATCATTCCTTCAAGTCAGGTTCCAGTTCCCTGACCCACAAGACTTTTTACTTCCTCACACTCAGTATAGTCGAAACGCTGTGACAAACAAAAGGGCCCCAGGCCCACAGGTAAATACACTACTGCATTACAGTGGTTGTAAAGTCTTTGGGTTTTTTACCTAAATCCACCCTCATACTGTACTTACCTGAGCCTGATCTCAATCCGGCGATGTGCATGAGAGCAGTGGCTCATCTGGCTTTGTCCCCTCCGCAGGAGCTGCAGTCAAACAAATTCTGTAACAAGAGAGCAGGGGGGTGGGCCAAGCCATCCTGTCTGTCAATGAACGCAGGCAAGGCAGCTTGGGAGCGAGCCTACAGGAGTGCCCCCATAGGAAGCGGCTTGCTAAGGGGGCACTTGCCAAAGATGAGGAGCCTGGAGCATCGGCGGGGGACCCCAGAAGAGGAGGATGGGAACTGTTCTGCGCAGAACTATTGCACAGTGCAGGTAAGTATGATATGTTAGTTATTTTAAAACGAAAAAAAAAAAAAAGGAGGCTTTAATGTTACTTTAAGGCCTGCCTCCATCAGTTCCAGGGGTGGGGGACAGCTAATGGCTTTTGTGGAGATTTGAGAAGCTTGCATAGCCGACACTTGTTAAGAGTATAAAGAATTGCTCTTTCTGCTATCCTAGGAGAAAACAGTAATACTTTACCACTTTATTAAAATTAAAACAAGTAGGGACAAGTTTCAACTACGCTCTGCTAGACCTCCATTGTTGTCTTTTGTGGGTAATAAGAGTTTTGAGCTGGCTTTCATGTCTCCGGATACCTACAGCTGGTGAGAAATACACTCCTTGACCACCCTCCATGCTCTGTTTCGAGGAACTTCCTTCCTTTGAAGGCCTTAAAAGTCGCTATCGTATCCACGACTCTGAATTTTATAAGTATCTTCAGATCAGGCATTTCTATGGCTCTTTGGGCCCTTTGACTGGCCGTCTTGAATCCTCCCTTTTTGAGTCGATATGCCGCAGTTCCTCTAGGGACAGGGGGGTGATCTCGAGCCTATATGGCTACCTCAATGGCTTGCACCTGCCGGACAAGTCTTGGGCCATGCTCGCATGGGAGGCTGACCTCGGGGTGGAGATGTCCGTTGAGACGTGGTCGTCTATGCTTCAGAATATGCATAAATGTTCTAAATCTATGTCTATAAAGGATACGGTAGTGAAGCTACACACCAGGTGGTATTTTACCCGACAGGGTTCATAGGCTTTATCCTGGAGTCTCTGATTGCTGTTTTCGGGGCTGTGACGTGGCGGGTACCGTGCTCCATACCTTTTGGGAGTGTGGCCGGTTGTCTGTGGTGTGGAATAGGGTCTCGGATATGATTTCTCGAATGCTTGATTCGAGGATCTCTCTTACCCCCCAAATGTGCTTATTATTTGCTAAGATCCCAGGCGCTCCTGCACCCACCCAGAGATTGGCACACACACTCTGTTGCTCGGTGCTGTGGACTATAGCCTTTAACTGGCGATCGGAGACGGTCCCTTGGACTCAGGTACTATCGAGAATGGAGGCGATCAGAAGTATGGAAAGGGTATATCACACACTGTATGATACTATGCATGTTTTTTTATAAATAATGGGAGAATTGGCCTACGGGCTGATTAGGTTCTCTTTTTTTTTTTTTCTTGGCCGGACTCAGCACTTGGTGGCCTACCTAGATGTTTCAACCACACAGTTTTACCTCATTTCTCAGGAATGTATAAATATTACTGTTATTATTTGTTATCTGAAGTATGCCTTTTTCAAATAGTATATTAATCTATGTAGGTTCTACAATCCTATGGTATACTAGTTGCACTGTACGTATGCACTCCTTTATCTACAGTTAGGAGTTTGCACTGCTTTACTCTCTGACCACTGCGATTATTTTGTTGCATCCTTGTTATATTGGATGTCTTGCTGGTTTATGTGTCTTTCATATTTGTTATGCCGTCATACTAGACCTTTTTGTTCTTCCTTATCGTATGTTTCCACTCACACATGTTTGGGGTACTATGTACTTGTACTTTTCTATTATATACTTTGGTTTTGTCTGTTCTTAAAACCTAATAAAAACGTTTGTATTAAAACAAGTAGGTTTGGCTCGATCAAGCTTCTCATGCTATTGAAACATATTTGCTGAATGGATGCGATTTCTATTTTTTATTGTGGTCATAAAAAGATGTCTGTATGTAGCCCAAACATCAGGAAGTGATTAGCACCTGATACTCCTAAGGCAATTGCCCATGTATATACTGTAATAAGAGCAATACATTTCCATGTTTTAATTTTCCATTTACAAAATTTTATTAAATATGCCTCATAGCAAAAATAATTTTTTTTACAGCAGACAATGAAGTGATGAGGCATTTGTCAATATGAGTAGCACTATTTCCAATCAGCATATGTCTACAATAAAAGGAAACCTGTATGGGAAAAAAAATAAATAAAAATATGGCAGCTGCCACTTTGGACCTCCTGAAAATTCAATTTGCCTTAAACAGATTTCGGACTTCGATACTACCCATCTAACAGACCTGAAACAAGTTTACAGCAAGTGAAGTCAGAACTGCATACTTGCTACAGGCAAGTGAATTTTGTCAATATTGCAACTACAGGCAGCCAGATACCCAACATTTTTAGGAGGTCAGTCATGCAACCCATCTTTTTTCAAGTTTTCCTATATAAATAAAAATAAAAGGTTACTTCAACCTTCAGCACCCATAAAGTAAAGAGGACAGTGAAGTAAACAGTCATAATACACCTGTCATCTCTCTCTCTCAACGTCAACAATGAAAGATAGTTGTAGACAGTACATTTCAGGTAAGCACAGGTGTTCATGGTGTCTGGAAAACATTAGGGGCGATTCTTAATTCATACGTGTAGTAAATAAAAATAAGTTCTTATTATGAAACTTCCATGTATTTAGTCTTATAAGCAAAGCTTATTTAAGCTTTTTAAAAGAATAAGTTCTAAAGTGAACTTATTTCAGGTTTCTGAGCTCCTTCCCTAGCAAGTTTATCGGCAGCTTCATTTCCTCCAAAGCCAGCATGTCCAGGGATGTGAATCTGCAAGGCAAGGTAGAAAGGGTTACACAACTTGTCTTAAACACTAGAATAACCCAAAAGAGATGAAAAGAGATATGGGGCAAGATCAAAAACAAACTACCAGTACTACAATTATGATGGGTCAGGAAAAATAGCTGTGAAGTAAAGGGGTATTAAAGTTGCACGAGAAAAGGTAAAAAAATGGGCCTCCTGCAGGTTTAAGGCTCCATGTACACGGGACGTTGTTAAAAGTCCCTTTGAATGCTGGAATTTTTAGGACGTTTAAAACGTCCGTTCGGTCGCGTTTGTACCCGCGTTTAGCAGCGTTTGCGTTTAGAAGCGTTCCTAGAGGTCAAAAAAATGATTCCCCTTTTAAAATGGAAAAACGCGAACGCTAAACGCGGGCCATCACGTTCAGACGCGTTCAGACGCGTTCGGGCGCGTTTGTGCGTTTGAAACGCCGGGAAACACTCGTTCGAACGAAAATAATTGCGTTCTAAAAACAGTCCCTGAACGCAACTGCCTGCAAATGACTGTAAACAACCTGGTGTACATGGACAGATAAGATAAAATGTAGATGGGTTCAGGGGCTTCTGAAAAAAACGCCCAACTGCTCCTTAACGGCCATTTCCAGCGTCCCGTGTACATGGAGCCTAAGTCATAATAAACTATTCTACACAGCATACTAGCATGTTATAACAGACTTACCTTAGCGCACTGCAGCCATGGCTCCCCCGGTGCTTCCATCTTCACAGTCTTCTTTCCGACTTTGGTATCTTCGGCTGCTTGAATTCCTGGGCTGCAGTGACATCACTCCCAGGCATGGGCACGGTAGTCACATCGCTGCGGCACACAGAGTGGCCCGTAAATGTGGTCTGAGTTGTGCATGCCCGCGCTCAGATCACATTGCTGCTGACAAGCAAGGGGGACATTTATGACAAAAGAGACCTTGAGGGTCTCCATCATTATAAAAACCCAGCCTGTCAGCGGATTAACATTGACTTCACTACCACTTAACCCCAAATAATCAAAAGTTAAAGAATGTTTTGCATATTTAATAGAGGGCCTGCATTATACTGTATTGGTTTCTGTCATTTGGTTGAACAGCAGGCTAAGATACTGAAGAAAAAAATAAATCAATTAGCCAGCACAGAGGATTGAGTTGCTGGTGAGAACAGCATCTACATCCAAAAATGACATTTCAGCTTTTGAATCTCCCAGGCTTAGGACTCAATTTAGATACAGGATAAAAGGAAAAGTTGGATCTCTCACAGCATTGCATGTGTTCGTACTCGTGAACAGTATTGTCTGAGGGTGCATTTAAAATTAACCTGACTCTTTCACACCAGCGGTCCGATCGGATCCGCCTGTCAGTTTTTCAGGCGGACCCGATCGAACCCTCTAGTGTTCTCTATGGGACAGTGGGTGTCAAAAAAAACAGGTGTCCGTTGACACCCATCGACATACGCTCTAACTATTAAAAGCAGATGGATGGGGACCCGTTTATCATTCAACCCTCTTCCTATAAACAGTTTGTGCTGAATCCGCCCCAGCATATGACTAGACAGTGAAAGTTAAAGCAGCACCGTGATGAGGTCCTTTCAGTCACTCTGATGTCTATCCCCATCAACATGCTTCCACATTATTCAATTGGCTCCTCGTGCTTCTACTTTCTCTGATACTCCAGTCCTGCTGTGCAGTTGCTTGCATTTAAAATGATACATTTGATATTGTATTAATGATTACAGCTGCGTTAATTTGTGTATTTTCAGTCTACCTGGAGTTCAGCTTCTAAAGTTTGTAAGCCAACAACAGTTCTGAAGTACATGTAGTTTGTTGTGCCTGAGCATACCTGCATTAGTCTTGAAGCAAAGTGCATTGTCATGGAATTTTTTTTAGGATTTAAGGCCCATAAATGTACAGTACATGGAGATTTCAATTATGCCTGAGTCAAGGTGAAACCCCACCCCTTCTTGGCATTATGTTCCACCTCTTATCAACTGTCAAATGCCCATAGCCTTTACACAGCCCACTGAAGCTCTGCCATTTAAAAATTGAAAGGGGAGTTCCACCCAAAAGTGGAACTTACGCTCATCTGCTTCCTCCCCCCCTCTGGTGCCACATTTGGCCCCTTTCGGGGGAGGGGAGTTACCGTTTTTTTGACAGCGCCATCCCTCAGAAATTCGGCTCCCCTCCTCCAGCAGGGAACTGGCTGTGAAGCCAAAAAGCTTCACTGCCGGTTTCCCTTAGAACGAATGGCGGGGGCAACATCCTGCAGCTGAACCAAAAATTGGCTGGGATGCTGACATCGTGAACTCGCTGGACAGGTAAGTGTCTATATAAAATCAAACTCAGCAGCTACAGTATATGTTAGGGCTGCACAATATTGGAAAAAAAGTACATTGCGATATTTTTTCTCCCCAACGATATATATTGCGATAGCCATCAATCCAGGCTAAATACAGGGTTAATGTTACTGTAGGGATTCAGTGCAGCAGCCTTCTTCTGATTGTACTACAGGGCCCGTTAGGATTTGGGAAGTAGTGCAGCAGCAGCCTTCTAAATGTCATTGCAGTTGCACCATACAGGGCAGGCCAGGGTTAATGGTAATGTAGGGAACTGCAGGTTAATAAGATGATCATGACAGTGTGTGACTGTGCTGTGGAACTTAGGCATAAGCAGAGAAATCGGGACTCACAGTGGTGGTAGAAGGTAGAAGAATACAGCCCGACATCCGTCCCACATTTTAAGTCCGTCCTGCAGCTCTCCTGTCCGAGCGGTGAGGGCAGCACTGCGAACCAATCACGTCGTGAGTAGCGGCACAGCGAACCAATCAGGTGTGCAGGCACGCGTGATTGGCTCCCTGTGCCGCTGCTCACCGCTCAGTCAGGAGAGCTGCAGGACGGACTTAACAAGCGGGCGGTCGGGCTGTATTCTTCTACCTTCCTTCACTGCGAGTCCCCAATATCGGCTGATCCGGCGATGTGACTATCGCCCACTCCCGCAGCACGATATTCGATGTTACATCGAATATCGTTCAGCCCTAGTATATGTAGCTGCTGACTTTAAATTTTCTTTTTCCCAGCTGGAACACCACTTTAAATTCTTATTTGGGCAGCAGTCAAATCTGTATGTACAGTTTAGAATCTTAGAGGGCTCCATAATGTGCTTAAAGGGATTGTAAAGGCTTCTGGCCTTTACAATCCCTTTAAACATTATGGGGCACCCAAGCCAAGCCGCAGCTCCATGTATGCTTTCAGACATTAAGCCATGGTTCGGCCCCGCCTCCTCTCTCCCCTCATTGGCTGAGTTTGACTGACAGCAGCGCTAGCCAATGGCAGTGCTGCTGTTTCTCAGCCAATTAGGAGGGAGAGTCCCAGACGGCCGAGGCATTCATGGACATTACTGGATCTAGATAGACCTGAAGTATTAGGGGGTGACTGAGGGGCGCTGCGGCTCACAGAAGGCTTTAGGATGAAAAACCTTTGATTTTACAACCACCTTAAATGTACTTTGGCACAAAACACTTTTGCAATGTGATAAGATTTGTATACTTGAAGCAAATATGCTGTCGCTTATTTCAAAAAACAGAGGCAGCATACATGTTATACTAACCCATTTGACATCAATGCCATCTATTAGCTTGTCCAGCTTTTCAAAGTCTTCTCTGTTTATGACGTCTGCACCAGTGCTTAGCTTCCAGCCATTCTTTTTCCATGTATGTATCCATTTAGTAATCCCTAAATTAACAGAGACATATGCATAATCTATGAAGCACCTACAAATAGGGCATACAAATGGGAATACTGTGGCAAATATGATCCCCCATGGCTCTTACCATTTATTGTAAACATACTGTCCGTGTACAGCACAAGCTTTGTGATATTCTGGCTTTTTGCCTGTTCTACGGCTTTGCATGCTGCCTGCAGGAAATACTGAGTGTTACTTCTCTTCATTTCTATTTCAAACCAATATACCACAGTTTCAATATTTGGTAATAAACCCAAACATTAAATATTTTGCAGCTTATTTAGGCTTTTTAATTTCACAAGGCATTCCAGCTAGTAAATCTGTTATTGGTCAACTTTCTTTAGTAGACCAAGCTTTACCACTGCCTTCAGGCATTCCGCAATAAGTTTTGTTTCTATGTATTAATTTACATACCCGATACTTGAGTCTGTTCACTTATGCATGTATTATATAGCTATTATGTAGCAGTTAGCCACTTAAGCCCCGGAAGATTTTACCCCCTTCCTGACCAGGGCCTATTTTGCGATTCGGCGCTGCGTGCCTTTAACGGACAATTGCGCGAATTTGACGTCCTTATTTTCCCACAAACAGAGCTTTCTTTTGGTGGTATTTGATCACCTGTGCGATTTTTTGATCATGCGCTATAAACAAAAAAAAAAGAGCGTCAATTTTGCAAAAACAACAATATTTTTCACATTAAATTCCCCCCAAAAAAATGTAAAAATCAAAATTTAACATTTTAGGCCAATTTGTTTTCTGCTACATATGTTTGGTAAAAAAAAAAAAACGCAAAAAGCGTATTTTGATTGGTCTGCGCAAAAGTTATTGCGTTTACTAAGGGAAAAATTTGTCATTTTTGTTGTTTTTTTTTTTAACTAGTAATGGCGGCGATCTGCGATTTTTTTTTGCGGGACTGCGACATTGCGGCGGACAGATCGGACCCTTGACTGACATTTTGACACTTTTGGGGTTACCAGTGACATTACTACAGTAATCAGTGCTATACATATGCACTGTTACTGTAAAATGACACTGGCAGTGAAGGGGTTAACTATTTTTGAGAGGGAGGGGTTAAGTGTGTCCCCTAGGGGCGTGCTTCTAACTGATTGGCTGTGGCTTGAGGTGTAAGAACAGTGATCAACGGTCCTACATAGCAGAACCGTATGATCGCCATTCTTACACAGGGGAGAATGACAGGCGGCTTGTTTACATTAGCCGCCTGCCTTTCTCCCGGTGTAACGGACGATCGCGAGTGCCCGGCAGACATTGGGTCCGCCGGGCACACGCGGGGGAGGGTCCGTGACCGAGCGGGAGCGCGCATCCGGCGGCGCGCGCACGCTCCCCAGAGCCTCACAGGCTAGTGACGTACCGATACGTCACTTTGCCTGTGAGGGGCTGACAGCCGCAGTATATGTACTTGCGGCGGTCGGCAAGCGGTTAAAGGGTTGAGACAACCCAGTTAACACTGACAGGAGTGCCTAATACACAGTCAACTTTTATGGAGTCATGCAATACCTTTATCTCAAAAAAAAAAACTGTTACTGTAACTGCTTAAAAAGTGTTAGCTGTTAAGGAGTTCAGCTTTAATTTGTTAGTCAAGTCCATCTAAATCTGCTAGTCTAACATTACTCTCTTCCTAGACTGAATGCTGCTGTCCAAAGGCTTCAGCTTTACTATTTCATCCAGAATGCAGACAGCCTAAAAGCAGTCAGATGGATCAAAATTTGGCCGGTTCAGCAGAAACCAGATGAATGTTCAGCGTGCTGGTTGAATTAAAAAAAAAAACACGACTACTGTATGGCCAGCTTAAGACCAGAAGGTTATACTGGCTGGGTCACCAGGTGAAATCAGCCACATCTAAGGATCAGTAAGCTACAATACATTACATTTTTGTTTTTTTTTTTCATTAAAACCACTTTTAATATGTCACAAAGCAGTTTATATAACCGTTTAATGCTTTAAAAAAAAAAAAAAAGGATTACGGAAGAGCCATAAGCATAGGTGCACAACAGTATACACCTTTAACATTTTAAATGTTTGCATGTTCTCCCTGTACAGGTTACCTCTGGGTACTCCGGGGTTTCCTCTCACACTCCAAAGGCAAGATAGTAGTAGGTTAATAGTCTCCTGTCTAAATTGGCCCTAGTATGTGTATGTATGAATGTGAGTTAGGGACCTTAGAATGTAAGCTCCCCGAGGACAGGGACTGATAAATGATATATCTATCTATATATAATATATTGTGCTGTGTAAATTGCCGGCGTTCTATGAATGCCTGTAAAAAATAATTGGAATTAAAAAGGTGCCCGGCCAAATTTAAAGTAGAACTCAAGCTTTATTATACCAAACAAAATATTAATAGTAATAACAAAAGCTGGAATTTTACTTTAACAGCATCAGCTAACATGACAATAAAAATGGATTTTTGTAAAATCTTACCGTAAAATCCTTTTCTCTTAAGCTCATTGACAGACGTAGTCCTCGTTGATTTAATGACAACTCGGGTTATACTGCCCTCTACAGGAGTAGGACTAGACAGGAAAGAAAACGTTCTGGCCACACCCTAGGGGCAGTCCCAGAGGGTATATCCTTTCACTTCCTGCTACAGCAAATCAGTTATGTCACAAAGCAGTGTTTAGAGAATTTAACCCAACCCAACTCAAAAACAGAGGGGCGGGTACTACGTCTGTCAATGAGCTTAAGAGAAAAGGATTTTACGGTAAGATTTTACAAAAATCCATTTTTCTCTGTCGCTCATTGACAGACGTAGTCCTCGTTGATTAATGACAACTCGGGACGTCCCAAAGCAGTACCACAAATGAGGGGTGGGATAACAGAAATCAAAATCCAGAAGGCCCAACCTGAGCCAACCAGAAGCATCAAGGACTCATCGAGCAAAAAGATGAGACCTAAGTGAAAAACCCAACAACCCTTGAGGTAGACCAACAGTCTCCTCAGATTGCGGCCTGCAGAACCTTGCGGCCAAAAGAGGCATCTGACGATGCCATCACATCAACTTTATAAAATTATGTAAAGGTATGAACCGACGATCAAGTCATCGCCTTGAAAACCTGGATCGCTGACGCCTGATGGTGGAAGACCCAGGAAACAATAGGCGCCCGAATAGAGTGCGCCTTAACAGGGAACGGAGGATTCCGACCCTTAATAGAATAAGCCTGTACCACCGTCTGACTGGTCCATCTAGATATGGTCGCGGCAAACACAGGCAACCCCCTTCTAGGGCTATCCGTGATCACAAAAAGTGAGTTCGTCTTACGAAACAAGTTCGTAGTAGTCAAGTGTACCCCGATTGTCTGAACCCCATCCAAGGAGTGTAATGCAAACTCCCAAGGATGGCTAGTCTTAGGACACGGAGAAGGTAACAATATTTTTATTCAGATGAAAACTCTGAAAACCACTTAGGAAGGAAGGATGGATTCGGAAGAAGAACCACCTTATCCCTATGAACCACCAGATATGGGGAACGACAAGATAATGCGGCCAGTTCTGACACCCTGCGTGCAGAAGTAATGGCCACCAAGAGGACCACCTTCTGGGATAATGTAAGCAAGGGAATCTCCCTAATATCTTCAAAGAGAAGTTTCTGAAGAACCGACCACACTAAATTAAGATCCCAGGCGGTAAGGGTGCACGCACTGGCGGAGCCAGATGTCGCACCCCCTGGATGAAATTCCGCACCAAGGAACGATTAGCCAAAAGTTTCTGAAAGAAGATTGCTAACGCTGAAACCTGACCCTTGATGTGCTCAAGGACAGTTTCTGCTCAACCCCTTGTTGCAGACAGACCAAGATTCGGGTCACCGAATAGGTATGTGGGGGAAATCCAAGAGATTCACACCACGCAATATAAGACTTCCATGTGCTGGAAGTCGCTTTCCTTGCTTTAACTAGAGGTAGGAATAACTGAAGCTGACACTCCCTTGTCCTTCAGTACCTGGGTCTCAATGGCCAGGCCATTAAGCCAGCGATTGTAAAGCAAGATGGAAGATCGGTCCCTGAGACCGCAAATCCTCCCTGAAAGGAAGTCTCCAAGGAGCGTCCGCGACTAGCCTCACCAAGTCGGCGTACCAGGCTTGACAAGGTCAGTCCGGAATTTCCAGAATAACTGGAATTCCCTCCACCTCTATCCTGTGAAGAAGTAACTTGAGAGGATGGAAGGCATGCCGTAGCGGATACTGCCCCCACGGGGCGATCAGCATTTCTGCTGCGTCCGCTAGAGGATCGCGGGTGCGAGCTACAAACCTCCGCACCTTGCTGTTGAGCCAAGGTGCCAACAGATCCACATCCGGGGTGCCCCAATGAAGGGACAGCTAGTGAAAAACCTCTGGATGAAGAGGCCATACCCCTTGATCCAGAATCGGATGGCTGAAATAATCTGCCTGCCGATTTCCCACCCCCGGAGTGAACACTGCGGGGAGATCCGGAACAAACCGTTCCGTCCAACGAAAGATGCTAGTCGTTTCGATGGCCACCGGGACACTCCAAGTGCCCCTTTCTTGACATAAGTTACGACCGTGGCATTGTGCGATTGGATCCGAATCGGGCTGCTCTAGAGCTGCTCGATCCAGTAAATCAGACAAAATCTGATCGCTCTCAGTTCCGATACCCTTATTGGTAACCTGGATACTATCGGAAGGAATGACTTCCCCTGGTTGAGCATCGGAGACTCCCTGGTCCGCTCGCTCAACCGGATCCGATTGTCCAGGGAATCGGAATTCTGATTCCATTAGAAAAGAATCTCCTTCAGGAGAATGTGGGTATGAGACTGGGTATACGGTACTGCCTCTAAGAAGGCCACCATCAGTCCCAGCCAATTGACGGACAGCAACATCCGAATCGTTAACTGAACCTTCTGGAGTTTCTCCGCAAGGAGAAACTCTTGCCCAGGATGTATCCAACATTAGGCCCAGATAGTTCAGTCTCCTGGTGGGAACCAGGGATGATCTTTGGGAAAGCGAAGAAAACGCTGATGTCCTGCGATGATGGGGATATAAAGATAGGCATCCTAAATGTCTATGGACGCCCGGAAATACCCCTGATGCAGGGAGGCCACCACTGTTCGAATGGACTCCATTTTTCCCCAAGTCCAGAAATTGGACGCACCTTGCCCTCTTTCCTGGGCATTGTGAACAGGTTCGAATAGAACCCCTGAAACCGTTCAATGTTAGAAGGGAAGAATCGCACCGGTGGAAGTGATCGAAACTCGATCCTGTATCCTGACCGTATGACCTCGCGAACCCCTTAGTCCGGGGTTCTGGCAAGCCATGGATCCGGAAACCAGTGAAGACATCCCCCCACCCCAGAGCTGGGTAGGGGCGCATCAGGCTGTATTCTTCAGGCTTGGCTGAGCCAGAATTTTTGTTTAGCCGACCAGCGCCCTTTGAAAACCCTCTGAAGGGGCTTTGGAGGGTTTCGCCTTATCGCCCGCCCTCGCGGAATGAACAAGCTCTTTATGAGCAGAAAAGGAAGGTCCTCGTTAGTTACGAGGTCCTTTTATCCTAACAGTCTGTGGCACGACAGTGCTCTTGCCCCCAGCACTACAGGTGGTACCGTCTATCCTATAAAGAGGGATTCCTCAAACGGATAGCGCCTAGCCATGCGTTTGGAAATAGCAGGGGTTCGTTTCAAAACGACCCCATTTGGGTAAAGGAAAATCCTTCGCCCTTTTGGTAGGCTAACAAGTACCAAAAAGGAATCTCAGTCTCCGCTACCTCTGCCGGTGTAACCTCAAGGCTAAAAGGTTTCCCGGACGGACACAACTAGCGCATCCACCACTCTTGTGCTATGGCGGAGGCAGAAACGTTCTCCCCACTGCTGAGGAGACATTACCTGAGACAACAGCCTCATAAGAGGGACCTGCAGCTGCATTGACCAGCCCTGAATCCGTATCTGAACTATCAGATAAAAAATAGGGGTAGGCGGGGGTCGCTTCTTGACCCCCGTCCCTGACAGGCCACCTCCACCCGGGATACCAAAGACTCCAAAACTGCCGATAATGCATTAAAAACAAGTGGGGTACTGGAGGGTCCTGCGGCCACCCTGAGGGGATCAGGTGGGTATATCTATGCGGCAGGGTCAATGATTATACAAGACATTTGCCAGCGACAAAAAAATGACAAAGTAAAAAACTTTTTTTTTTTTTTTTATAATCCCCCAGCCCAACAGCGCCCCTCAGTGTTACCTGCATTTTTGGACCCCACAGAGAGAGAGAGAGACCCCAAGGCTCATTCCTGATGCACAGAAGTTTTCTATCAGCTTGCTCAGTGCTGTCCTGTTACAGACAGGAAGTCTTTGGCCCTTTTTCCTGGGTAAAGGAGGCGCCTCCTCCTGGCTCCACGAGGTGTTTGGTCACCTCAAACATGGCCGCCCCCATGCTGGAGACACGAGGCTACGCCAATATGGCGGCCTCGTGTGATCTACAAGACAATGGCGGCGGCCTGTTAGGATAGCGGCGGCTTAGCAGCGGCCTGCGGGATGCTGTATTCGGCTTAGCGGCCTGCGGGAGTGCATCGGCCCCACAAACTTCACCCTGGATGGTGATAAGCCTGGCCGGCGGTACAGGACCCTGGCGGGCCGCATGCGGTCCGTGGGTCGTCGGGAGATGCCACAAAACAGTGCTGTGCAGCCCGTGGAAGCTGGAGGAATGGCGATCTGGACTGCAGTACTCAGGCATAGGCATCAGCCTGTGTACCTCTGACAGGTAGGATACCTTTTACTTCAATAGTAACGCCCTTTTAGTGCTGCCACTGACTTCAGTCATCCTTACAGACTTACAATGAATTTAGATCGTCAGCTCCCAAACCAAGCCTCCTGGTTATTTTTCACAAAAATCACACTCAAATTGGGGGATCTGTGACTTATTATAGGATAGGGGGGAGATCCATCCTACCATCCCAGAGAGGGGCCCGCGTCCACCACAAACCCGACAGTGGGAGAGGGGGAACATACTACTCACCATACCGGAACCAGGTGGGCGCCAACTCCTGACAGAACCCCTCTCCACCGGGGTGGGGGGGCTGTCGTCCAATACGGACGCCGTGACTCTGCTGGTCATTGGCGTCCAGGCGAGACGTTTAACTCGCAGGGTCAGTCCCTGTCCAGTGGGACTATGTCGCGGCCGACCCAGCGCGGAGCTATGGCCTGCACGCGCTCGTAGGCTGAACTGGGGTGACCACTGGATCTCAACATCCAGCCCGTCGCCCAGTTCCAGCTTACTTGCTTGAAGATCTCACAGGAAACTGGAGAAAAGAGCTGTCTAAAAAATCTAAGAAAAAAATCCTGCAAGGACCGAAGATCCTAGCAAGGCATCTAGGTCCTTACTCCTAACTAGACTGAAAAAAAACGGATTTGCTGTAGCAGGAAGTGAGAGGATATACCCTCTGGGACTGCCCCTAGGGTGTGGCCAGAACGTTTTCTTTCCTGTCTAGTCCTACTCCTGTAGAGGGCAGTATAACCCGAGTTGTCATTAATCAACGAGGACTACATCTGTCAATGAGCGACAGAGAAAAACTATTACTAATATGCCTACCTATATATATTTTCTATATTACTTAAAGTGTTACTAAAGTCAAAATTTTTTTTATTATAAACATATTATACTTACCTGTTCTGTGCAGTGGTATTGCACACGGATCCTCCTCTTCTAGGGTCCCCGGCAGCAATCTTGACTCCTCCTCTTTTTAGGACTACCATAGCCAGCTGCTGACTATGGGGAGAGCGCAGTCTGCCCACTCCCAACTTTTGTGTTTGTGGAGCAGCACTCAGACTTACACAGCGGGACTTAGGCCTGCCCCCCTCCTCGTCACTGCATCTGATTGACAGCAGCAAGAGCCAATGGCTTCTGTTCAAATGCTGTGTGAAGAGGAAAAGGGGGAGAATGGATGCAGCTGTGCACAGAGCTGATCTATTCTCCCCTCTCTTTCCCTTCACACAGAGGAAGGGGGCACAGAGCAACTAAACACGTATTTTTACCTTAATGCAAACAATGCATTAATGTGAAAAACTTTTAGGTTTAGTAACACTTTAAAGAACATAAAAAAAACAAATTTAATACATAAAAAAACAAACATCACACTGTTCTATTTTTGTTAATATAGACTGACAAATGCACAAAAATAATTGTAGGCTATCAACCTAGGTTTTTTTTTTTTAATGCAATTGTTTTTGACAATAGTAATAAACAAAGAGACACTATAAGTTATGTCATGTCTACTTCGTATATGTATGTGTTCATTATGAACATCAAAATCAATTTTCAATGTCCGTTATGAAAGCATTTTAAAAGTAATCAAAGTTTATTAATTGGGCGGGCTCATTTAGTCATTATGTACAATGGCTAGATTTGACTTTTTTTGAAATGTTGCACGATATTGTGCTGACCACTGCATCGAACTGACAGCTAGCAAACTTGGTTTGTCTAACTGCAGGCAATAGGAACTCTGCAGTCTCTAAAAATTTGACATCTACAGGCCCCTTTTAGACAGAGTGTGTGTGTTCTAAGCTACCTTTAACCTACTAAACACCTTTTTATTCTGATAAAATGTCATTTTGTAATGGTGTGTACTCAAATCATTAGTTTTTTTACCAAAGCATGTTCAAAATAACTTTGTATCTGCCTCACCGTAAAGTGCCCACTGAGTTTGCATTCTTCAATGTTGGCCAGCCAGTAATATTGCCGATAGCTGTGCCTGCATTTGATTACAAGTAGGGCTGGTTTACAATGGTAAGCAGTGATGGAGGATGTAAACATTGAGTAGGCAACCCAAAGCCACTGATGCCAAGAACATATCTGCCTAGTTTGACCTTTTTCTTTAGCATACAGCTAGCTTTAAAAAAGGCAGAAAGTCACAAAAACTGGATTTTTGACACCGTGAAATCCTTTTCTCTGTAGTTCATTGACCGATGCAGCTCCATATTTTTCTTGACCATTGGGTTATGCTGCCCCCTACTTTACTACACCTATGGGGCAGTGCCTGCAGGCATACACCCACACACACTCTGCTATAGGCTTCAGTTTTGCAAAACCTTGCGGCCAAAAGAAGCATCCGGGGATGCCAACACATCTACTTTTTAGAATTTTGTTAACGTGAGCACAGACGACCAAGTTGCCGCCTTGCAAACTTGCATCACTGACAACTGATGGCAAAAAGCCCAAGAGGCACTCAGCACCCCAGTAGAATGCGCCTTCACAGGGAAAGGAGGAACCTGACCCTTCAGTGAATAAGCCTGTACCACCGTCTGTCTGATGCATCTGGATATGGTCGCAGCAGACGCAGCCAATCCCTTTTGCGGTTCTTCAGTGAGGAAAAAGAGGGAGTCCGATTTCCTGAAAGATTCAGTAGCCGCCAGGTAAACTCTAATTGCCTGAACCACATCCAAAGAATGCAAAGCAATTTCCGTGGGATGCTTGGGCTTAGAAGGCAGCACAATGTCTGCATTCAGATGGAAATTAGAGACCACCTTAGGAAGAAACGACTGATTAGGTCGAAGTACCACTTTAGCTCTGTGGACCACCAGATAAGGTAATTGACAGGACAGCGCCACCAATTCAGATACTCTGCAGGAAGAAGTAATAGCCACCAATAAGGCAACCTTCTGAGACAGTAAGCAGAGGAATCTCCCTAATGTTCTCAAAAGTAGGTTTTTGAAGAACCGAGAATACCAAATAAGGATCCCACAGAGGTAGCGGGGATCCCCTCGGAGGAGCCATATTTTGCGATCCCCTTGAGTAAAAGCACAAATCAAGGCATGTGTAGCTTAAAGGGCGTTGGAAAAACACAGCGAACGCTGACACTTGGCCTTTGATAGTGCCCAAAGCCAACCGCTGTTCAACCCCTTTTTGAAGAAAGGTCAAAATCCTAGCCAACGGAAAAAGGAGAGGATGAACCTTCAGCCATTATACCATGAGATGTACGATTTCCACGTACGATGATAGATCTTCCTAGAAGTAGACTTTCTGGCCTTCAACAGTGTCTGAATTACTGAATCAGAAAGACCTTTATCCTTCAATACCTGGCTTTCAACAGCCACCCTGTTAAAGCCAGCTACTGCAAAGCAGGATGGAAGATGGCCCTTGAAACAGCATATCTTCCCTGAGAGGAAGTCTCCAAGGAGCATTGGCGACCAGCCTCACTAGATCTGTGTACCAAGACCGGCAGGGCCAGTCTGGGGCCACCAGAATGACCAGAATCCCTTCTACCTCTATACTGCGCAGAAGCCTCAGCAGGAGTTTTAGAGGGAACGCACAGATCAGTCACTACAGACCCCAAGCAGGGTTCATACACATTTTCACCAATAAAATTCCATGACTTTTCCATGACTTCATGTAAATATTCATGACCTAATGTTTCATGAAATATCTATGTATACATGTTAAATAAGAAGAAAATCCATGTCACACCCAGCATTTTTTTTACTAAAATAAATGACATAGAAGGGGTTTTTGATCTCTATGACCCTATGTATAGTTGGGTTTGCCGTCGTCCCTGGTTGAGTATTGTATCGGTTTGTTGGTACCTCAGGCCAATAAGAAGTGGGACTTTTAAGGCAGGTATGGGGTATAAGATAAAGTACAAGCAAAAATTGCTAATAGTAACTAAATAATAATAATGATAATAATAATAATAAATGTTTAATTCTTAAAACATATGTACAGTGAAGTACAGTTGCGTGAAAGGGTTATAGACCCTTGTGAAGTTGTGTAATAGAAGGAGGGTTAGTGACATGTGAGAAATAGTGACTTTTGAGGGTATATCTCTGTCTGTTCCTGCTGTTAAGCTTGGGTGGTTCAGATCAGAGGTGTCTCCTATATCCTACGCGTTTCGGCCTTTAATTGGGCCTTTTTCAAGGTTGATTGTCACTATTTCTGTTGATAAAATGCAGGTTTTTATTAAATATAAGTATCACCACTTTTTTAAAAAAAAAAAAATTAAATAATAGTGGTGAATTTTTCAAAAATAGTACATACATGTTGTTTTCTTTGAATCCTTTTGTGTTGAAATGGCTCCCTCTTTAGCACAGCGAGAACCATGCGGTTTCCTGAAAAATTATACGTGTATATATATTTATGAGATACAGCTACAAAGTTGATAGTGGTTCTACAGGTGTGTAGTTGAACTTACATGGGCTGTGTCTCATATCTGGGGTAGATCATATGAATCTCCCCTGGTGGTTAGTTTTGATTCCGGTGTGTGTGAAACCGGTTCTGGGCAAGGATATCCTTGTGCCTTTAAATGGTACAGTTCTATATAAGACAGGTACATGTATAGGAAGATTTTATATCTGTGATGCAATAATGCAGTATATACAGTATATAACATTTTGGGTTTGTTTTTACCTTCATTATCACTTTGCAACAAGTGTTGTCCCATGCGGTTTCCAGCTGGGTCACACTTGAAAAGAAGGAGAAAAGACTCCTTCAGTAATGTATCTCCTTTTCAGGGTGGAGTAAGTGGTAAGGGTGGTGTTTCAAAACTTACAATTTTTCTTGTGCGCCGCTCTTGGTCCTCTCTCGTCCCCATTCAGTTGTGGAATGAGAGAGGCAGAGGTTCCCCGGCCTTTTATCAGGCTCGCGCATGCGCTGTGAGCGCCGCACGTCTGAAACCAGATTACATACAGCTGGTGTGTGTCTCTGGTGCGCCTGCGTCCTATGGACGAGTGCGCTTCCAGTTTCCACCGCTGTTGCTCACTGGCGCGGCCGCCGACACGGAGAGGACACAGGTCACAGACTGGCAGAGTCTGAGGCGCCGATGTCGCTGGCTGTTACGTTGTGCCTGTAAAAGGCCCCTGGGAGGGAAAACAGTGAGAGATCCCCCCAGGGGCTTACCGTGCCGGGTGTGCTAAAAGTATGTGGAGATTTCTTCAACAAGGATTCAGTACAAGGCATAAGTGCATTATAATTTGCAAACAAGAGGTATATAAAAAGAAAAAACAGGGGAGAACATTCCATGAAATTATTAGCAGTTTTAATAGCAGTGTAATGAATAGTCAGGTATAGAGGGAAAGGAGGGGGAATTTTCCGGTTATATCCCCATTGGAAAAGAGTGGGGAAAGTCTGTCAGATCGGTCTTCTCAAAGCTTATGGAGTCTAAAAAGGGACGGAATTCCGCATCTTCAATTCGTGTTTTTGATAAAAGATATAAGATGTATATATATATATATATATATATACATCTTTGGACGAGTTTTTTTGTGAATGGATTGGATGATGTAAATGGAGGATGATTATAAGTATGGGGTGTGTCAATGATTGCTTCATTGTATTTTTTCTTTTTGGTAGCGAGATTTGTGTGGCTGATGTTTTTTGAACAAGAGTTTTTGTGAATGGACTTTCTCACAGTTTTATGATTTTTTCATTTTTTGATGAAGGTTTTTTATTCTAATCAGTTTTCCCTGATGAGAAACCTTCTAAAAAGGGGGCATAGCTTTCTGCTTCATTTAGGCCTGGAAAGGTGGTTGCGTTGAGACGTTTTATCCATCTCATCTCTAATTGAAGCAGGGTTTTGTTCCAATCACCCCCCCTCCTTGGGATGTGGATCCGTTCTAGGGCCATGAACGATATTTTTGGCATCTTATGGGCGTGTTTATAGGCCACGTGTCGACCCAGTGGTAGATGGAAATTGCACATTTCCATTGAATTTACGTGTTTGTTGATCCTCTTTCCGAATTCCTGTCTTGTCTTACCTATGTAGAATGCGTTACATTCGCATCTCATCATATACACCACGCCTTTAGTCCGACAATTGGTGAAGTGTTTGGGTTCAAAAGTTTCTCCATTCGGTAGAGTGGTTTTAGTGCATTTTCTTATGACTTTGCATTGGTCACATGACCCACATGGGTATGTGCCTTTTGTCTTGCATGGGTCTTTGCGTGAACCTTCTTTAAAGTCGCTATGAACTAGTCCTTGTTTGACAGATCCCGCCTTTCTGTACGTGATTGGCGGGTGGTCTGTGAGGAAGTCTTTCACTGTTGGGTCCTCTTTCAGAATTGCCCAATGTTTTTCCAAAATTGCTTTGATTTTTTTATTTTCGTTGGTGTATCTTAAAATGATTCGCGTTTTTTGGTCGGGTTGTTTGGGGTCCTGGGATGGTTTTTTAAATAGTAACTCTTGTCTTTCCTTGGAGTTGGCCTTGTTGTAGGCTTTCCTTAGTGAGGTTTTGGTGTAACCCCTTTCCATCAGTCTTGTGGTGAGTGCATCAGCTTCTTTTTTGTATACTTCTTTTTTGGTGCAATTCCTTTTAATCCTTAAGTATTGACTGTAAGGTATGGCTTTTTTAGTGGGGGTGGATGGAAGCTCGTGGCATGTAGAATTGAATTGCCTGCGGTTTCCTTCCTATAGAGTGCGGTTTGTATGCGTCCATCGTGTTCCTTGTGGATCCATGTGTCAAGGAATGGAACTTTTTTGTTACTGTAATTTAAGGTGAAATACATATTGTATGTGTTGTTGTTTAATGCGTTTTTTAGATCTTTGATTTGGTTTTCTGGTCCTGTCCACACTATCAGAATATCGTCTATGTATCTTTGCCATAGAAGTATATTATCAGTTAGCCAGGCATTTTCTTCTTTGATGAGAAAGTCTTCTTCCCACTCTCCTAGATATAAATTGGCGTAGGTGGGGGCACAGCTTGTGCCCATCGCCACCCCGCAGGTTTGAAGGTAGTAGCGACCATCGAACGTAAAGAAATTCCGATTTAAGATGAATTCAAGCATAGTAATTATAAAGGTGTTAAATTTTTCATCCTGTGGGCTTAGCTGGTTGAGAGCATTCTTGATTGTTTCCAGTCCTTTATTGTGCGGTATATTGTTATACAAGGCCTCGACATCCACAGTGATAAGAAAGGAATCACTGGGGATGGTCATGTCGTTCATTATCTGTAACAGATGCATGGTGTCTCTAGTATAGGAGGACAGTTTTGAGACATGTGGTTTTAGATATGCGTCAATCACTTTGCTTATGGCTTCGGTGATGTTGCCATTCCCAGATACTATTGGCCTCCCGGGTGGATCGATCGGGTTTTTGTGAATCTTTGGGAGTGAGTAGAAAGTTGGTGTCTTCGGGTGTCTTGATCGGATATAGTTCCAAAGTGTGGGGGAGATAGTTCCTTCAATTCCAGCTTTGTCAACTTTGGCATAAAATTCTTCTTTGTATTGTTCAATCATGATGGGCATGATTTGTTTATAACATTTTCGGTTGTTTAGAATTGTTTCACACATGTCTTTATACTTGGTGTTGTCCATCACGACAACATTCCCTCCTTTATCTGCAGGTTTGATGGTTATGTTTTCGTTGTCTTGTAACTCTCTTAGGGCTTTTCTTTGACTTTTGGTTAAGTTTTGTTTGTTTCTTGTCATGGTCATTTTTTCAAGGTCTTTCGTGGTTTCCCTGACGAACAGGGCTATGGCTGGGTTCTGGTTGATCGACGGGAATTTATGTGATTTTTTCTTAAACTGTGCGTTGATTTTTTCAACTATTGTTTTACTAGTATTAGTGGAGGTTGTGGTTTCTTCCTCATCGCTGTCAGTCCAACATTCTAGTCCCCCTTCTTCTAGGAGGAGGTTTAGGTCCCGTATAGCCCTGTATTCTGCCGCCGATAGTGCTGTTTGAGGTTCTGCTGTTTCGGGTTTCTTGCTGTACATAATTTTTTGTAATAGGTTCCTTGCAAAAAGGTTTACATCTTTTATGGCCTCAAACTTGTCTGCTGGTTTGTTGGGGCAGAAGGAGAGTCCTAATGTAAGGACTTCTATTTGTTCCTTGGTTAATGTGTGTGAGGAGAGATTGACTATCGTGATGGTTTCTTTGTTCATTCCTGTGTTTGGTTGTTGGTGTGTTATTTTTCTTTCGTCTGTTTCCGCGCCTTCCCTAAAAAAGGTCCTTGTTTGTTTGGAGGTTGCAGTCTCTGATTTTCCCGTTGAGATCTTGTGAAGATTTTATGAAGTTTTGCTGGTGGGTTGGTCTCCTCAGTCTCTTGTGCATTCTGTTCTGTGGTTTCATTATCCTCATCCGTGTTTTGTGGGTCTTCATTGGATCTTTCTGTTTCATATTGGTTTTCCCTTTGTTCTCTGTTTTTGGGTGGGAATCTTCTCCTCTGAGGGTTTGCCTCTGTTCCAGATGTGTAGGACGATGAGTCTGAGGAGATGTAATTTTGTGGGTTCTTTCTCTGTCCGGATGGTGCATTTTTCCTCTGGTTTTTGTTGTTGTTCCAGCGGTATGCTCTGTTTTGGCCAAATGCGTTCTTATCGCGCCAGTACTTTTTCTCTTTCTTCCTTAGGATGTCCAGGCTGTGTTGTTCAATATGTGTTTTTAACCAATTAAAGGCCGAAACGCGTAGGATATAGGAGACACCTCTGATCTGAACCACCCAAGCTTAACAGCAGGAACAGACAGAGATATACCCTCAAAAGTCACTATTTCTCACATGTCACTAACCCTCCTTCTATTACACAACTTCACAAGGGTCTATAACCCTTTCACGCAACTGTACTTCACTGTACATATGTTTTAAGAATTAAACATTTATTATTATTATCATTATTATTATTTAGTTACTATTAGCAATTTTTGCTTGTACTTTATCTTATACCCCATACCTGCCTTAAAAGTCCCACTTCTTATTGGCCTGAGGTACCAACAAACCGATACAATACTCAACCAGGGACGACGGCAAACCCAACTATACATAGGGTCATAGAGATCAAAAACCCCTTCTACATTATTACCCGGATGGAAAACACATCCAAAACCTCACGATCTCTATAACACCTCACCTCCCCTACTCACCTATGGTAGCCGATTAGCAGGACTACCATCACATCGCATTTCATTATACACAAGTGGAATCACATAATGATCTTCTCCAAACTGTATGCCCAAGGGCAGTAACAACAGAGAGGAATTTGATCAACGACACCCCACTGTGTAAAAAATCCAAAGACACCCAATTTCCCAAAGAATAATAATTGTCTTTGGATTAAAAAGGATAAAGACAAAATGGAGGAGGAGACAAACGGAAATCTAATTGGCAATGAGTGGGAGAGCCTTATGACCGGGATTCAAAAAGACTTTCAGGGCAATGAACAACAGAATTCTGACGTCACGGCACTCTTTAATACACTACGGAGACATCTTGAAAGAAAATCAGCCTTGTATTGGCACATCAAATCGTTTCAACGCTACATAAAGGAAAACATCAACCCAGTGGGACTTAGAATACAAATCTTTCCCACTATGGATAATATCACCCTACAAATGAAAAAAGACTGGGAGGCCATACTCAACGAATGTTCAAAAAATCTGATGATACTCCTACAAAATGAGTATGAAAGACAACTCAAAAATCTAGATGAAGAAATAAAAGAAACATATGATCTGTTGACCCCCCTCAAACCACTCCCCCTATATTCGGAACAAGAAAAAAAGTTAAAAACACATATTGAACAACACAGCCTGGACATCCTAAGGAAGAAAGAGAAAAAGTACTGGCGCGATAAGAACGCATTTGGCCAAAACAGAGCATACCGCTGGAACAACAACAAAAACCAGAGGAAAAATGCACCATCCGGACAGAGAAAGAACCCACAAAATTACATCTCCTCAGACTCATCGTCCTACACATCTGGAACAGAGGCAAACCCTCAGAGGAGAAGATTCCCACCCAAAAACAGAGAACAAAGGGAAAACCAATATGAAACAGAAAGATCCAATGAAGACCCACAAAACACGGATGAGGATAATGAAACCACAGAACAGAATGCACAAGAGACTGAGGAGACCAACCCACCAGCAAAACTTCATAAAATCTTCACAAGATCTCAACGGGAAAATCAGAGACTGCAACCTCCAAACAAACAAGGACCTTTTTTAGGGAAGGCGCGGAAACAGACGAAAGAAAAATAACACACCAACAACCAAACACAGGAATGAACAAAGAAACCATCACGATAGTCAATCTCTCCTCACACACATTAACCAAGGAACAAATAGAAGTCCTTACATTAGGACTCTCCTTCTGCCCCAACAAACCAGCAGACAAGTTTGAGGCCATAAAAGATGTAAACCTTTTTGCAAGGAACCTATTACAAAAAATTATGTACAGCAAGAAACCCGAAACAGCAGAACCTCAAACAGCACTATCGGCGGCAGAATACAGGGCTATACGGGACCTAAACCTCCTCCTAGAAGAAGGGGGACTAGAATGTTGGACTGACAGCGATGAGGAAGAAACCACAACCTCCACTAATACTAGTAAAACAATAGTTGAAAAAATCAACGCACAGTTTAAGAAAAAATCACATAAATTCCCGTCGATCAACCAGAACCCAGCCATAGCCCTGTTCGTCAGGGAAACCACGAAAGACCTTGAAAAAATGACCATGACAAGAAACAAACAAAACTTAACCAAAAGTCAAAGAAAAGCCCTAAGAGAGTTACAAGACAACGAAAACATAACCATCAAACCTGCAGATAAAGGAGGGAATGTTGTCGTGATGGACAACACCAAGTATAAAGACATGTGTGAAACAATTCTAAACAACCGAAAATGTTATAAACAAATCATGCCCATCATGATTGAACAATACAAAGAAGAATTTTATGCCAAAGTTGACAAAGCTGGAATTGAAGGAACTATCTCCCCCACACTTTGGAACTATATCCGATCAAGACACCCGAAGACACCAACTTTCTACTCACTCCCAAAGATTCACAAAAACCCGATCGATCCACCCGGGAGGCCAATAGTATCTGGGAATGGCAACATCACCGAAGCCATAAGCAAAGTGATTGACGCATATCTAAAACCACATGTCTCAAAACTGACCTCCTATACTAGAGACACCATGCATCTGTTACAGATAATGAACGACATGACCATCCCCAGTGATTCCTTTCTTATCACTGTGGATGTCGAGGCCTTGTATAACAATATACCGCACAATAAAGGACTGGAAACAATCAAGAATGCTCTCAACCAGCTAAGCCCACAGGATGAAAAATTTAACACCTTTATAATTACTATGCTTGAATTCATCTTAAATCGGAATTTCTTTACGTTCGATGGTCGCTACTACCTTCAAACCTGCGGGGTGGCGATGGGCACAAGCTGTGCCCCCACCTACGCCAATTTATATCTAGGAGAGTGGGAAGAAGACTTTCTCATCAAAGAAGAAAATGCCTGGCTAACTGATAATATACTTCTATGGCAAAGATACATAGACGATATTCTGATAGTGTGGACAGGACCAGAAAACCAAATCAAAGATCTAAAAAACGCATTAAACAACAACACATACAATATGTATTTCACCTTAAATTACAGTAACAAAAAAGTTCCATTCCTTGACACATGGATCCACAAGGAACACGATGGACGCATACAAACCGCACTCTATAGGAAGGAAACCGCAGGCAATTCAATTCTACATGCCACGAGCTTCCATCCACCCCCACTAAAAAAGCCATACCTTACAGTCAATACTTAAGGATTAAAAGGAATTGCACCAAAAAAGAAGTATACAAAAAAGAAGCTGATGCACTCACCACAAGACTGATGGAAAGGGGTTACACCAAAACCTCACTAAGGAAAGCCTACAACAAGGCCAACTCCAAGGAAAGACAAGAGTTACTATTTAAAAAACCATCCCAGGACCCCAAACAACCCGACCAAAAAACGCGAATCATTTTAAGATACACCAACGAAAATAAAAAAATCAAAGCAATTTTGGAAAAACATTGGGCAATTCTGAAAGAGGACCCAACAGTGAAAGACTTCCTCACAGACCACCCGCCAATCACGTACAGAAAGGCGGGATCTGTCAAACAAGGACTAGTTCATAGCGACTTTAAAGAAGGTTCACGCAAAGACCCATGCAAGACAAAAGGCACATACCCATGTGGGTCATGTGACCAATGCAAAGTCATAAGAAAATGCACTAAAACCACTCTACCGAATGGAGAAACTTTTGAACCCAAACACTTCACCAATTGTCGGACTAAAGGCGTGGTGTATATGATGAGATGCGAATGTAACGCATTCTACATAGGTAAGACAAGACAGGAATTCGGAAAGAGGATCAACAAACACGTAAATTCAATGGAAATGTGCAATTTCCATCTACCACTGGGTCGACACGTGGCCTATAAACACGCCCATAAGATGCCAAAAATATCGTTCATGGCCCTAGAACGGATCCACATCCCAAGGAGGGGGGGTGATTGGAACAAAACCCTGCTTCAATTAGAGATGAGATGGATAAAACGTCTCAACGCAACCACCTTTCCAGGCCTAAATGAAGCAGAAAGCTATGCCCCCTTTTTAGAAGGTTTCTCATCAGGGAAAACTGATTAGAATAAAAAACCTTCATCAAAAAATGAAAAAATCATAAAACTGTGAGAAAGTCCATTCACAAAAACTCTTGTTCAAAAAACATCAGCCACACAAATCTCGCTACCAAAAAGAAAAAATACAATGAAGCAATCATTGACACACCCCATACTTATAATCATCCTCCATTTACATCATCCAATCCATTCACAAAAAAACTCGTCCAAAGATGTATATATATATATATATATATATACACATCTTATATCTTTTATCAAAAACACGAATTGAAGATGCGGAATTCCGTCCCTTTTTAGACTCCATAAGCTTTGAGAAGACCGATCTGACAGACTTTCCCCACTCTTTTCCAATGGGGATATAACCGGAAAATTCCCCCTCCTTTCCCTCTATACCTGACTATTCATTACACTGCTATTAAAACTGCTAATAATTTCATGGAATGTTCTCCCCTGTTTTTTCTTTTTATATACCTCTTGTTTGCAAATTATAATGCACTTATGCCTTGTACTGAATCCTTGTTGAAGAAATCTCCACATACTTTTAGCACACCCGGCACGGTAAGCCCCTGGGGGGATCTCTCACTGTTTTCCCTCCCAGGGGCCTTTTACAGGCACAACGTAACAGCCAGCGACATCGGCGCCTCAGACTCTGCCAGTCTGTGACCTGTGTCCTCTCCGTGTCGGCGGCCGCGCCAGTGAGCAACAGCGGTGGAAACTGGAAGCGCACTCGTCCATAGGACGCAGGCGCACCAGAGACACACACCAGCTGTATGTAATCTGGTTTCAGACGTGCGGCGCTCACAGCGCATGCGCGAGCCTGATAAAAGGCCGGGGAACCTCTGCCTCTCTCATTCCACAACTGAATGGGGACGAGAGAGGACCAAGAGCGGCGCACAAGAAAAATTGTAAGTTTTGAAACACCACCCTTACCACTTACTCCACCCTGAAAAGGAGATACATTACTGAAGGAGTCTTTTCTCCTTCTTTTCAAGTGTGACCCAGCTGGAAACCGCATGGGACAACACTTGTTGCAAAGTGATAATGAAGGTAAAAACAAACCCAAAATGTTATATACTGTATATACTGCATTATTGCATCACAGATATAAAATCTTCCTATACATGTACCTGTCTTATATAGAACTGTACCATTTAAAGGCACAAGGATATCCTTGCCCAGAACCGGTTTCACACACACCGGAATCAAAACTAACCACCAGGGGAGATTCATATGATCTACCCCAGATATGAGACACAGCCCATGTAAGTTCAACTACACACCTGTAGAACCACTATCAACTTTGTAGCTGTATCTCATAAATATATATACACGTATAATTTTTCAGGAAACCGCATGGTTCTCGCTGTGCTAAAGAGGGAGCCATTTCAACACAAAAGGATTCAAAGAAAACAACATGTATGTACTATTTTTGAAAAATTCACCACTATTTAATTTTTTTAAAAAAGTGGTGATACTTATATTTAATAAAAACCTGCATTTTATCAACAGAAATAGTGACAATCAACCTTGAAAAAGGCCCAATTAAAGGCCGAAACGCGTAGGATATAGGAGACACCTCTGATCTGAACCACCCAAGCTTAACAGCAGGAACAGACAGAGATATACCCTCAAAAGTCACTATTTCTCACATGTCACTAACCCTCCTTCTATTACACAACTTCACAAGGGTCTATAACCCTTTCACGCAACTGTACTTCACTGTACATATGTTTTAAGAATTAAACATTTATTATTATTATCATTATTATTATTTAGTTACTATTAGCAATTTTTGCTTGTACTTTATCTTATACCCCATACCTGCCTTAAAAGTCCCACTTCTTATTGGCCTGAGGTACCAACAAACCGATACAATACTAAAATAAATGACAAGCTTTGTAGTGTACAGTACCTCTGCAGTTAGGGTTTTGTTTCTGCATACAGCGTGACTCAAAATGGTCCCTTGTTTTACAGTGGATGAAATGGAAGCACCGCTGCCGCAGCTGGGAGCCGGTGTCACTTCAGGCGCACAGGTGAAAGCCAGAGATCGGATTGGAAGCTGTCGAGCACGCAGCTGCAGACTGGTGCTTTGCACCTTTAGCGTGGCTAGACAGCGCTGCCTCTCCCATGTTCGAAATGTCAAACGTTTTACGACACACTGTACATTTAGCACGTCCCGGGTCCTGATCTTTCTCCAGCCACCTCTCATACTTTTCGTCATGAAGCCATACATTTTTAAAGCTGCATTTCCCTGGCATTGCTGTAACACTGTGAACACACTAACTTTAGCTGAAACTGTGTTACCCCAGTTGTAATTTGACCAATATACTGTAACTGGAGAAAGATTATTGGCCGCTCCTGCTTGGGGATAAAGCATCAGTTCAGGCAGTCATGATTGAGGTGCAGGCGGATTGGTATGGATGGCACAGTCAGATGCACAAAATGCAGCACTTACGCTTTAGGCCCAAGCCACAGTCATAACGGAGGAGGTGCAGGCGAACTGGTATGGATGGCACAGACAGTCAGATGCACAAAATGCAGCACCTACTCTTTTAGGCCCAAGCCACAGTCATGAGGTGCAGGCGGACTGGTATGGATGGCACAGATCTGATGCACGAATGCGGCACTTACTCTTGGAGAAAGAACAGTAAATGGGTGCTCCTGCTTGCCGGAATAAAGCAGTTCATGCAGTCATGAAGGTGCAGCTGGACACTGTGATATGGATGGCACAGTTAAATGCACAAAATGCGGCGCTTACTACTCTTAGGCCGAACCTACAGTCCCACAAACAGGTAGAAAAGAGTTAACAGAAAGGCGCCACTCATTGGATCGGATGCTTAATAATTTTATTGACATATATTTTACATTGGTGTAAGCGTATAGGACTGGTAGCTGTTCTTCCGGGTCCGCAGTTTGCCCTATTGTCACTGGCCAGCAGCAGCCGAGGAGATGCACCAATCAGGTAGCGGGGAGGGCTGGCCGCGGTTACCGCCCCCTTCCGCGTCATCAAGTTCATCCAGCCGGCCCGCCCTCCAGTGACTATGCGCCTCCGCTGCGTGATTGGTTGTAATCTCCCTGGTGCTGCTGCCCAATCACAGTCTCAGGGCAAACCGCGGCCGGCCCTCCCCGCTGCCTGATTGGTTCATCTCCTCAGCTGCAGCTGGCCAGTGACAGTAAGGCAAGCCGCGGACCCGGAAGGACATAGACGCGTACACCAAATTAAATATGTGGAATAAAATCATTAGGCAATAAAATGAAATAATTAAACACCCGCTCCCCGCTCCTCCACAGTGGCGAGTTCTGACTCATATTCCATGACTTTTCCAAAACCTATTGGGGTTTACTCATTTTCCATGACATTCCCAGGCCTGGAAAGTGTCATGTAAAAATCCCATGACTTTTCCAGGATTTCCAGGTTTGAATAGAACCCCTAAAAGTGTTCCAGAGAAGGAACCGACAATCACCCCTTGTGACAGCAGATCTTGTACCCCCTCTCATAGATCCCCGAACCGGTCTGGAGATAGGTGTAGACTGGACGGGAAGAACCTGTCTGACGATCGAGAACGGAATTCGATCTGGTAACCCGATTGGATCAGTTTGTGGACCCATTTGTCCTGAATCAAGGAAGTCCCTAGTTCCGGAAAGAATCGAAGATGTCCCCCCACCCCAGATACGAGTGAGGGCGTCCCTTCATGCAGACGGGGATTTGTCTGCAGGTCTAGATTGGCCTGTTCTCGGCTTACCAGACCAATGTCTTCTTGGAACCCCCAGAAGACCTAAATGGCTTAGATCCTTTCTCCTGCTCGCCAGAGGCACGTGGACAGTGTGCTGTGAAATAAGGCCCCTGTCTATTATGCGGTGGCTTGCCCTCGGCAGATTGTGAGTCCTTGATTAACTCATCCAATGAGGAACCAAACAAACAGTCTCCTAAAAAGAGGAGATCTGATAGAGCCTTTTTTGAGGCCTGATCTGCAGATAAGCTTTCTAGACACACCATGCGTCTAATACCTACCCCTACAGAGGACACTCTGGCTACAAGGGGGGGGCCGCATCCAGCGATGCATCACATAAATAGTAGGGCTTGGATCATCTGGTCCATTGGCTCTGTCAGACTCGGAGAGAGCTGTTCTGTTTCTTAGTCACTTTTTAGTAACTTTGCCCATTCCGTTATGGTCTGGGAAACCAGAGAGTGTTTACGAAGAGCGGCTTAAGTATTGAGCCTGCTATCACGTGTAAAAGGCGAGACAGACTCAATCCATCTATTTACAGGGTCTGTAAAGACTGGGGACTCCTCGACCGGGACCACAGTAGATTTGTTCAGACTGGAAACCGGATGGTCCACCTTCGGCAGTACGGTTCATCTTGTGGACACTGCGTCCCCTGAATAGGCAGCGGCTTTTAAAACGCTTTGGCACTACTAACATCTGTTTGATGAGCCCCCCACTGTTCAGTGTCAAAAAGTTCCAGACAAGGGAACACCTTGGCCAGCTTCTGGGATTTGCGGGTGCCAAAAGACACCTGCGTCCCCGACGCTGCAGAATTATCCACAATTTCTAGAGTTTCCCGCACTGACACTATGAGTGCCTCCACCAGCTTGTTTTCCCATGCGGCTGCAGACGAGGATATCCCATCCGAGTGCGATGACGCATAACCCTAGGAAATAACCTGCGTCCGCGGCGGCCATATCTACCTCAGAATCTGAGGATACAGGAGAGGCAGGGGAGGGCATAGGCGCTTTTTACTAGTGGTATTTTTGATAACCATATCCACTTTTGACACCAGGTTTTCCAAAACTGCCATTAAGGCAGACAGGGGTTGCGATGCAGAGGTCCCCATAACCGCAAGGAGGGGGATCAGTAGGTGAAATTTGTTCCTGGGGCTCCTTTATGAACCCTGGAATAACGCAGTGTCACGTTAAGAAAACTGCAAAAAAATAAATAAACTAACCGCACCGCTGCACCAGCGGTACTACAAGTCCCAGCCACTAGCACTGCCGATATCAGGGTGAGCGAGGAAGACATACAGGGACCCCAAAATACATACCACCAATTGATATGGAGGAGGAGAACAGGATCGTTCTGCTATGTAGAAAATAAAAAAAGAAAAACATCTTCACAGGAAGAGGAAATACCTGGCTCATTCACTAGAGTAAAGGCCTAGCTGCTCCTGACTGTCCAGCAATCGCAGGCTCCAAGAAAATGGCTGTCCAATGCATTCTTAAGGGGAAACCATAAAAACATGGCCGCCCATGCATTTCAATGGAGAAATGTTCAAAACGAGGCTGAACGATTATACAGCAAAATGGCAGCCCCCACAGCATGCAATGCAGTCTCCAGGACCCCTTAAGGGATTCAAACGATAAGCAGCATCAGGGGGTCTCTGGCAGGGACACCCACCCCCAGCGGATCCGCTATAGCGGCTTCGGTACCTCCACCCCCCGATCAGCCACGTCGCTGACTGAGGTAGGGACCTCCATAGACTAGTGGGAGGGAGGCCTTGGGGAAGCCTGGGAGGCCAGGGGAAATGAAGGGTACCTGAGGGTCCGACTTTCTCAGGGAGGGGCCCATGTCTACCCTAAGACCACCAGAGGTATGGAAGGACACATTCACCATACCAACGATATCAGGTGGGCACCACTCTGGACAGATTGCCTCTCCACTGGGAGGGGGGTGCTGACGGCCAAGGGGTACGCTCTTGTGCGTACCAGCGAGGTGCTTCACTCGCGGGCCAGCCCCCGTCCACTGGGGCTCTGTCGTAGCGAGGCTTAGCGCTGGGCTATAACCTGCACGGCCTTGCTGGCCGGGCTGGGAGACCTCCGAAACCCAGTCCGGCTGTTGATTGCAGTTCTCTCAGGAACATAACTAGCTAAAAAAATTAATTTAAGAAAGGTTCCCTTTAAAATAAAAAAGCAAGCTAAGACCGAAGTCCCAGCCAGGAACTAGGTCCTACTCCTAAACTAGGCAGAAACAAACTAAAGTCTATGGCCCTTTCAGAGGGGCACACAGCGCCTAACAGAGTCCGTTCTGCTGAGCGGGGGATTGATCCGCCAATCCCAGCTGAGCAGGCGGATGACAGCTCCGTCTCCGCTCTGTGTGCAGAGATAGAGCTGTCAGATCCCCGCTATCCTCTATGGGGAGATCGGATGAGAACGGACCGCCTGTCCGTTCTCATCCGATCCTCCAGATGGATGGAAAACGGAATTTTTGTAAAATCTTACCGTAAAATTCCTTTCTCTGAGTCCTCCGACAGTCGCCGCCCACTCATACAGTCTTCACCAATGGGGATGTCCCAAAGCAGTGTAGACATGAGGGGTGGGAAGCGCAACCGTCAGAAAAGGCAACGCAGTACCCACATCAGAGAAAGGAACCTTACATTAACAGCAAGGGAAACTTCTGGGCAACAACAGAGTTCAACAGGAGCAACAACCCAGGAAAGCAAATAACCAAAGGGGTAAACCACCCCAACAGCCAGGGACCCGCACAAAACCAGGGTCCCCTATGGTACTGCCGCACAGAGAACTTTGCGGCCAAAGGAGGCATCAGCTGATGCAAGAACATCAATTTTGTAGAATTTGGAAAAGGTGTGCACCAACAACCAAGTTGCAGCCTTGCACACCTGGGCCACCGAGGCCTGATGCCGGAAGGCCCAGGACGCACTCACCGATCTGGTAGAGTGCGCCTTGACAGGGAAGGGCCGTACCCGTTCCTTCAACGAATAGGCCTGTACAATTGTCTGTCTGATCCATTTTGCAATGGTCGCCGCAGACGCAGCCATACCCTTCCAAGGTCCCTCAGGAAGGACAACGAGAGAATCCGATTTTCGAAAGGATTCAGTCGACGACAGGTAAACCCTGATCGCGCTGACAACATCCAAAGAATACAAGGCAACCATCTTAGGATGCCTAGGATTCACACAGAGCGAAGGTAAAACAATGTCCTCATTGAGGTGAAAATCTGAAACCACCTTTGGAAGAAAGGACGGGTTAGGTCGCAAGACCACCTTATCCCTATGAACCACCAGGTAAGGGGAGCGGCAAGACAACGCCGCCAACTCCAACACTCTGCGAGCAGAAGTGATCGCCACCAGAAAGGCAACCTTTTTAGACAGCAGAGGTAACGAAATTTCCCTGATGTTTTCAAACGGGGAACGTTGTAACACGGACACAACCATTCACAAGAAAGGTAGTAGGGAGGAATCGAGCAACTATAGACCAGTGAGTCTGACATCAATAGTAGGCAAATTAATGGAAACCCTATTAAAGGATAGGATTGTGGAACATCTTAAATCCCATGGATTGCAAGATGAAAAACAACATGGGTTTACTTCAGGGAGATCATGTCAAACAAATCTTATAGACTTTTTTGACTGGGTGACTAAAATAATAGACGGTGGAGGTGCAGTAGACATTGCATATCTAGATTTTAGTAAGGCTTTTGACACTGTCCCACATAGAAGACTTATCAATAAACTGCAGTCATTGAGCATGGACTCCCATATTGTTGAGTGGATTAGGCAGTGGCTGAGTGACAGACAACAGAGGGTTGTAGTCAATGGAGAACATTCAGAACAAGGTCATGTTACCAGTGGGGTACCTCAGGGATCTGTACTGGGACCAATTTTGTTTAATATCTTCATAAGTGATATTGCAAAAGGCCTCGATGGTAAGGTTTGTCTTTTTGCTGATGACACAAAGATATGTAACAGGGTTGATGTTCCTGGAGGGAAAAGCCAAATGGAAAAGGATTTAGGAAAACTAGAAAAATGGTCAGAACTCTGGCAACTGAAATTTAATGTGGATAAGTGCAAGATAATGCACCTGGGACGTAAAAACCCAAGGGCAGAATATAGAATATTTGACACAGTCCTGACCTCAGTATCTGAGGAAAGGGATTTAGGAGTAATTATTTCAGAAGACTTAAAGGTGGGAGGACAATGTAATAGAGCAGCACGAAATGCCAGCAGAATGCTTGGATGTATAGGGAGAGGTATAAGCAGTAGAAAGAGAGAAGTGCTTATGCCGCTGTACAGAACACTGGTGAGACCTCACTTGGAGTATTGTGCGCAGTACTGGAGGCCATATCTCCAGAAGGATATAGATACTCTAGAGAGAGTTCAGAGAAGAGCTACTAAACTAGTACATGGATTGCAGGAAAAAACTTACCAGGAAAGGTTAAAGGACCTTAACATGTATAGCTTGGAAGAAAGAAGAGACAGAGGGGATATGATAGAAACTTTTAAATACATAAAGGGAATCAACTCGGTAAAGGAGGAGAGCATATTTAAAAGAAGAAAAACTACCACAAGAGGACACAGTTTTAAATTAGAGGGGCAAAGGTTTAAAAGTAATATGAGGAAGTATTACTTTACTGAGAGAGTAGTGGATGCATGGAATAACCTTCCTGCAGAAGTGGTAGCTGCAAATACAGTGAAGGAGTTTAAGCATGCATGGGATAGGCATAAGGCTATCCTTCATATAAGATAGGGCCAGGGACTATTCATAGGATTCAGATATATTGGGCAGACTAGATGGGCCAAATGGTTCTTATCTGCCGACACATTCTATGTAACCAAGTTCAAGTCCCATGGAGGTAGAGGCTCCCTTCTAGGAGGTGCCAAGTGACGCACACCTTGAATAAAGGTGCAAATCAAAGAATTAGACGCCACAGGGCGCTGGAAAAGAACAGCCAGTGCAGAAACCTGGCCCTTAAATCGTGAGCAACGCAAGGCTCTGGTCCACACCAGACTGGATGAAAGCCAACACTCTCGCCACCGAGTTTGAACGAGGAGAGACCCCCCTGGACTCACACCAGGCAAAATAAACTTTCCACGCACGGTAAGAAATCTTAACAGACGAGGCTTTCCTAGCCTTGATTAAAGTAGGAATGACCTCTAAGGAGAGACCCCTGTCTCTCAGGACCTGGCTTTCAAACAGCCATGCCGTTAAAGCAAGCGACTGTAAAGCAGGATGGAAGATCGGTCCCTGAGACAGCAGATATCGCATCAGCAGCCGCTAAGGAGGCTCGACAGCCAGGTGAACGATGTCCGCGTTCCAGGACTGGCGTGGCAAGTCCGGTGCCACCAGAATCACCAGTGTGTGTTCCGAGGCCAACCTACGAAGGAACCGGGACAACTGAAAATCGGAGGAAAAATGGATTTTTGTAAGAACTTACCGTAAAATCCTTTTCTCTTAAGCTCATTGACAGACGTAGTCTTCTTGATTCTCAAGAGCTGGGTTATGTTGTCTCCGCAGGAGTAGGACTAGGCAGAATGACAAAACGTTCTGGCTCCACCCTAGGGGGCAGTCCCTGAGGGTATATCCTCCCTCTCTCTGCTACAGGGAATCAGTTCTGTTTAAAGCAGTACAGAGAATTTAACCCAACCCAACTCAATGATAGAGGGGCGGGTACTACGTCTGTCAATGAGCTTAAGAGAAAAGGATTTTACGGTAAGTTCTTACAAAAATCCATTTTTCTCTATCGCTCATTGACAGACGTAGTCTTCTTGATTTTTAAGAGCTGGGACATCCAGAAGCAGTGCCACAAATGAGGGGTGGGATTGACAAAATCAAATCCAATCTAGTAGGCCCAACCGGTGCCAAACTAGAAGTTTTAAAGGCTCATTATAAACAAAGAATGAGACTAAAGAAAAAATTTTCCAACGGAAAAAAACCCTCGAGGTAGACCACTGGTCTCCTCAAATTGCGGCCTGCAAAACCTTGCGGCCAAATGAGGCATCAGACGATGCCATTACATCAATTTTATAATGTTTAGAGAAGGTATGCACCGACGACCAGGTAGCCGCCTTGCACACCTGGACCACTGACGCCTGATGGCGAAAGGCCCATGACGCACTAAGTGCCCGAGTGGAGTGCGCCTTAACAGGGAACGGGGGCTCCCGACCCTTAATAGAATAAGCCTGTACTACCGTCTGTCTGATCCATCTGGAAATGGTCGCGGCAGATGCAGGCAACCCCTTTTTGGGTCCATCTGGGATCACAAAAAGTGAATCCGTCTTGCGAAACGAGTCTGTCGTTTTCAAGTATACCCTGATCGGCCGGACCACATCCAAGGAGTGTAACGCAAACTCCCGAGGATGACTGGGCTTAGGACACAGGGAAGGTAACACAATCTCTTCATTCAGATGAAATTCTGAAACCACTTTTGGTAGGAAGGATGGATTCGGACGAAGAACCACCTTATCTCTATGAACCACCAGATATGGTGAACGACAAGATAATGCGGCCAGTTCTGACACCCTGCGTGCAGAAGTAATAGCCACCAAGAAGGCCACCTTCTGGGACAACGTGGGTAGAGGAATCTCCCTAATATCTTCAAAGGGAGGTTTCTGAAGAACCGACAACACTAAATTAAGATCCCAGGGGGGTAACGGCGCGTGCACTGGCGGAGCCAGATGTCGCACCCCCTGGATGAAGTTCCGCACCAAGGAATGAGTAGCCAAAGGCTTCTGAAAGAAGATGGCTAATGCTGAGACCTGACCTTTGATAGTACTCAAGGCCAGTTTCTGCTCAACCCCTTGTTGCAGAAAAGCCAATATTCGACTAATCGAATAAGACCGAGGACGGAACCCCAAAGGTTCACACCATGCAATGTAGGACTTCCATGTGCGATGATAAATCTTTCTGGAAGTCGCTTTCCTTGCTTCAACTAGAGTAGGAATAACTGAAGCTGACAATCCCTTGTCCTTCAGCACCTGGGTCTCAATAGCCAGGCCGTTAAAGCCAGCGATCGTAAAGCAGGATGGAAGATCGGTCCCTGAGACAGTAGATCCTCCCTGAGAGGAAGTCTCCATGGGACGTCCGCCACCAGTCTGACCATGTCGGCGTACCAAGCTCGACGAGGCCAGTCCGGAGCTACCAGGATTACTGGGATTCCTTCCTCCTCTACCCTGCGAAGAAGTCTTGGCAGTAACGCGAGAGGAGGGAAGGCATATATTAGCTGGTATTGCCCCCACGGGGCGATCAGTGCGTCTGCGGTTTCTGCTAGAGGATCGCGGGAGCGAGCCACAAATCTCTGAACTTTCCTGTTGAATCGTGATGCCAACAGATCCACATCCGGGGTGCCCCACCGTAGGCACAACTGGTGGAAAACGTCTGGATGGAGGGACCATTCCCCCTGATCCAGGGTCTGACGGCTGAGATAATCTGCCTGCCAATTCTCCACCCCCGGAATGAACACCGCAGAGATTGCTGGAACAAATCGTTCCGCCCAGCGAAGAATGCAAGCCACTTCTTTGGCCGCTCGGACACTCTTGGTGCCCCCCTGATGATTGACATAAGCCACGGCCGTGGCATTGTCCGACTGGATCCGAACCGGGCTGCCCTGGAGCTGCTCGGTCCAGTGAATCAGACAAAGTCTGATCGCTCTCAGTTCCAATACATTTATCGGTAATCTGGATTCTTCCGGGGACCAAAGTCCCTGGACAGATAACTGACCGAGAATTCCTCCCCATCCGGATAGACTGGCATCCGTGGTCACTATCGTCCAATATATTGGCAGAAATGACTTTCCCTGGCTGAGCATTGGAGACCGAAGCCACCAAACCAGAGACTCTCTGGTCTGTTTGCTCAATCGGATCTGATTGTCCAGGGATTCCGGATTCCGATTCCATCTGAGAAGAATCTCTTGCTGAAGAATTCGGGTATGGGACTGGGCAAATGGGACTGCTTCGAATGAAGCCACCATCAACCCCAGAACCCTCATGCAAGTCCGAAGGGAAGACCAGCTGTTGGACAGTAACAACTGGACTGCTGATTGAATCTTTCGAAGTTTCCCTACCGGAAGAAAAACTCTTGTCCTGACTGTGTCTAGAATTAGACCCAGATATTCGAGCCTCTGGGTGGGAACCAGAAATGACTTTTGCTGGTTCACCAGCCACCCGAATTCCTGTAAAGAAATCATAGTCATTTCTATGTTTTGTAGCAAGGTCTGAGGAGACTCTGCATGAAGCAGAAGATCGTCTAGGTAACCTAGAATCGATATACCTCTTTGGCGCAGAAGTGCCAACATTGGGGCCAACACCTTTGTGAAGACCCGCGGAGCCGTGGCGAGACCGAAAGGTAACGCCACAAACTGATAGTGGTTCTCCTCTACGGAAAAGCGTAGAAAACGCTGATGTCCTGCGAAAATGGGAATGGGAAGATAGGCGTCCTTGATGTCTATGGACGCTAGGACATCCCCTGGATGCAGGAAGGCTGCTACCGTGCGAATGGACTCCATTCTGAATCTTCTTATGTTGACGAAAGAATTGAGTGCTCTTAAGTCCAGAATTGGACGCACTTTGCCCTCTTTCCTGGGTATTGTAAACAGGTTTGAATAAAACCCTTGAAACCGTTCTGTCCAAGGAACGTGGACTACCACTCCTTGTTGTAGTAGATCTGTGACTGCTCTCCGCAGATCTTCTAGACGATCCGGAGATAGTCGGATATTGGAAGGGAAGAATCGCGCCGGTGGGAGAGATCGAAACTCGATCTTGTACCCTGACTTTATGACTTCGCAAACCCATTTGTCCGGGATTCTGGAAAGCCATGGATCCGGGAACCGGCGAAGACGTCCCCCCACCCCAGTTATGGGTGGTGGCGCACCTTCAGGCTTTGGATGGTTTATCTTCAGGTCTGGAGGGGGCGGGCTTTTGCTTGCCTGACCAACGACCCCTGACGCCTCCTGCAGGAGCTTTGGAGGACTTAGTTTTTTCACCCGCTGGACGAAAAAACCTCATGTGAGCAGAAAAAGAAGGCCCTCGTCTTTGACGAGTTCCTCTACCTTTAAAATTTTGCGGTAAAAAGGTGCTTTTTCCACCGGTGAGATCCTTAATGATCTCATCTAAGTTGGCTCCAAATAGACGCTCTCCTGAAAAGGGGATATTAGCCAATGCTTTTTTGGAACCTTGGTCGGCTATCCAACCTTTTAGCCACAGTGTACGCCTGAGAACCACTGCTGAGACTGATGCTCGCGCCATTAATGGAGTGGCGTCTAACGCCGCATCACATACAAACTGTAACCCCTGTATCATTTGTTCCAACAAATCTGATACCGCCTGAGGGACTTCTTCTAAGTCCCGGCGTAACCACTTGGTCCATTCAGTTACAGCCTGCGAAACCAGACCAATAGCAATTATTGGCCTGAAAGCTGATCCAATCAAGGAAAACATGGTGCGAGACATAGCTTCTATCTTGCGATCCACTGGATCTTTAAAAGACGGAGCGTCTTCTAAAGGAATAACCGTGGCTTTATTCAATCTAGCAATTGGTGAATCCACCACAGGTGGTTCTGTCCATTTCTTAATAAGGGTTTCCTCAAACGGATAACGTCTGTCAATGCGTTTAGAAATATTAAAAGTGCGTTTTGGCAGACGCCATTCTTCATCGATTGGATTGCCAAAACATTTGGGCAATGGAAAAACCTTTGCTACTTTGATGCGCTTTTTAGTCCCAAAGGGGATCTCAGTTTCAGCTATTTCTGATGGAATACCCTGTAACCTTAAAGTCTCTTGAACAGATACAATGAGTGCGTTTACCAACGCTTCCTCTCGGGCTATGGCGGATGCCGAAACATCCTCCTCACTGTCTGAAGAGACAGGACCCGAGACACCAATACCAGATGAAGTACCTGCAACTGCAGAAATAGGCTCAGAGTCTGAATCCGAGGTTTCAGATAATAAGGGGTTAGGCGGGGGTCGCTTTCTTGCACCCTGTCCCTGACAAGCCACTTCCACCCGGGACACAAAAGTTTCCATAATAGCTGACAAAGATTCAATTGTCAATGGGGTGCTGGAGGATCCCGCAGACCCCTCGAGGGGATCCGGAGGAGATACATGAGTGGCAGGGTCCATGTTAATACAGGACACTTTTGCCAGCAAAAACAAAAAAACTTTTTCTTTTTTTTTTTTTTGTGTGTCTCCCCCTAGCGCAATAGCGCCCCTCAGAGTACCTGCTTCTCGATCCCAGAGAGAGAGAGGGACCCCCAAGGCTCACCAACCGATGCAGTGCAGTTTCCAATAAACTGCAGCCAGCGTCTGTCTTACACAGACTGGAAGGAGCTGTTTGCTTTTTCCCGGGCAGAAGGCGTGGCTCCGCCCCCTGTGTACGCCTTCCGGCGTTCCCAGCCCTCCACGAGGAAGCTGGGCTCACAAAACATGGCCGCCCCCATAGAAGAGACATAAGACTCCAAAAACATGGCGGCCGGCGTGACCTGAGGACATATATGCATTTGGTCTACGGCAAAATGGCGGCGGACCGCCGATATCGTCTTCCCAGCACATCCACCTGCACTCTGCTGAGAGGTGACATATGGATCTACAGAGATACACTGCACATAAGGTAGGATTATACCTCCTATGTCTACTGTAATGTTACAGTCTGCTGGGTAGAGTGTTAGCTCTTGAACCAAGTCCACTTCCCACAAACACATGCTGTATTACAAGGGGGACTTGTAAGTATCAGATATATACTGACCATATATGGAGGGGCCCATAATATATACTGCCTCATAATGAGGAAAAAAGGGAACGTTTACTCACCATACCGAACCGACAGGCACCCTCTCTTCACAATACCCTCTCCACCGGGGTGGGGGTTTGTGGACGCCTCGACTCTCTGGTACCTGGCGTCCAAGCGAGACTTTTAACTCGCAAAGTCAGTCCCTTTACTGGGACTCCGTCGCGGCCGACTCAGCGCACTGGTCTGCACGCGCTTTTAGGCAGAAACCGGGGTGACCACTGGATTTCAACATCCAGCCCGTCGCCCGGCCCCGCATACTTACTTGAATATGTCGCGGCCGACCAAGCGCAATGCCATGGTCTGCACGCGCTCGTAGGCCGGCTGGGGTGACCACAAGTGTCGCCCAGTCCGGCATTTTTGCTTGAAGATCTCACAGGAAAAAAACACTGGAGAAAACTACCTAAAAAAGGTCTTTTTCTTAAAGAAAAAAAGTCTTGCCAGGACCAAAAGATCCCAGCAAGGAACTTAGGTCCTTACTCCTGACTAGACAGAAAAAAACTGATTCCCTGTAGCAGAGAGAGGGAGGATATACCCTCAGGGACTGCCCCCTAGGGTGGAGCCAGAACGTTTTGTCATTCTGCCTAGTCCTACTCCTGCGGAGACAACATAACCCAGCTCTTGAGAATCAAGAAGACTACGTCTGTCAATGAGCGATAGAGAAAGGCATGTATCAGATGATACTGATGCCAAGGCACCACCAGCGCATCCGAGGCATTTGCCAGAGGGTCGCGCGTTCTTGCCACGAACCTTTCCACCTCGTGGTTTAGGCGAGACGCGAACAGATCCACATCCAGGGATCCCCACTTCGCACACAGCATTTGAAATACCTCCGGGTGCAGGGACCATGCCCCCTGGTCCAGGGTCTGGCGGCTCAGATAATCGGCCTGCCAATTCTCTACACCCGGAACGTGAACTGCTGATATCGCCGGGACATGAGTCTCGGCCCAAGACAGAATACTGGTCACCTCCTGGGCACTCCTGGTGCCCCCTTGGTGATTGATGTAGGCCACCGCAGTGGCATTGTCCGTCTGCACCCGTACAGGACGGCCCTGAAGACGATCCGACCAATGGAGCAGGCACAGCCTGATTGCTCTCAACTCCAATATGTTTATCGGAAGGGAGGATTCCTCCTCCGACCAAATGCCCTGGGCAGACAGGTTGCCCAGGACGCCAACCCAGCCCGACAGGCGGGCATCTGTGGTTATCACCGTCTACAGTATTGGCCGCAAGGATTTTCCTTCCAACACAGCCGGGGACTGAAGCCACCACAAGAGATCCATTCTGGTTTGGCGACTCAGAGACACTCTCAGGTCCAAAGACTGAGGTAGTCTGTCCCACCTGGTCAGGATCTCCGTCTGGAGAGAGATAGCGTGTGAAACTGTGCAAATGGTATCGCCTCGAAGGCTGACACCATCAACCCCAGGGACCGCATACAGGTCCTCAGTGACGAGGATTAGTTGTCCCTGAGGGACCTGACCTCGGACTGCAGGGTCCGGAGCTTGTCCTCCGGTAAGAACACCTTTGCTTGAGCAGAGTCCAGAACCATTCCCAAATACGGGAGACGAACCGAAGGAGACAAGGTCGACTTCTGAACGTTGATGGTCCAACCGAACTCCTGGAGCGTCTGGACCGTAGTGGACAGATCGCGCAACAGGCTCTGACTGGCACTCGATCTTAACAGGAAATCGTCCCGATAACCCAAGACCCCAATGCCCTGTGCCCGCAACAGGCGCCAACACTTTGGTAAAGACCCTTCGAAAGGTAACGCCACAAACTGATAATGCTCCTCCGCGACAGCGAATCGGAGGTACCTCTGATGGCCCTCGAAAATGGGGATGTTTAGATACGCATCCTTCAGAGCGATAGAGGCCAGGAATTCTCCTGGACTCTGGGAGGCCACCACCGATTGGAGCGATTCCATGCGGAACTTCCGAATGCGCACAAAGCGGTTCAGAGCTTTTAAGTCCACAATCGGATGCACCTTGCCCTCCTTTCTGGGCACAGTGAACAGATTCGAGTAGAACCCCCCCCGAAATCTGTCCTGATGAGGCACCCGGACGATTACCCCCTGGGCGAGAAGATCCTGCACCGCGTGATGCAAGTCCTGTAACCGCCCTGGGGTCAAATGAAGATTTGAGAGAAAGAATCTGTCCGCCAGTCATGAAAGGAATTCGATCTTGTACCCTGATCGAATGATTTCCTGAACCCACCTGTCCGGAATTCAGACCAAAGGTTGGAGGAAACCGCGCAAACGTCCCCCCACCCCTGAAATGGGTGAGGGCGCCCCTTCAGGCAGAGGCGGACTGAGCCACCGCTCCGGCATGGCCGGATTTTGGTTTGCCCGCCCAGGGCTTTCTCTGGCCACTTTGGCCCTTGAAAGGTTTCCCCTTGTTCTGCGCCTTGAAGGCACGAAAGGACCCCTGATTTGGTTTAAAGGAAGGGCCCCGCTTACCGCGGAAAAACTTACCCTTAGGATTCTGGGGCAGCAGAGTGCTCTTGCCCCCAGTGACTCCTTTAACCAATTCATCCAGGGAATCCCCAAAAAGACGAGACCCCGCATAGGGAATGTCAGCCACCGTTTTTCTGGATTTTTGGTCAGCCGACCAGCTTTTCAACCATATCAGGCGACGGTTAATCCCTGCGACACTGGACAGGCGCGCAGCTAATGGGGCCTCATTTAAGGCCGCATCGCACAAGTACATGACCCCTTGATAAATCTGGTCCACCATCTCCAAAGTAGTAGGGGGGGCAGAATCAGTCACGAGGGTGCGTTTGAGCACCTTGGTCCAATCCGCCACAGCCTGAGCGCCACCATGACAGAAGCAAAAATAGGTTTTAGCATGGAACCCGCCACCATGTAAAAATGGCGGGCAAGCGATTCCAGCCTCCTATCCGTAGGTTTCCTTTAATACCGGAGAATCTTCGGTGGGAACCAGAGTAGCCTTGTTCAATCTGGCCACAGTGTGATCCACTTGGGGAGCCACACACCAGCGCGAATCCGTAGGAGACGCAAAAGGGTAAAGGAGTTGAAACCTTTTTGGCACCGTGAAGGTGTGTTTTAAACTGCGCCATTGCTCATTCACTGTGTGATGAAACTCAGCGGGGCAAGGAAAAACCTGCGCCGTCTTGCGTGTACCAAAAGAGGACACAATGCCCGGAGGATTGGGCTCATCCTCTAAATGTAGTGTTTCTTTCATGGAAAGAATCAGCGCATCCATAGCTGCGCGTTCCTCGGGCGTCCCAGGGGGGAAATTATCCACCCCTGCAACCTCCGCCTGCCCCTCAGACTCTTGCGGGTCATGAGAAGAGCGAGACCCTGAAAGGGGCACGCTACCTTCAGCAACCATGTCACATTCAGAATCAGAAGAAAAAGAAATTCTAGGCCTTTTTCTAGCAGCACGTTCAGTCATCAGCACATCCATTTTGGACACCAAAGTCGCCACTACAGCAGCCAAATTAGTCAGGGCAGAGGATTCAGAGGAACTTGAATCCCCCACCAAAGCTGGAGGGAATTTGCTGTCCTGGGATTCCATTGCAAAAAAGTTTTGTAAGGTACTGGCCCTTTAAGCGCGCCGCTGACCCCCGCAGCACACCGCTACAATGACCTTGGAACACAGACCCCCCCCCGCCGCAGGCACAAACTGAAAGTCAGGAAGATTGCACAAGGGAGAAAAAGAAAGACAGCAGAACAGAGCCCCACAAGTGTGTTACCATCGTCGTCGGTCACTCCTGAGTGAAAGAAGGAAGTGATGTCACCGCCAGAGACTGAACTGAGGCTGCAGGCTAGGGAAAAATGGTTGCCTATAGAGGAGTAATGGGAGGCTTCGGTAAAATGGCCGCCGACATGTGCTCAGAACGATCGTTTTCCACACACAAGATGGCGCCAAAATACACTACATACTATGCTGTATAAGCTGCCATAGTGAAGCCAGACATGCTGCCCACACCTAAAATGGCGGACCAGCGGTTTTTAACCCCTGCAGCGGTGGCCGCATGTGTCTGTACCTCCAAGCACCCTAAAGTGACACTGGAGAGGGACCCCCCAAAAACCTCACACAGCGCTGGCTGTGAGAGAAAAAACCCCCGCAGGGACCGGGATCAGGGAGCCCAAAACGCACAGATATAGGGGACACCACAGACACACAGGACTGCCAGCCCCAGACAGAGGCCCCACACAGAGCGTACTTACCTGTACTCGATGGCGTGGGGTGCCTCATCAAACGGGAAACCGCCCACCCTCAGATGGCAGGGGGTGCCGTCAGCCAAAAAACGCAGGACACAAATGGATTTTTGTAAGATCTTACCGTAAAATCCTTTTCTCTTAAAGCGGAGTTCCAGCCATTTACTCACCTGTCCAACGGTCCAGCGATGCGGCCGCCGGAAGCCTCGATCCTCTCCCTCGGCGCCGGCATCACTGCTGTGGGCACCCGGCTGTTACAGTTTGCGGCTTCACAGCCGGGTACCCACTGCGCATGTGCGAGTCGCGCCGCGCGCCATGATTGGCCGGCAATCTTCTGGGACCTCTGACATGTCCCAGAATATTGCAGGGAGGGAGGGGGAGAGGAGAACTTCCGCTCAGGGCGCCGCGGCGCTCCGAGCAGAAGTGGGAGCGGGTACCTGTCAAAACTAGGTACCCGCTCCCCCCCCCCAAAAAATGACATGCCAAATGTGGCATGTCGGGGGGTCAGGACTCCCTAAAGCGGAAGTTCCACTTTTGGGTGGAACTCCGCTTTAAGCTCATTGACAGACGTAGTCTTCTTGATTCTCAAGAGCTGGGTTATGTTGTCTCCGCAGGAGTAGGACTAGGCAGAAAGACAAAACGTTCTGGCTCCACCTTAGGGGCAGTCCCTGAGAGTATATCCTCCCTCTCTCTGCTACAGGGAATCAGTTCTGTTCTAAAGCAGTAACCGAGAATTTAACCCAACCCAACTCAATGATAGAGGGGCGGGTACTACGTCTGTCAATGAGCTTAAGAGAAAAGGATTTTACGGTAAGATCTTACAAAAATCCATTTTTCTCTATCGCTCATTGACAGACGTAGTCTTCTTGATTCTCAAGAGCTGGGACATCCAGAAGCAGTGCCACAAATGAGGGGTGGGATTGACAAAATCAAATCCAATCTAGAAGGCCCAACCAGTGCCAAACTAGAAGTTTTAAAGGCTCATTATAAACAAAGAATGAGACTAAAGAAAAAAATTTCCAACGGAAAAAAACCCTCGAGGTAGACCACTGGTCTCCTCAAATTGCGGCCTGCAAAACCTTGCGGCCAAACGAGGCATCAGACGATGCCATTACATCAACTTTATAATGTTTAGTAAAGGTATGCACCGACGACCAGGTAGCCGCCTTGCACACCTGGACCACTGACGCCTGATGGCTTAAGGCCCATGACGCACTAAGCGCCCGAGTGGAGTGCGCCTTAACAGGGAACGGGGGCTCCCGACCCTTAATAGAATAAGCCTGTACTACCGTCTGTCTGATCCATCTGGAAATGGTCGCGGCAGATGCAGGCAACCCCTTTTTGGGTCCATCCGGGATCACAAAAAGTGAATCCGTCTTGCGAAACGAGTCTGTCGTTTTCAAGTATACCCTGATCGCCCGGACCACATCCAAGGAGTGTAAAGCAAACTCTCGAGGATGACTGGGCTTAGGACACAGGGAAGGTAACACAATTTCTTCATTCAGATGAAATTCTGAAACCACTTTTGGTAGGAAGGATGGATTCGGACGAAGAACCACCTTATCTCTATGAACCACCAGATATGGTGAACGACAAGATAATGCGGCCAGTTCTGACACCCTGCGTGCAGAAGTAATAGCCACCAAGAAGGCCACCTTCTGGGACAACGTAGGTAGAGGAATCTCCCTAATATCTTCAAAGGGAGGTTTCTGAAGAACCGACAACACTAAATTAAGATCCCAGGGGGGTAACGGCGCGTGCACTGGCGGAGCCAGATGTCGCACCCCCTGGATGAAATTCCGCACCAAGGAATGAGTAGCCAAAGGCTTCTGAAAGAAGATAGCTAATGCTGAGACCTGACCCTTGATAGTACTCAAGGCCAGTTTCTGCTCAACCCCTTGTTGCAGAAAAGCCAATATTCGACTAATCGAATAAGACCGAGGACGGAACCCCAAAGGTTCACACCATGCAATGTAGGACTTCCATGTGCGATGATAAATCTTTCTGGAAGTCGCTTTCCTTGCTTCAACTAGAGTAGGAATAACTGAAGCTGACAATCCCTTGTCCTTCAGCACCTGGGTCTCAATAGCCAGGCCGTTAAAGCCAGCGATCGTAAAGCAGGATGGAAGATCGGTCCCTGAGACAGTAGGTCCTCCCTGAGAGGAAGTCTCCACGGGACGTCCGCCACCAGTCTGACCACGTCGGCGTACCAAGCTCGACGAGGCCAGTCCGGAGCTACCAGAATTACTGGAATTCCTTCCTCCTCTATCCTGCGAAGAAGTCTTGGCAGTAACGCGAGAGGAGGGAAGGCATACATTAGCTGGTATTGCCCCCACGGGGCGATCAGTGCGTCTGCGGTTTCTGCTAGAGGATCGCGGGAGCGAGCCACGAATCTCTGAACTTTCCTGTTGAATCGTGATGCCAACAGATCCACATCCGGGGTGCCCCACCGTAGGCACAACTGGTGGAAAACGTCTGGATGGAGGGACCATTCCCCCTGATCCAGAGTCTGACGGCTGAGATAATCTGCCTGCCAATTCTCCACCCCCGGAATGAACACCGCAGAGATTGCTGGAACAAATCGTTCCGCCCAGCGAAGAATGCAAGCCACTTCTTTGGCCGCTCGGACACTCTTGGTGCCCCCCTGGTGATTGACATAAGCCACGGCCGTGGCATTGTCCGACTGGATCCGAACCGGGCTGCCCTGAAGCTGCTCGGTCCAGTGAATCAAAGTCTGATCGCTCTTAGTTCCAATACATTTATCGGTAACCTGGATTCTTCCGGGGACCAAAGTCCCTGGACAGATAACTGACCGAGAATTCCTCCCCATCCGGATAGACTGGCATCCGTGGTCACTGTCGTCCAATATATTGGCAGAAATGACTTTCCCTGGCTGAGCATCGGAGACCGAAGCCACCAGACCAGAGACTCTCTGGTCCGTTTGCTCAATCGGATCTGATTGTCCAGGGATTCCGGATTCCGATTCCATCTGAGAAGAATCTCTTGCTGAAGAATTCGGGTATGGGACTGGGCAAATGGGACTGCTTCGAACGAAGCCACCATCAACCCCAGAACCCTCATGCAAGTCCGAAGGGAAGACCAGCTGTTGGACAGTAACAACTGGACTGCTGATTGAATCTTTCGAAGTTTCCCTACCGGAAGAAAAACTCTTGTCCTGACTGTGTCTAGAATTAGACCCAGATATTCGAGCCTCTGGGTGGGAACCAGAAATGACTTTTGCTGGTTCACCAGCCACCCGAATTCCTGTAAAGAAATCATAGTAATTTCTATGTTCTGTAGCAAGGTCTGAGGAGACTCTGCATGAAGCAGAAGATCGTCTAGGTAACCAAGGATCGATATGCCTCTTTGGCGCAGAAGTGCCAACATTGGGGCCAACACCTTCGTGAAGACCCGCGGAGCCGTGGCGAGACCGAAAGGTAACGCCACAAACTGATAAGTGGTTCTCTTCTACGGAAAAGCGTAGAAACCGCTGATGTCCTGCGAAAATGGGAATGTGAAGATATGCGTCCTTGATGTCTATGGACGCTAGGACATCCCCTGGATGCAGGAAGGCTGCTACTGTGCGAATGGACTCCATTCTGAATCTTCTTATGTTGACAAAAGAATTGAGTGCCCTTAAGTCCAGAATTGGACGCACTTTGCCCTCTTTCCTGGGTATTGTAAATAGGTTTGAATAAAACCCTTGAAACCGTTCTGTCCAAGGAACGTGGACTACCACTCCTTGTTGTAGTAAATCTGTGACTGCTCTCCGCAGATCTTCTAAACGATCCGGGGATAGTCGGATATTGGAAGGGAAGAATCGCGCCGGTGGGAGAGATCGAAACTCGATCTTGTACCCTGACCTTATGACTTCGCAAACCCATTTGTCCGGGATTCTGGAAAGCCATGGATCCGGGAACCGGCGAAGACGTCCCCCCACCCCAGTTATGGGTGGGGGCGCACCTTCAGGCTTTGGACGGTTTATCTTCAGGTCTGGAGGGGGCGGGCTTTTGCTTGCCCGACCAACGACCCCTGACGCCTCCTGCAGGAGCTTTGGAGGACTTAATTTTTTCACCCGCGGGACGAAAAAAACCTCTTGTGAGCAGAAAAAGAAGGCCCTCGTCTTTGACGAGTTCCTTTACCTTTAAAATTTTGCGGTAAAAAGGTGCTCTTTCCACCCGTGAGATCCTTAATGATCTCATCTAAGTTGGCTCCAAATAGACGCTCTCCTAAAAAGGGGATATTAGCCAATGCTTTTTTGGAACCTTGGTCGGCTAACCAACCTTTTAGCCACAGTGTACGCCTGAGAACCACTGCTGAGACTGATGCTCGCGCCATTAATGGAGTGGCGTCTAACGCCGCATCACATACAAACTGTAACCCCTGTATCATTTGTTCCAACAAATCTGATACCGCCTGAGGGACCTCTTCTAAGTCCCGGCGTAACCACTTGGTCCATTCAGTTACAGCCTGCGAAACCAGACCAATAGCTATTATAGGTCTGAAAGCTGATCCAATCAAGGAAAACATGGTGCGAGACATAGCTTCTATCTTGCGATCCACTGGATCTTTAAAAGACGGAGCGTCTTCTAGAGGAATAACCGTGGCTTTATTCAATCTAGCAATTGGTGAATCCACCACAGGTGGTTCTGTCCATTTCTTAATGAGGGTTTCCTCAAACGGATAACGCCTGTCAATGCGTTTAGAAATAGTAAAAGTGCGTTTTGGCAGACGCCATTCTTCTTCGATTGGATTGCCAAAACATTTGGGCAATGGAAAAACCTTCGCCACTTTGATGCGTTTTTTAGTCCCAAAAGGTATTTTAGTTTCAGCTATTTCCGATGGAATACCCTGTAACCTTAAGGTTTCTTGAACAGATACAATGAGTGCGTTTACCAACGCTTCCTCTCGGGCTATGGCGGATGCCGAAACATCCTCCTCGCTGTCTGAAGAGACAGGACCCGAGACACCAATCCCAGATGAAGTACCTGCAACTGCAGAAATAGGCTCAGAGTCTGAATCCGAGGTTTCAGATAATAAGGGGTTAGGCGGGGGTCGCTTTCTTGCGCCCTGTCCCTGACAAGCCACTTCCACCCGGGACACAAAAGTTTCCATAATAGCTGACAATGATTCAATTGTCAGTGGGGTGCTGGAGGATCCTGCAGACCCCTCGAGGGGATCCGGAGGAGATACATGAGTGGCAGGGTCCATGTTAATTCAGGACACCTTTGCCAGCAAAACAAAAAAAAAAACTTTTTCTTTTTTTTTTTTTTTTTGTGTGTCTCCCCCTAGCGCAATAGCGCCCCTCAGAGTACCTGCTTCTCGATCCCACAGAGAGAGAGAGGGACCCCCAAGGCTCACCAACCGATGCAGTGAAGTTTCCAACCAACTGCAGTCAGCGTCTGTCTTACACAGACTGGAAGGAGCTGTTGCTTTTTCCCGGGTAGAAGGACGTGGCTCCGCCCCCTGTGTACGCCTTCCGGTGTTCCCAGCTCTCCACGAGGTAGCTGGGCTCACGAAACATGGCCGCCCCCATAGAAGAGACATAAGACTCCAAAAACATGGCGGCCGGCGTGACCTGAGGACATACATGCACTTGGTCTACGGCAAAATGGCGGCGGACCGCCGAAATCGTTTTCCCAGCACATCCACCTGCATCTCTGCTAAGAGGCGATATATGGATCTACAGGAGATACACTACAAATAAGGTAGGATTATACCTCCTATGTCTGCTGTAATGTTACAGTCTGCTGGGTAGAGTGTTAGCTCTCAAACCAAGTCCACTTCCCACAAACACATGCTGTATTACAAGGGGGACTTGTAAGTATCAGATATATACTGACCATATATGGAGGGGCCCATAATTCATACTGCCTCATAACGAGGAAAGAAAAAAAGGGAACGTTTACTCACCATACCGAACCGACAGGCACCCTCTCTTCACAATACCCTCTCCACCGGGGTGGGGGTTTGTGGACCACTCCGGACGCCTCGACTCTCAGGTTCCTGGCGTCCAAGCGAGACTTTTAACTCGCAAGGTCAGCCCCTCCCAGCGCGGAGCTCTGGTCTGCACGCGCTCGTAGGCAGAAAACCGGGGTGACCACTGGATCTCAACATCCAGCCCGTCGCCCGGCCCCGCATACTTACTTGAATGTGTCGCGGCCGACCAAGCGCAATGCCATGGTCTGCGCGCGCTCGTAGGCTGGCTGGGGTGACCACAAGTGTCGCCCAGTCCGGCATTTTTGCTTGAAGATCTCACAGGAAAAACACGAGAAAAACTACCTAAAAAATGTCTTTTTCTTAAAGAAAAAAGTCTTGCCAGGACCAAAGATCCCAGCAAGGAACTTAGGTCCTTACTCCTGACTAGACAGAAAAAAACTGATTCCCTGTAGCAGAGAGAGGGAGGATATACCCTCAGGGACTGCCTCTAAGGTGGAGCCAGAACGTTTTGTCTTTCTGCCTAGTCCTACTCCTGCGGAGACAACATAACCCAGCTCTTGAGAATCAAGAAGACTACGTCTGTCAATGAGCGATAGAGAAAAGTAGTGCATGGACGAACCGTGGATGTGTCCGGTGAGGTAGCCACCTCACAGGCTGCATCTCTGAGGACAGGGATGGGTCGTTTGCGAGGCCAGGGCGAACACATAGCCTGCTAAATGCTCGATGGCGGGCTGGGATTCCATCTGACCCTCTATCCTGGAGAACCAGGACGACCAGTCCGATTCCCAGCTCCGCAAACGCCTTCTTCATCTGAAGATCCGACTAACGCTGACAAAATAAACAGCTAGCAATGCAAAGAAAAAATGACATTTGCAGAAAATAAATCATAAAAAGAGAAGGCTGAGACTGTAGCCCCAGCACAGGGAAGCCTATCTACTCCACTAGGCAGAAGACAAACTGAATTGGGATGGCTGATTGCAGGGGGGGAATTGACCAGTGGGACAGCCCCCATGGGTGTGTCTATGTAAAATGCTTTCTTTTTTTTTTTTAACAAGTCTTATGCCTAGCTACTCCTGTGGAGAGGAAGTCAATAACCCATTGGTGAAGACTGTACGAGTGGACAGCGACTGTCGGAGGACGTAAGAGAAAAAGCGTTTCCATACGTCCGGATTAAACGGACAGGATCGGATGGAAGTGGGTGTCAGCGGAGTGGTCTCCGCTGACACCCGCTGCCCCATAGGGATGCATGGAGCATCCGATCAGGTCCGCCTGAAAAACGTATCGGATCGCCTGTGTGAAAGGGGCCTAAAGCAGAGTGTGTGGGTGTATGCCTGCAGGTACTGTCCCATAGGCGTGGTAAAGATTTTTCCTGCCTAGGGTCTTACTCCTGTAGGGGGCAGCATAACCCAAAGGTCAAGAAAAATATGGAGCTGCGTCTGTCAATGAACGATAGGCAAAAAATATTTATAAGCAATGGCGACAGTTGTTACAGAAAATTGCATCCAAGTGAAGCAAGTAAGGGCATCCTTAAAGGGTATCATTATATCTTCTTCTATTATATGTACATGAGTAAAATCTACATACATTTTCAACTAAATCCACAGAAAAATATTAAAAACACTATTTTACTACAAAAATCAACTACCTGAATCTCTGCTCGCTGATTAGTCTGTCTTCCCATGAGTCTTTCTGCCACGTTCCTATTTAAACACAAGAAACGCATAAACAGAAGCTGGGAAAACACTGACTCTTTGGCACACAGGTAGCACTGGCATACACAAAGTGCATTTAAATGCTTAGAATAGAATGAATTGAATACTTTTTTATTCTCAGTCTGGCAATGTGATCATTTTGTAAACATATTGGAATTCATTTTTAGTGGAACAAAGGCATTGTTTTAACATTTTGGAAACCCCCATTCAGATCAGTTCATCGTGGATACAAATTCATCATGGCTCACGGGTTATGCCAACTGGCATAAATCTAGTCTTCATAAAGGAAATACATTTTTATACCAACAAAATTTGGTGGCTATGTGTACTGTATTGGGGAGCTCTTCCATTCTGACATGCACAAAGCCCCTGTAAATAAGCTTCAGGGTTTCTGCAGAACCTATACAAGTCAAGTCATGTATCAGTTATTACATCCAAGCATTGGGCCAATTCACACGGACTTGTGCTAAAATGCATTTACATTTCCATCTCTTTTAGTTGCATTTTAATGCGCGCTGACATATATTTTGACATCCGTTGGCATACATTTTGCATTTTAGCACAACGCAACATTTTTGTATGAATAGGACACATTGGAAATTATTGTTTTTCAGATGTCCTTTCATTGATCTGCATTGCATAGCTGCCCTAAAATGCACTGATGTGAAATGGCCATTATTCTTCCTTTCAGAGGGGTAAATAAAAAATTACATACAGGAATTAATGGACAAAAAAGGGGATATGAAAACTCACACTACAGTAGACTTATAAAACCGGATATCTGACTGCTCACTAAAAGCTATTGCACACCACTACTTCCTTCATCACAGTAGAACAGAATTGTAGAATACACAATGCAGAGTGATGCACCGAAATTTCAGCTTCCGAACATGCCCACGATTTTACCTTACTTGTTTTTCATAGGTCATGGGACTCAAAAAATGCAACATGGGATTTCTTGGTACGTTTTGGATTCATTTTTGTTTTTTTAACTGACCAAATATGCACCAAAAAATGCAACAAGCAGGGTTTTTAACATTACTTCAAAAAAGGTACCGATAATGGCATACAATAAATTCAAAATTCATGAAAAGTCAAATACAATTATTTATTAGCGCTTGTGTAATTATATTTATATATATATATATATATATATATATATATATATATATATATATATATATATATATATATATATATATATATATATATATATATATACACATACACACACACACACACACACACACGGCTCGACAAACCCCGGGCGCCAGGTCGCATTGGCGACTAGAATTAGCGACCTGGCGCCTGGGTTGCACTGCAAGGTTTGCAGTCCCTTTGGTGTCCCCCCAACCACTCACCGAGTGCACGGACTTCTGCACCCTCCGAAAATTGAGGCCGCGGCTTTTCGGCCTTCTTCAGTGAGAGAACGGGGAACTGGCGCCCTCTTGTGGTGGCCGGGAGTTTGACAAGCAGTAACTAATGGCTGTTTCCCCTGCCTGTCCATATTCTATCTATCTATCTATCTATCTATCTATATATTTTTTTTTTTATTTTTTTTCCCCTCATCGCCATGCCACAGCCGAAGGCCCCTTTCACACGGGCTGTCTGATCAGGTCCGCCTGTCAGTTTTTCAGGCAGACCTGATCGGACCCTTGAGTCTCCTCTATGGAGCAGTAATCTGCTGCCATCTGATCCTGTCTGCCAAAAACAGACGGATGGTGGTTCTATTTTCTATCCATCCCGTGGATCGGATCAGATGGCATCGGATGGAAACAGACAGTCTGTTTCCATCCAATTGCGCTATAGAGGAGAGTGGGTTCTAGTAGTTTTTAGGTGTACATTTATATGTTATTTTTTCGGAAATAAAGCTTGTGCAATGCTGTACCCAAACAAAATGTAGTTTTTTTTCACACAAATAGAGCTTTCTTTTGGTGGTACCTGATCACCACTGGGTTTATTTTTTTATTATGTAAATGAAAAAAATTGGATTTTTGCCTTAACGTAAAATCCTTTTCTCTGTAGTTAATTGACGGACGCAGTCTTCTGATCTTCATATTATTATTATTACAGGTACTTATATAGCGCTGTCAATTTACGCAGCGCTTTACATATACATTGCACATTCACATCAGTCCCTGCCCTCAAGGAGCTTACAACCTAAGGTCCCTAACTCACATACATACACAGTAGGGCCAATTTTATACAGGATCCAATTAACCTACCAGCATGTCTTTGGAGTGTGGGAGGAAACCGGAGTACCCGGAGGAAACCCACGCAGGCACAGGGAGAACATGCAAACAGGTAGTGTTGTGGTTGGGATTTGAACCAGCGACCCTCTTGCTGCTAGGTGAAAGTGCTAACCACTACACCACTGTGCCGCCCTTATATCAGTAGTGTTATACTGCCCCCTACAGGAGTAGAACACTAGGCAGAAAAAAATTCTGGGTACCCCTATGGGCAGTCCCAGGGGGGTATACCCTCTCTCTCCCTGCTATAGGATGTCAGTTTTTTATCAAAGCAGTGTCAGAGAAAATAATACCAACCCAACTCAAAATAGAGGGACGGGTACTGCGTTCGTCAATGAACTTCAGAGAAAAGGATTTTACGGTAAGAAAAAAATCCAAGTTTTCTCAATCGTTTATTGACGGAGGCAGTCTTCTGATCTTTAAATCAGTAGGGACTTCCCGAAGCAGTGCCATAAAATGAGGGGTGGGAACAGCAGAAAAATAAGTCCCCAAGACTAAACCATAGCCAACCAGGACTCCTCAGAACAACAAGATGAGACCCACCTGAAAAAAACCTATCTAGAAAGAAAAAAACTCGGCCAGGACCAGAGATCCCAGCAAGGACTGGATCCTTACTCCTGACTAGGCAGATTAAAAAACGGACATCCTATAGCAGGGAGAGAGAGGGTATACCCTCCCCTGGGACTGCCTATAGGCATACACAGAATTTTTTTCTGCCTAGTGTCCTACTCCTGTAGGGGGCAGTATAACCCTACTGCTATGAATATCAGAAGACTGCGTCCGTCAATGAACAATAAAGAAAATTAAAAAGTTACTTTTTTATTTTTGCTATAAAAGATATCCAATAAAAAAAATAAAGATTTCTTTACCAATTTAGGCCAAAATTTATTCTGCTACGTCTTTGGTAAAAACAAATTTCCAATAAAGTGATATTGATTGGTTTGTATGAAAGTTGTAGTTTCTACAAACTGTGGCATATATATTGGATTTTTTTTTTATAGTACTTATTGAGGTGATCAGCAGGCAGGCAGTCCTTAAGTGGTTAAAACACGAAAGGGTCACTTTAATATATAACTAAATGCTAGGTTCATTAAAATGTCAGAATACTTTAACCACTTGTCTATAAAAAGGTAAGTTTATAAATGTAATGGTAGACAAGTATGTAAATTAAGTTCACAGCTGTTGAAGCTGTGAGCCCGATACCAGCTGTAAGAGCCGGCGAAGGGCTTTCCAATTAAAGTGATCAAGTGGCTCTAAAGTTGCCTGATCACTTTTAAGGGACTCTCGAAGGGATACCCACTGCCAGCAAAGTCAGCAGTACTCACAGCGTTTCCAGGGCTCTCCCATTCCACCAGGGAGCCCGGGACTACAAGAAAGTGCTTACCCGGAGTAAGCAGGAAGAACTCAGGGAACAGATGTGACTATTGACCCCAGAAGTGGCGTGCATTACATCTTTTCCACAATCACAGCTGTCTCTCCTCAGCTAGTGTACCAAGGATGCAGTTATCCCAGCACAATCTGTGCTGAAATAGCTGCAATGGAGGGCAGGGGAGACATTGGGGATCTAATAAACTCCTCAATGTCTCCATAAAGAGTACCAGTCACCTGCCCATGCTATCACATAGGGAGCAATAAAGTAAAATAAAATTAAACATTTTAAAAGCACCACTGCACACCTAAAAAAAAAAAAAAAAAATAGCAGTGTTGGATGTAGAACATCTGACCTTTGGAAGGAACGATGGCAGGGATGAAGAACCACCTATCTCTGTGAACCACTAGGTAAATTGGACAAGACAACGCTGCCAGCTCTTAGCCACCAAAAAGGCCACCTTCTGGGACAAAAGCCGATTATTTTCAAAGGGAGGTTTCTGGAGAATGGACAACCAAATTGAGGTCCCACAGCGGCAATCGAGACACCTTACTGAAAGAGCCAAGTGCCGAACTGCCTGGATAAAAAGGTACGCACCAAGGAAAGTGTGGCCAATGGACTTTGAAAGAAAACCGCCAAGGCCAAAACCTGGCCCTAATGGTACCCAAAGCCAGGCGCTGCTCAAACCCTCCTTGAAGGAAAAAGGGGGAACCCCAAGAGACACACACCATGCAATGTTCGTGTTCCAAGTACGATGGTTGGTCTTCCTAGAGGTAGATTTTCTAGCCTTTAACAGCATAGGACAGGCTGGCATCCGTGGCGATAACCGTCCAGTACAGAGGGGGAAAGGATTTTCCCTGTCAAAGTGACGGAGAACGAAGTCACCTCTAGAGACCGTGAATTCTTGTCCCATTTCAACAGAATATTTTTCTAGAGATATTGTGTGGAACTGTGCAAATGGAACCACCTCAAAAAAGGTAGACACCATCAGGCCCAACACCAGCATGCAAGCCCGGAGGGATAACCGCCTGCTGGAAAAAAAACAGAATTGCCTCCAGCAATATCTGGAATGTTTCCAGAGGAAGAAACACTCTGGCTGAGGCCGAGTCTAGAGTCAGACCCAGATAGTCCAGTTGTGGATGGAACCAGAGCAGACTTCTGAAGGTTCAGCATCCAACTGAACTCCCTCGCAGAGTAAGCTCCAAGTTGTCCATAAGAGAAGTCGGAGGCTCTGCTCGCAGAAAAAGATTGTCAGGTACCCCAGTACTGCGATCCCCCACTGACGCAACAATGGTAGCACCAGGGCCAACACTTTTGTAAAGACCCGAGGAGCAGAGGCGAGGCCAAAGGGTAATGTCACAAACTAATATTGCTCCTCACCCGCGGCAAAGCGTAAATAGTGCTGGTGACCGGCACAACTTGGAATGTGAAGGTATGCGTCCTTGATGTCGATAGAAGCGAGAAAATCCCTCTGATGTAGGGGATGCCACTACCGTGCGAATGGACTATTCGGAATGTCTGTACCCGTACAAAGCAGTTTAGCGATTTAGGGTCCAGAATTAGACGTACCTTGCCTTCCTTCCTGGGAACTGTAAAGAGGTTGGAGTAAAACCCCTGAAAACGTTCTGAAGTTGGAACCTGAACAATTACCCACCCCTTGAAATAAGTCTTGCACTGCCCCAAAGAGACCCTGTAAGGAATATGGGAAAAAGTGCAAGTTGGAAGGCAAGACTGAACCTCGATCTTGTAGTTGGAATAAATAACTTAGTGGACCCACTTGTCCTGTACCAGGGAGGTCCTCGGATCCGGAAAACCAGCAAAGACATCCCCCCACCCCAGATACATGTGAGGGTGCCCCTTAATGCAGAGGAAGCCTTGTCCGCAGGTCTGGAAGAGCCCGCTCGTGGCTTGACAGACCAGGTCCTCTTGGAACCTCAAGTGGAAGCCCTGAAGGGCTTTGTCCCTTGTCTTGAGACCCTGAGGGATGAAAAAGGCCTTTAAAGGCAGGGGCCTCCTCGACCAGAATTAAGGTAGCTTTATTTAACCTGGAAACCGGCGAGTCCTCAACGGGTGGGACCGTACACTTTTTAAGCAGGGAATCCTCATAAGGATACCGCATAGCAAAATGCTTAGGGACCACAAGAGTGCGTTTTGGGCAACCCCACTGTTTTGTGACAATGTTGTCAAAGTAGGTAGAAAAGAGGAACGCCCTCTGCGCTTTGGAGGGCCTGTGGGTGCCAAAACTGACCGGTGCCCCTGAAGCAGCATCAGCTGCATCTTACAATTTTAACGTTTCAGGCACTGACACAATCAGTGCATCCACCAGCGCCTTTTTATGCGCGCTAGAGGAGCAGAGGAATCATCCTCACTATCGGAGCACTCAAGGGGGCGTGGACGCAGACCTAGTAGGGTGACTCGCGTCCACGATGTCCAAAACATATTCAGGATCTGATGAGACAGAGGAGGCAGGGGGCGCTATATATTAAGCTCACCCGGAAAACCTAATCAGGGAGGGCGCCGACTGCGATCCCGCAAAGGGGACGCCGACCAAGGGCCCATGAATGGACCACCTACTGGACCCTCCAAAAAAAGCAAGGGGGGGGGTCGCCCTCCGAGCTCCTCTATAGAGGCCCGCATAAAAGGAAATAGCCCCCTAAAAGTGGGCCATCCCCCGTGACACGAAAGCAGGGTACCCTGATGGTCCTGCAGCGCTAAAAAGGGGCAGGTGCCCTACACAATGACAACATGGCTGCCTTAAAAAAATAAAAACTGCCCCCACAGCGCCAAGCCCTTCCAAGGGAGGCGCCAAGCTGGCCACATGGCCTAGTAGGCCTCAAGCCGTGGCCCAAATTTTTGAGGAGGCCCAGCCGCAAGTGCACAGATCCCAGCCAGGCAGATGCCCAAAAGAATAAGAGTGGGGGTTTCAGCTAACCTCACTGAAGCCACCCCCAACAGACTCGCCCGACTCGGCCTAGTAGGCTGTGGCCTAAAGTTTTGTGGACGTCCAGCCGCTTGGTGCGAGCCCCAGCGGAGCCAACCACACAGGGGCAGTTGAGGGCAAATGCCCAAATGGAGGGTAGTGGCTTCAGCCACCCCCACTGGGGGCGCCCCACATAGTTCCCGACCAGTAGGCCGCAAAGCCGTGGCCTAAATTTTTGGCCCAATCCGGCCGGGTTAAGGGGGGACCCGCAGAATTCCAAAACATCCGCTTCTCCAGCCCAACAACTGCAGCAGGGAGCGCAGAGGACATCCCTGCCCTAGTCACCAACCCCCAGGGTGGAAAGGAACCCTGCTCTAACCCCCGCTGCGCAGCAACTCAAACAAGTCCCCCTTAAGAGCCTGTGGCAAACTTGCTGTAGCAGCTACCACCCCATCTCTTTGCTAAATATTGATGTAAAATTATACTCCAAGGTTTTGGCCACTAGACTTTTACATCTCCTCCCAAAATGGATCTCAGCAGACCAAACTGGCTTCATACCCGGCAGGGAGGCTAGGGACAACTCCCTGTGCTCGCTTTCAATAAACCACTTTGTCCAGAGGTGTTCGCAGCCCACACTATTTTTCTCCACAGATGCCGAAAAGGCTTTTGACAGGGTGGATTGGGACTACCTCCTGACGACACTCCATCTCGGAGTGGGTCCAAAAATGCACAATCGCATCTCATCCCTATACTCGTATCCCATTGTAAAGATTTGCATCAATGGCCTTCTCAGCAACTCCTTTCCCCTACATAATGGTACTAGGCAGGGATGTCCACTATCCCTCTACTGTTCCCCATAGCGCTAGAACTATTTCTGGCCTTTATTAGGAACAACAGTGACATTAAGGGGGTAACAAAAGGCTCCACACCTCATAAATCTGTGCATATGCGGACGACATCTTGCTCTTCATCCAACGCCTTTGTATCTCCAAGAAATTTTTTAAAGGCCTTCCGGACATTCCAAATGCTCTCCAGTTTTAAAATAAACCTTATGAAATCTGAAATTTTAAATATCAACTTCCCATCCACAGAAGCTAAATTGTTAAAACCCCTCTTCCCTTACGCATGGAAATCTAACAGTCTTAAATATTTAGGTATTTACCTCACACCCGTCTTTTGTCTCTCTTTCAACACAATTATATTCCTTTACTAAAGAATGTTAAAATCGGACCTCCGAAGATGGGCCTCCCTCCCTGATTCCTGGTTGGGTAAAATTAACATCATATGGGTGCAACTGGAGTCTAAGTTTCATGTTCATCAAGATGTCTCACTTTGTCTACTTCACATCTATTTCCTTGTTGGATATATGGGACCTTTCGCACAAAAAAAAAAAAAAAAAAAAAAAAAAAAAAGATTCTTGGCCTTATAATTCTCCTTTAATGCCACTACTCAATCATAATTTCTTTCTACCTGGGTTATTAGATAAAGGCTTCAAACAATGGTCCCCTAAGGGCCCCTTGTTACTCCATCATGTTGTTCAGTCACACTCTCCCAAACCCCTTACAGGAACCCAAACACCCAAATTTATGGACAAATGGAGATATAACTAACTTATTCAATTCCTCCATTCCCTGCCTCACCCATTGAGAGACTTAAAAGATCTGAATCCAATTGAAGCTATACTCAAGCACAAGTCCCCTCAGTCTCACTGTGTCTCAGTTTTTACAAGGCCCTCGTTTCACTTCGGGGACCGCCCTAACCAGAATACCTTGATAAATGGCAATCGGAGCTTCACTTTCAATTGTCGGAAGAGCAGAAAGACAAAATTCGAATTCTCTCGCACTCTTCTTCAATCTCATCAAAGATGGCAGAAACTAATTACAAGCTTCTGGTCAGATGGCATTACACTCCCCTCAAGCTACATAAAATGTTCCCCTCCAGATCCCCCTTGTGTTGGAGGAACTGTGGGAACACTGCATTTAATTCTCACATTTGGTGGGATTGCCCACTGATCCAACCATTCTGGACTGAGGTTATTCATTGTATAAACTTGATAACTAAACTTTCCATTCCGCTCGATCCCCGTGACGGTGTTATTGCATTGCACCCAAGAGTCAGTTGGCCCCTATAGGCGATCCATTATTATTACTAAACATGGCAAAAGCCCTCTTTCCGGCTACGTGGGGCCGGCCTGAAATACCTTCATTAAAACAATGGCTACATAGAGTTAATGAGGTTTGTCTTGCTTACTTACAGGGCAATACCACAAGACATGCCACTGTATGGGCCAGCTGGTTTGACTTTAAAAGTTCCAACAGTTACAGGGAATCGCATGTTTGTTTAAGTCAACATAATCCTAAGATTTGTAGCTCTGACGCTTTACCTTCTAAAGGTATAAGACTCTTTGTGCTAGTTGTTTCTAGAAAGCCACTCCACTGATCCCCAGCAAACTTTTCCTTCTCTCTCCAACTCTCCTTATTCTCTACTTTCTTCCATATGTTTATCCTCCCCCACCTAGCTCCCTTACTGTATCTACAAATTCCTTACAATTTTGGTTCTACCATTACATCATAATTTTTTGAATATACAACGAGGTAAGGCGGAGGGTATCTCCAGGAGGGGAAGTATGAGGTGACACCATGCCCCCAATGGGTGGCGAGACATAGGTCCAGCACATTCCCCTTCCAGGGAAAGCCCCCAAGAGTGGTAGGGCGGCAAAGAAGGGTGGGGGGGGGGGGGGGGGAGTAAGGTAGGATAGACTGGAAGGGGGTAGAAGGGAATAAGAGAATAGGAGGCTCAAGAGGTTAGCTGAAATAAGGAGAGAAAAGAGGAAAAAGAAAGAGGGCCTGGCGGCCAGATCAAATGGAAACCTGTACATATTTAGCCCAGGGTTCCCAGATGGTCTCAAATTTAACCACATTATTATTGATAATACTAAGATTTTTTCCTGTGACATGATCCAGGAGATCTTAAGTATGGTTTCCCTGATGGACACCCTGGGTGTTTTCCATGCTCTGGCTATGGTGAGTTTGGCTCCCAGGAGCATAAAATGGAGGAGTTTCTGAGCAGGTTTAGAGAGTTAAGGGACCTTGACATTGAGAAGTGCAATTTGTGGGGACTGAGCGATGGGGTGATCAAGTACTTTACGAATGATCTGGAATAATTTATTCCAGAATAGCCTAATCTTGGGGCAGGCACCAAGTGTGCAAGTGGTCACCAGATGAACGGCAGCCCCTAAAGCACTGTGGAGAGGGGTTTGGAAACATGGCCACAATGCGGGTAGGGACCAGGTACCATCTGGTGAGCAATTTAACAGTTTTGATGAGAGAAAAATTCAGTATACCTGTAAAGGAGCGTTGAAGGCGAAAACCCCAGTCACCCAGGTCCTACTTCATTTCCAGGTCCCTCTCCCAGGCTAGCGCATATGCAGGTTTGACATCGCTGTTGGATAGTATTGATTAGATGAGGGAAATCCCTCCCCTTGGGTCCCTGGCTTCCGAGCACCAACGTTCATAAAGAGTAATTTGTGGAGGGTCAGGTTTATCGTCCCATATGGAGTGGAGGAAAAGTGATATCTGGGAGTGGCGATCTCTCAGTGAGGGGCATTTTGAGGAAATTGACACAGTGTGGGAAAGAGTGTCCAATGCGAAATAGGCCCTTGTTAAGCCACCAATGGAAAGCTTTGATATTTAGTCCAGGGGGAAATAGGGGGTTGCTAAAAACTTCCTCTAACTCCAATATCTGTTTGTTACCTTCTTCATTTGCGTTCATCTTCTCAATTGTGCTCAACATGTTATAAGCGTTATCTGTCACAACACAAAAAATCTGTTCCTTTGTAATTTCAAAATCTTCTATAACACCCTCTACTAACTTCTGAAGGTAATCACTGGAATGATGTGCCTGAGTGTCCTGTAATCCGAGGGTCCGTGTTATTGTTTTGTTATTTTCATCCACAAATCTAACATCCCTAAAATATGAGGGATGATAATAATGGAGCTATGGACGAGGCAGAATCCCTATGGGTAGAGCTACAAAGGGAAGGCACGGTGGGGAAGGTAATATTGGGCGTATGCTATAGGCCCCCCAACCAGAGTGAGGAGGGGGAGGCGGACCTCATGTTTCAGATAGGATTGGCAGCAAGGATGGGAAATGTCATTATAATGGGGGACTTTAATTACCCGGATATAGACTGGGCAGAAGGAACCGCGCACTCAGCCAAGGCTAGGCAGTTCCTAAATATTTTGCAGGACAATTTCATGGGTCAGATGGTGAATGCACCGACAAGAAACAATGCGGTACTTGACCTACTGATTACCAACAATGCAGACCTGCTCACGGATATAGAAATACAGGAAAACTTAGGGAGCAGTGACCATAGGTCAATTGGTTTCAGTATTAATTACAGTAATAGGAAACACAAGGGTAATATTAAGACGCTGAATTTCAAAAGAGCCAATTTCCCTAAACTGCGCTCACTGCTAGAAAATATAAAATGGGATAGAACCCTGGGAACAAAGAACACGGAGGAAAAATGGGAGTGCTTCAAGAGCATACTTAACAAGGGGGTGGGCCAGTGCATTCCACAGGGAAATAAATTTAAAAGAGCAAAACTAAACCCTGGGTGGCTAAACTCCAACATAAAAATGTATATTAGAGCTAAAGAAAAGGCCTTCAAAAAATACAAGACTGAGGGGTCAGTGGCAGCATTTAAGCATTATAAAGAGTGTAATAAGAAATGTAAAGATGAAATCAGGGCGGCTAAAATAGAACACGAGAGACATATAGCGGAGGAGAGTAAAAAGAACCCCAAGAAGTATATAAACAGTAAGAAAGCGAGGCCAGAACACATTGGCCCCATAAAAGATGATAAAGGAAAAATGGCCACTGAGGACAGAGAAAAGGCGGAAGTGTTAAATAATTTCTTTTCTTCAGTCTTCACAAAGGAATCGGGGGGCTACACGAACCCAGCTTGTAAGGCCGAACTAAATAATACACCTCAGGAAGTGCCGCCATGGCTAACAGAAGATAGACTTAGAGCTAAACTAGAGAAGCTTAACATAAATAAATCCCCGGGACCGGATGGCTTGCACCCGAGGGTTCTTAAAGAGCTCAGCCAGGTGATTGCCAGACCATTATTCTTGATCTTTAAGGATAGTTTACAGACGGGTATGGTGCCAGCTGATTGGAAAAAAGCCAACGTGGTACCAATATTTAAAAAGGGGCCGAGATATATCCCGGGTAACTATAGGCCGATCAGCCTAACATCTGTAGTCTGCAAAATATTGGAGGGGATGTTAAGGGACCACATACAAGACTTTAGTAATGAAAACGGTATTATAAGTATTAATCAGCACGGATTCATGAAAAATCGTTTGTGCCAAACCAATCTATTAACCTTCTATGATGAAGTGAGCTGCCACCTAGATAAAAGGTAAGCCTGTGGATGTGGTGTATCTGGACTTTGCAAAGGCCTTCGACACCGTTCCCCACAAACGCTTACTGTACAAACTAAGGAAGATAGGTATGGACCATAAGGTGAGTACCTGGATAGAGAACTGGCTCCAGGGGAGAGTACAGAGGGTGGTGATTAATGGGGAGTACTCAGATTGGGCGGGTGTGGAAAGTGGGGTCCCCCAGGGTTCTGTGCTGGGACCAATCCTGTTTAATTTATTCATAAATGATCTGGAGGAGGGGATATCGAGTACAATCTCAGTATTTGCAGATGATACTAAATTAGGCATGCCAATATCTTCTATGCAGGATGTGGAAACCTTGCAAGCGGACCTGAACAAAATAACGGAGTGGGCAACTACATGGCAGATGAGATTTAATGTTGAAAAATGTAAAGTAATGCACTTGGGGGCCAGAAACCAGAAAGCAAGCTACTCGCTAGGGGGGGAACCTCTGGGTGAGTCTAGGATGGAAAAGGACTTAGGGGTACTGGTAGACAACAGGCTTGGCAGTGGCATGCAATGCCAGGCCGCCGCAAGCAAAGCCAACAGAATACTGGGATGTATCAAAAAGGGGATTCACTCCAGAAATAAAGAGATTATTCTCCCGCTCTACAAGACTCTGGTCCGGCCACATCTGGAGTATGCTGTCCAGTTCTGGGCACCGGTCATCAGAAAGGATGTGCTGGAACTGGAGAAAGTCCAGAGAAGGGCAACAAAAATAATTAGGGGGATGGAGGACATCAGCTATGAGGAAAGACTACAAGCCCTGAACTTATTCTCTCTGGAGAAGAGACGATTGAGGGGGGATATGATATCAATGTACAAATACTGTACTGGCGACCTGAGCATAAGGAACAAACTATTCAGAGAAAGGAGATACAATAAGACACGTGGCCACTCACTAAAACTAGAGGAAAGGCGGTTTAACCTTAAAATGCGTAAGGGGTTCTTCACTGTAAGAGCGGTAAGGATGTGGAATTCTCTTCCACAAGCAGTCGTATCAGCAGGGAGCATTGATAGTTTCAAAAAACTGTTAGATGGACACCTTAAAGACCACAACATACAGGGGTATACAATGTACAGCTAAAAGCAAACACACACACACATCATAGGTTGAACTGGATGGACTGATGTCTTTTTTCAACCTCACTAACTATGTAACTATGTAACTATGTAACATTAATAGCAAAATAATTGACTCTGACGTGTGCATGCATCCGTTTTAAGGAAGACAAAACGTCCTTTCAGAACTTTCTGTAGTTCTTCCTTTTTACATTTGGCCTTCTCAATTATAAGTTTCCTTATACTAAGTCATTAATTATAACTTTTTGTGAATTGGGACATTTTAAACTTGCTTTTTTTTTAAATTCCAATCTAAATTTAGTAGGAGTCGGAGTCCGTGCATTGTTTGCCGACTCAGACTCCAGGTACCCAAAATTTCCTCCGACTCCACAGCCCTGGAGGAACGCTGCAACTCAGGCCGAGCCCAGGTCGTAAGCGCCCTCGCGAGATGATGAACGCGCAGGCCAGACTAGTGAGGCTATGTTGCGGCCGACCTAGCGCGGAGCTGAGACCTGTGCGCACTCGCTGGTCAGACTGGGGGGACTCTGGATCTAGATTATCCAGTCCGCCCCCCCGTTGATTGTAGACTCTCACAGGAACAAAATAAAGATAGGGAAAAGTTCAATTTAAAATAGGAAAAAATTGCCAGGACCAGATATCCCAGCAAGGAACTGGGTCCTTACTCCTGACTAGGCAGAAAAAAAACTGAGTGCCTATAGCTGAGAGTGGGAGTATACCCCCTGGGACTGCCCCATAAGCGTCAAGCTTTTTCCTGCCTAGTGGCCTACTTCTGTAGGGGGGCAGTATAAACCAATGGTCAAGAAGATAGTTAGCTGTGTCTATCAAACAAAAGAGAAATGTGCATTTATTATTTCATTTACTTAGAGCCTGTAAAGCATTGCACCCACAATCAGCAGATCGGGGGAGCCATGCAGGACTCCTACAGACTTGTCAGTGTATTCATCTGCACATACTCGCAGGCAGATACCCTGACAGTAAGACCATGAACAGTAAAGAGAGCTCAACAGCGCCATGGTAGTTCATTAAGAACTACAAGCCGACAGCTGGAAAGGATGTCGGTACTTGTAGTATCCTATTCACAGAACTCTGAATGAATGGCACAGCCAGGCATGCAGAGACACTTTTTTTTTTTTTAAATAGTGACAGCCAGCAGGTGGAGAAGATCCCTCCACTTGCTGTCACTAGATGCAGCAGACACTGCAGAAGTGGGAACATGCTAGACAAGTGGTAGAAAAGTGGTTAAATCCCCAAGAATGGGCTCTCTCCAATATAGATTGTGTGTTTATTACAAAGTTACATAAACAGAATGAAAAAAACGACGTGACGCTTAAGGCTGACACTTAGTTAATTTTTTGCTACAGCTTTTGGGTATACAACTTATCTGTAATGAAGCATGTCCCAAGCCCTGCAGGCTGACCGCTCCTGTGGAAATCTTCTCTCCAGTGATGCATCGTCTTCATAGCACTTACTTTTGATGCTGCTGGGAATTAATAGCTTTCAGTCTAACATTGCAGTACATTTAAGAAGGTCCTGATGCGCACTTCTCCATGGACAAAAGTCCTTGAATTTAATTTAACAGGCAGCAACACATTCTCTGCATTCTGTAAAAACAATGAAAATCACTTCTGTTCATGAAGAAGAATACAGTGAGGAGTGTGTGCACATTGGGACCATCTTCAGTGTTCGGGTCCTTTCACACGGCGGAGTGTCCGATGAGGTCCGTTCTGCTCAGCAGGGGATCGAACCGACGATCTCCGGTGAGCAGGCGGATGACTGCTCCATCTCCGCTCTGTGTGCAGAGACGGAGCTGTCAGATTCCCCGCTGTTCTCTATGGGGAGATCGGATGAGAACGGACCGCCTGTCCGTTCTCATCCGATCCGCCAGACGGATGGAAAATAGGGTTTCCATCCGTCCGGATTTCACGGATCAGATGGAAAGCGGATAGCAATGGGTATCAGCGGAGAGGACTCCGCTGACATCCGCTGCCCCATAGGGATGCATGGGGCATCCGATCAGGTCTGCATGAAAAACTGACAGACGGATTTGAGCGGATCGTTCGCGTGAAAGGACCCTTAGACTCAAAGCTATTCACTATTGCAGCACGAAAAGTTAAGCACTGTGGAGAGGAAGAGCATCACGAGAGATAAGATTTCTACAGGTACCATCACCCTACATTACATGGGACATACTTAATTACCGGCAAGGTATCTGACTGCAGTAATTAACAACTGGGCGCTTTTATCCCCTTCCTGCCCAGGCCAATTTTCAGCTTTCAGTGCTCTCACACTTTGAATGACAATTGTGCGGCCATGCAACCCTGTACCCAAACAAAAGTTATTTTTTTTTTTAAGACAGTGGTATTTTGGTGATATTTAATCAATGCTGGGTTTTTTCTTTTTTGTTAGAAAACACCTAAAAGTTTGAAAAAAAAAAAAGAAAAAAAATGTTTTTTTTTTTTTTAGTTTCGGTTATAACATTTTGTAAATAACTGAATTTTTGTAAAATCTTACCTGTAAAATTTCTTTCTCCGAGTCCTCCGACAGTCGCCGCCTCCTCTAAGTCATCACTATTGGGTATTGTCTTCCTATCCGTAGGAATAGCTAGGCATATAGACTTAGTCAAAAGACAAAAAGGCATTAGCATATACACACCCATGGGGGCTGTCCCATACGGTCAATACCCCCTCTGCATCACCACTCCCAACTCAGTTTGGTAGCATAGCAGTAGGTAATAAGAACCCCAAAAGAGGGGCGGGGGCGGCGACTGTCGGAGGACTCAGAGAAAGGAATTTTACAGGTAAGATTTTACAAAAATTCAGTTTTCTCTTACGTCCTCCGACAGTCGCCGCCTCCTCTAAGTCACCACTATTGGGATGTCCCAAAGCAGTATAGACATGAGGGGTGGGAGACGCAACCCTAGAAAAGGCAACGCAGTACCCACATCAGAGAAAGGAATCTTACATGCACCGTAAGAACCAACTGGGCAACAGAAAAAACAAAGCTCAACAGGAGCAACAGCCCAGGAAAGCAAATGCCAACAGCCAGGGACCCAGAGAAAATTCAAGGGTCCATCATGGCACAGCCGCACTGAGAACTTTGCAGCTAAAGGAAGCATCAGCTGATGCCATAACGTCTACTTTGTAGAACTTGAAAAAAAAGTGTGCACCGACGACCAAGTCGCCGCCTTGCACACCTGGGCCACCGAGGCCCGATGCCAATAGGCCCAGGAAGTACTCAAAGACCTGGTAGAGTGCGCCTTAACAGGGAAGGGCGGAACCCGTTCCTTCAAGGCGTAAGCCTGTTCAATGGGCTGTCTGATCCATTTGGCAATAGTCGCTGCGGACTCAGCCATGCCCTTCCGAGGTCCCTCAGGAAGGACAAAGAGGGAGTCCGTCTTCCGAAAGGACTCCGTCGACGACAGGTAAACCCTGATCGCCCTGACAACATCCAAGGAGTGTAAAGCAATCTCCTTAGGATGTTTCGGCTTCGTACAAAGCGAAGGCAGGACAATGTCCTCATTAAGGTGATATTCAGAGATCACCTTGGGAAGGAAGGATGGGGGTGGTCGCAAAACCACCTTATCCTTGTGAAGTATCAAGTAAGGGGAACGGCAAGACAACGCCGCCAGCTCCGACACCCTGCGAGCCAAAGTGATCGCCACCAGAAAGGCAACCTTCTTTGATAGCAGAGGCAAAGATATCTCCCTGATATATTCAAAGGGATCCTGCTGCAACGCGGACAGAACCAAGTTCAAGTCCCACGGAGGTAAGGGCTCCTTCCTGGGCGGAGCCAAATGTCGCACACCTTGAATGAAGGTGCGCACCAAGGAATGAGACGCCACAAGGCGTTGAAAAAGGACAGCCAGTGCGGACACCTGGCTCTTTATCGTGGCCAGCGCCAGGCGCTGATCCACTCTAGACTGGAGGAAAGCCAAAACTCTCGACACCGAGTAAGAACGAGGGGATAACCCCCTGGACTCACACCAGGTGAAATAGGCTTTCCAGGTACGGTAATAGATCTTACCAGAGGAGGATTTCCTAGCCTTGATCAGGGTAGGGATAACCTCAGAGGATAGACCCTTGTCCTTCAATACCTGGGTCTCAACAGCCAGGCCGTTAAAGCCAGCGACTGTAAAGCAGGATGGAAGATCGGACCCTGAGACAGGAGATCTTCCCGCAGAGGCAGGCGCCACGAAGGTGCCACTGCCAGGTAAACGTCGGCGTACCAGGACCGGCGTGGCCAGTTCGGTGCCACCAGAATCACCATGTGCAGTTCCGAGGCCAATCTGCGCAGGAACCGGGATAACAACTGAATCGGAGGAAAGGCGTACATCAGACGATAGTGATGCCAAGGGGCCACCAACGCATCCGAGGCGTCCACCAATGATCGCGCATTCTTGCCACGAACCTTTCCACCTTTTGATTTAGCCGAGATGCGAACAGATCCACATCTGGGGATCCCCACCTCGCACACAGCATCTGAAAGACCTCCGGGTGTAGGGACCATTCCCCCTGGTCCAGGGTCTGGCGGCTCAGATAGTCTGCCTGCCAATTTTCCACACCCGGAATGTGAACTGCCGAGATCGCCAGGACATGAGTCTCGGCCCAAGACAGAATGTTGGACACCTCCCGGGCCGCCTGAGCACTCCTGGTGCCTCCTTGGTGGTTGATGCAAGCCACCGCGGTAGCATTGCCCGTCTGTACCTGAACAGGACGGCCCCGAAGTCGGTCCGACCACTGGAAGAGACCGTTTTATCGCTCGCAATTCCAGCACATTTGTCGGGAGGGAGGACTCCTCCAGTGCCCAAGTGCCCTGGGCAGACAGGTTGCCCAGGACCCCACCCCAGCCCGACAGACTGGCATCCGTGGTAACCACTGTCCACACCAACGGACGGAAGGACTTGCCTTCCCCCACCGACGGGGACTGGATCCACCACAGAAGAGCCAATCTGGTCTGGTGACTCAGGGAGACATCCAGATCCAAGGACTGAGAAAGTCTGTCCCACCTGGCCAGGATCTCCGTCTGGAGAGCCCGCGTGTGGAACTGAGCAAAGGGGATCGCCTCGAAGGCCGACACCATCAACCCCAGGCCCCGCATGCAGGTCCTGAGTGACGAGGATGGATTGTCCCTGAGGGACCTGAGTTCGTCCCGCAAAGTCCAGAGCTTGTCCTCCGGCAAGAACACCTTTGCCTGAGCAGAGTCCAGAACTATTCCCAGATAGGGAAGGCGAAGCGACGGAGACAACGCTGATTTTTGAACGTTGATGGTCCATCCGAACTCCTGGAGCGTCTGTACCGTGATGGACAGGTCGCGCACAAGGTCCTGACTGGCACGCGATTTCAGAAGCAGATCGTCCAGGTAACCCAGGACCGCAATGCCCTGGGCCCGCAGTAGGCCCAGGACCGGTGCCAACACCTTGGTAAACACCCTGGGTGCCGAAGCGAGACCGAAAGGTAACGCCACAAACTGGTAGTGGTCCTCTGCGATAGCAAACCGAAGGTACCGCTGATGACCCTCGAAAATGGGGATGTGCAGGTATGCATCCTTCAGATCTATCGAAGCCAGGAATTCTCCTGGGCTCAAGGAGGCCACCACCGTACGGAGGGACTCCATTCGAAATTTCCGAACACGCACGAAGCAGTTCAGCGCTTTCAGGTCCAGAATAGGACGCACTTTGCCCTCCTTCCTGGGCACAGTGAACAGATTTGAATAAAACCCCCGAAACCTGTCCTGATGAGGTACCGGGACAATCACTCCCTGGGCAAGCAGGTCCTGCACCGCTTGATGCAAGTCCTGCAGACGCCCCGGAAACAGATGGAGATTGGAGGGAAAAAAATCTGTCCACCTGGCCGGGAAAGGAATTTGATCTTGTAACCTGATCGAATGATTTCCTGAACCCACCTGTCCGATATCCGGAGCAGCCAAGGTTGGAGGAAACCGCGCAGACGTCCCCCCACCCCGGAAACGGGTGAGGGCGTCCCTTCAGGCAGAGGCGGATTGTCCCGCCGAGCCGGCATTGCCGGCCTTCTGCTTACCCGCCCAGGGCTTCTTCTGGTTGCCCTGGGCCTTGAAGGGCTTGCCCTTGGATTGGTTCCGAAAGGCACGAAAGGACCCCTGAGTGGATCTAGGCGCAGAACTCCGCTTGCCTCGGAAAGACTTTTTCTTCGGGGTTCTGGGGCAGCATAGTGCTCTTGCCCCCCGTGACGCCCTTCACCAGGGTATCCAACGCCTCACCAAAAAGGCGAGAGCCAGCATAGGGAAAATCAGCAACTGTTTTCCATGAGGACTGGTCGGCCGACCAGCTTTTCAGTCATATCAGTCGCCGGTTAAGTACCGCGACACTAGAGAGGCGAGCCACTAAGGGGGCCTCATTCAAGGCTGCATCACACAAATGCATGACTCCTTGGTGGATTTGATCCACCATTTCCAGCCGGGCAGGCGGAACACCATCAGACACAAGATTGCTCCTAAGCATCTTAGTCCAATCAGCCACCGCCTGAGCCACCAGAACGGACGCGAAAATGGGTTTGAGCAACGAACCTGCCACCGTATAGGAATGGCGGGCTAGGGACTCAAACCTCCGGTCCGTGGGATCCCGGAAAACAGGGGTGTCCTCAGTAGGAACCAAGGTAGCCTTGTTCAGCACGGCCACAGTGTGATCCACCTGTGGAGGCACACACCATCGTGATTCCGTAGCCGGCGCAAAAGGATAAAGCAATTTGAACCGACTAGGTACCAGGAATGGACGTTTTAACGTGCGCCACACTTCATTAACAGTGTAATGAAATTCCGCTGGGCAGGGAAAAACCTGCGCAAACTTGCGGGCCCTGTGTGTCCCAAATGAGTACACAACGCCCGGAGGACTGGGCTTATCCTCCAAATGTAAGTTTCTTTCACAGAAACAATCAACTCATCCATGGTCGCCCGTTCTTCAGGTGACCCTGGGGAGGATGTATCAACACCCTCCAGTTCAGCCTCCCCCTCAGACCCCGGGGGGTCCAAGGATGAGCGGGACCCTGAGAAGGGCACGCTCGCAGCAGCAGCCAAATCCCCATCTGAATCAGAAGAGAGAGACAACCTGGGCCTCTTTTTTGCAGCCCGTTCAGCCATCAGCATTTCCATATTTGCCACCAAGGTTGCTACTACAGCAGCCAGATCAGGTCGCAGCGGGGCCACAGGAGAACTGGGGCCCCCTACTAAAGCTGGAGAAAACTTGCTTTCCTGAGAATCCATGGCTCGAGTTATCAGAACAAACTACAGTGCAAAAAACGGTGTACTGTCCCCTTTAAGAGCGCTGCGTGTGCGCAGCCCACCGCTACTGTCACAGCTATGAAAGACCCCCAAAGGAGAAAAGAAACTGAGCCAGAAGCGATATACAGAGGGAAGTATGAGAGTGATAACCTGCAGAGCGTTGCTGCCAGTGTCCTTGCTGCTGATGGAGAAAGGAAGTGCTGCTGGACTATAAGCCAGACCCCGGGAAAATGGCTGCCCCATAGGAATGCATTGGAGGCTACGCCAAAATGGCCGCCGACATGCGGTCGGACCGATCCTTCCACCGCCCACAAAATGGCGGCGGATGGCGCCAAAATGACATGTATAATCGCCCCAGAGGAGCTATACACGTGTGCCCACAGTAAACATGGCGGACTGCGCGAAATTGCCCCGCAGCGGTCGCCGCACAATCACAGCCGTCTGCACCCCCGAACATGGGACAGGGACCCCCTGGCAAACATACAAATCTGCACAAGCGAACCCCGCAGGGATCGCACAGGGAGTCACACAGGCACAGACATGGGGACACACAGCAACACAGACTGCCACCCCAGACAGAGGCCCCACACAGAAAAGTACTTACCTGTACCAGATGGCGTGGGGGAGCCTCTATGCACGGATAAACCTCTGTCCTCATCTGACAGGGAGTGCCGTGAGCCAGGGACATTACGCTGCAGCACCGCAGACGAGTCCTGTGAGGTAGCCACCTCACGGCTGCATCCCTGCAGCGAACAGTGATGGGTCTTTCGTAGTGCCAGGGCGAACCATAGCTGAACGCTCGATGGCGGGCTGGGGGTCCATCTGACCCTTCTGCCCCGGAGAACCAGGGCGGTCAGTCCGAATTCCAGCACCGCATGATCCATCTTCATCCGAAGAGAAGACTAACACTAGAAGCTGACAAAATAAACAGCTAGTAAAGTAAGAGAAAAACTGACATATTCAAAAGAAAATCAAATAAAAGATTAGGAAGGATGAGACAGAAGCCCCAGCACAAGGGAAGCCTGACTATTCCTGACGTTAGGCAAATTAAAACTGAGTTGGGAGTGGTGATGCAGGGGGGGTATTGACCGGATGGGACAGCCCCCATGGGTGTGTATATGCTAATGCCTTTTGCCTTTTGACTAAGTCTATATGCCTAGCTATTCCTACGGATAGGAAGACAATACCCAATAGTGATGACTTAGAGGAGGCGGCGACTGTCGGAGGACGTAAGAAAAGTAATTTTTCTCCTTCACGGATGTGCGCTGATGAGGCTGCACTGATGGGCGGCACTGACTGGCATCATTGCTGGTCACTGTTGGGGCTGCACTAATATTCAGGGTACTGATATCTCCCCTGTGTGGAAATGCCGCTCCCCACATGCTGTCAGGGTGAGGGGAGGAATGCCGATAACAGGCATTTTCTTGTTTACATGTGATCAATTGTGATTGGACACAGCTGACCACATAGGTAAAGAGCTTTGTCATCTACTCTTTACTGAGATCAGTGATGCGGCGTGCCCCAGGGACAAAGTGCACCATCACTGAGATCACATGACGTCATCCCAGAACGATAGCGCCGCCCGCCATTTGAACACACAGCGGGTGGGAGGTTGTTAAATTTACAGAAAAAAAAAAAAACACACACACACACACAAATTACCTAAACTTCGGCTTTTAAAAAAATAAATAAAAAACACCAATTCAGAACAAAAACCGATTTCATTCCAATATTTTTCTGGGTAAGCAACAATTGCTAAACTACTTACAGAGGGTGGTTTGGTCCCCAGAAAACGCCAATTCCAGCTCGTGATTTCAGTCTCCCATTTCGTGAGCAGCAACCATCAGTGTACACCACGGTGGCATCTCCTGTCAGAATCCACATGTAGCATTACATATACCTTGTTATCACTTTATTGACTGACCCACAAATGCAAGACAAACTAGAGAGATATTGTCACTGGGTCATACAAATCAAACTGCCCTTGCAGCTGTAAAGCAGGCATCATTCCGAACCCCACATGAACCCTCAAACATACTATGAAAATGAGGACTATACCCCAGACTCCTCATGTGTTCTTGGATATGGCAACAGGTTATTCAGGCACTGAGCAATGCATTGAGGGGTGGAGAGGCACAGTCACTGTCATGCTTAATGTTTAGAAGTTTGTGCAAAAGTATTAGGGCAATGGGCATGAGTGCTAAGCATTTTATTTGGATACAGTATGTTTGCTACTTTGTGAGGTATCTTTATGCGGTGCATTTCTATGGCAGGTTGTCTAGAATGTCATTTCTAAATTAATTTATAAACGTTTCCAGGAAACATTTGTGCATGCAAAAAAAAAAAAAAAAATGAAACAAAATGACTCTGGTAAGATCCTATCTGTAGCATTTCACATGCTGATCATGGCTTCCCTACCCCTGTATGGAGGAAGCCCAGTAGGATAAAACAGCGCTGGGTGGGTGTTCTGAATCAACAAAGGTTGCAAGATACCATCAAGGGGAACTTTAACCAGGATTCAGAACTACAATTATGACCATCTGCGTTATATTCAATTACTTGCAAATGTAATACGTTTTTTTTTCCCCTGTGAACTGTAATAGGTCTAAAAAACTGCAGGTAACAATTTACACATATACTATACATCAGCTCTGAGCAGCTGATGCATCCTAAATCAAATAGCTATACATTTTGCATGGATATTCTGCTTTAACCACTTCAGCTCCGGAAGGTTTTACCGCCTTAACCACTTCAATACAGGGCACTTTCACCCACTTCCTGCCCAGGCCAATTTTCAGCTTTTAGCGGTTGCATTTTGAATGACAATTGCGCGGTCATGCAACACTGTACCTCAGGTCAGGATAACACAACCACATTCCCACTGCCATTCTGCTATAGGGCGGGCGGGATGTGGTTAACCACTTGCCGACCGGTCACATTGAGCGTACTGCGGCAAAGTGGCTCGTTATCGTCCAGCGACGTAGGTTTATGTCGCTGGACTCCTCCACTTGTGGGCGCCGCGCGCCGCCGGAGGCTCGCTCCCGCTGTATTCAGACACAGCGGGAGTCGGGCCAGCGGAGGAGAGGCGGTGATTACCGCCGATCTTCCATCCGCCTGCTTGTGTAAACAAAGCGGGAAGATCTCCTAAGTGACAGGCAGGGACAGATTACAGGATTCAGCATAGCTGAACCTGCGATCTGTGCCTGTGTCACACAGTCCCCTCCCCCCACACACGTCAGTAAGCACCAGGCATACATTAACCTTTTGATCACCAATAAAAGTTGACCCCTTCCCTGCCAGTGTAATTTTTACAGTAACAGTGCATATTTATAGCACTGATTACTGTAGTAATGTCACTGGTACCCCCAAAAGTGTCAAGAATGTCAGTTAGGGGTCCGATCTGTCCGCCGCAATGTCGCAGTCCCGCAAAAAAATTTGCAGATCGCCACCATTACTAGTTAAAAAAGAAACAATAACAATGACATAAATGTCTCGTAGTTAGTAGCTGCGATAACTTTTGCGCAAACCAATCAAAATACGCCTATTGTGATTTTTTTTACCAAACATATGTAGCAAAAAACAATTGGCCAAAAAATGTTAAATTTTGATTTTTACATTTTTTGGGGGGGGAATTTCATATAAAAAAAATGTGAAAAAACTGAATTTTTGTAAAATCTTACCTGTAAAATTCCTTTCTCTGAGTCCTCCGACAGTCGCCGCCTCCTCCAAGTCATCACAATTGGGTATTGTCATCTGCTCCGCAGGAGTAGCTAGGCATATAGACTTAGTTAAAAACAAAAAGGCATTTGCATGTATACACCCCTGGGGGCTGTCCCATCTGGTCAATACCCCCCTGCAGTGTCCACTCCCAACTCAGTTTGGTAGCATAGCAGTAAGTAACAAGAACCCCATAGAGGGGCGGGGGCGGCGACTGTCGGAGGACACAGAGAAAGGAATTTTACAGGTAAGATTTTACAAAAATTCAGTTTTCTCTTACGTCCTCCGACAGTCGCCGCCTCCTCTAAGTCATCACTATTGGGATGTCCCAAAGCAGTATAGACATGAGGGGTGGGAGACGCAACAGTAGAAGAGGCAACGCCGTACCCATATCAGAGAAAGGAACCTTACATACACTGTAAGAGAACCCACTGGGCAACAGAAAAATAAAAAATAAAAAAACAATGCTCAACAGGAGCAACCGCCCAGGAAAGCAAATACCAACAGCCAGAGACCCATAAAAAAACAAGGGTCCTTCATGGCACTGCCGCACTGAGAACTTTGCGGCCAAAGGAAGCATCAGCTGATGCCAGAACATCTACTTTGTAGAACTTTGAGAAAGTGTGCACCGACGACCAAGTCGCAGCCTTGCACACCTGGGCCACCAAGGCCCTATGCCAACAAGCCCAGGACGTACTCACAGATCTAGTAGAGTGCGCCTTCACAGGGAAGGGTGGAACCCGATCCTTCAAAGCATAAGCCTGCTCAATGGTCTGTCTGATCTATTTGGCAATAGTTGCTGCGGACGCAGCCAAGCCCTTCCGAGATCCCTCAGGAAGAACAAACAGGGAATCCGTTTTACAAAAGGATTCTGTAGTTGACAGGTAAACCCTGATCGCCCGGACAACATCCAAAGAATGCAAAGCAATCTCCTTCGGATGCCTAGGCTTCGTGCAAAGCGAAGGCAGAACAATTTCCTCATTATGGTGAAATTCAGTGACCACCTTGGGAAGAAAGGACGGAAGTGTTCTCAACACCACCTTATCCTTATGGATTACCAAGTAAGGGGAGCGGCAAGACAACGCCGCCAGCTCCGACACCCTGCGAGCCGAAGTGATCGCCACCAAAAAGGCGACCTTTGACAGCAGAGGCAAAGAGATCTCCCTGATATTTTCAAAGGGAGCACGCTGTAACACGGACAGAACCAAGTTCAAGTCCCATGGAGGTAAAGGCTCCTTTCTGGGAGAAACCAAGTGTCGCACACCTTGAATGAAGGTGCGGACCAAGGAATTAGACGCCACAGGGCGTTGGAAAAGGATAGCCAGGGCAGACACCTGACCCTTTATCGTGGCCAGCGCCAAGCGCTGATCCACTCCAGACTGGAGGAAAGCCAAGATTCTCGACACCGAGTAAGAACGAGGGGAGAACCCCCTGGACTCACACCAGGCGAAATAAGCTTTCCAAGTACGGTAATAGATTTTACCAGAAGAGGATTTCCTAGCCTTGATCAGAGTAGGGATGACCTCAGGGGAGAGACCCTTGTCCCTCAGGACCTGGGTCTCAGCAGCCAGGCTGTTAAAGCCAGCGACTGTAAAGCAGGATGGAAGATCGGTCCTTGAGACAGAAGATCTTCCCGCATGGGCAGACGCCACAGAGGCGCCACTGCCAGGTGAACCACGTCGGCTTACCAGGACCGGCGAGGCCAGTCCGGCACTACCAGAATCCCCAGGTGCAGCTCCCAGGATAGCCTGCGGAGGAAACTGGACAGCAACTGAATTAGAGAAAAGGCATACATCAGACGATACCGATGCCAAGGGGCCACTAACATATCCGAGGCGTCCCCCAACGGATCGCGCGTTCATGCCACGAACCTTCCCACCTTTCGATTTAGCCGAGATGCGAACAGATCCACGTCCGGGGATCCCCACTTCACACACAGCATTTGGAAGACCTCCGGGTATAAGGACCATTCCCCCTGGTCCAGGGTCTGGCGACTCAGGTAGTCTGCCTGCCAATTTTCCACACCCGGAATGTGAACCGCTGAGATTGCTGGGACATGAAGCTCGGCCCAAGACAGAATGTCCGTCACCTCCCGGGCCGCCCAAGCACTCCTGGTGCCCCCTTGGTGGTTGATGTAAGCCACCGCGGTAGCATTGTCCGTCTGTACCCGGACAGGACGACCCTGTAGACGGTCCGACCACTGGAGGAGGCAGAGCTTGATCGCTCGCAATTCCAGGACGTTGATCGGAAGGGAGGACTCCTCCTCCGACCAGGTGCCCTGAGCAGACAGGGTGCCCAGGACCCCACCCCAGCCTAACAGGCTGGCATCCGTGGTGATAACCGTCCAAACCAACGGACGGAAAGACTTGCCCTCCGTCACCGACAGGGACTGGAGCCACCACAGAAGAGCCAATTTTGTCTGACGACTCAAGGAGATATGCAGATCCAGGGACTGAGCCAGTCCGTCCCATTTGGCCAGGATCTCCGCTTGGAGAGCCCGCGTGTGGAACTGAGCAAAAGGTATCGCCTCGAAGGTCGACACCATTAACCCCAGGACCCGCATACAGGTCCTGAGTGACGATGCTGGAACATCCCTGAGGGACCCGATCTCGTCCCGCAATGTTCGGAGCTTGTCCTCCGGCAGGAACACCTTCGCCTGAGCAGAGTCCAGAATCATCCCCAGGTAGGGAAGACGAACCGAAGGGCACAACGATGATTTCTGAATGTTGATGGTCCATCCAAACTCCTGAAGCGTCCGGACCGTGATGGACAGATCGCGCACCAGGTCCTGACTGACACTCGATCTTATGAGGAGATCGTCCAGATACCCCAAGACCGCAATGCCCTGAGCCCTCAGTAGGCCCAGAACCGGCGCCAGTACCTTGGTAAAGACCCTGGGAGCCGAAGCGAGACCGAAAGGCAACGCCACAAACTGGTAATGGTCTTGCGCGACGGCAAACCGAAGGTACCTCTAAAGACCCTCGAAGATGGGGACATGCAGGTACGCATCCTTGAGGTCTATCGAAGCCAGGAACTCTCCTGGGCTCAGAGAAGCCACCACCGATCGGAGAGACTCCATACGGAATTTTCGAACTCGCACAAAGCGGTTCAGAGCTTTCAGGTACAGGATAGGACGCACTTTGCCCTCTTTTCTGGGCACAGTGAACAGATTGGAATAAAAGCCCCGAAACCTGTCTCGGTGAGGCACCGGGACAACCACTCCCTGAGCAAGGAGGTCCTGAACCGCACGGTGCAAGTCCTGCAGACGCCCCGGAGGCAAATGAAGATTCAAGGGGAAGAATCTGTCGGCTGGCCGGGAAAGAAACTCGATCTTGTATCACGACCGAACGATTTCCTGAACCCACCTGTCCGAAATCCGGAGCAGCCAAGGTTGGAGGAAACCGCGCAAACGTCCCCCCACCCCAGAAACGGGTGAGAGCGTGCCTTCAGGCAGAAGTGGACTGGCCCGTCGAAGCGGTATTGCCTGACTTCTGCTTACCCGCCCAGGGCTTCTTCTGTCCGCCCTGGGACTTGAAGGGCTTGCCCTTGGATTGGTTCCGAAAGGCACGAAAGGAACCCTGACTGGATCTAGGCGCAGAACTCCGCTTGCCCCGGAAGGACTTGTGCTTCGGGTTCTGGGGCAGCATAGTGCTCTTGCCCCCCGTGACGCCTTTTACCAGGGTATCCAACGCCTCGCCAAAAAGGCGAGAGCCAGCATAGGGAAAATCAGCAACCGTTTTCCGCGAGGACTGGTCGGCCAACACGCTCTTCAGCCATATCAGGCGTCGGTTAAGCACTGCGACACTGGAGAGGCGAGCCACCGGGGGGACCTCATTCAAGGCCGCATCACACAGATACACGATTCCTTGGTGGATTTGATCCACCATTTCCAGCCGGGCAGGCGGAACATCATCAGACACGAGGTTGCTCCTAAGCACCTTAGTCCAATCAGCAACCGCCTGCGAAAATCGGTTTGAGCAGAGAGCCCGCCACCGTATAGGAATGGCGGGCCAAAGACTCCAAACGCCGGTCCGTTGGGTCCCGGAAAACCGGGGAATCCTCCGTAGGAACCAAGGTAGCCTTATTCAACACTGCAACCGTGTGATCCACCTGTGGAGGTACACACCAGCGCGATTCCGTAGCCGGTGCAAAGGGATAAAGCAATTTGAACAGACTAGGCACCACGAACGGACGCTTTAACGTGCGCCACACTTCATTAACAGTGTAATGAAACTCAGCGGGACCGGGAAAAAACTGCGCCGACTTGCAGGTCCTGTGCGTCCCAAAAGAAGACAACGCCCGGGGGACTGGGCTCATCCTCCAAATGTAAAGTGTCCTTCACAGAAATAATTCATCCATGGTCGCCCGTTCCTCGGGCGACCCCGGAGAAGAGGTATCAACCCCCTCTACCTCCGCCTCCCCCTCAGACCCCTGCAGGTCCAAGGATGAGCGGGACCCTGAAAAGGGCACGCTCGCAGCAGCAGCAGCCATATCACCATCTGAATCAGAGGAGAGGGACAATCTGGGCCTCTTACGAGCAGCACGTTCAGCCATCAGCATTTCCATATTAGACACCAAAGTCGCCACTACAGCGGCCAAATCAGGTCTCAGAGGGGCCACAGGAGAACTGGGGGTCCCCACCAAGGCTGGTGGAAATTTGCTATCCTGAGAATCCATGCTCAAGTGAGAAAAAAAGGACAGTGCAAGAATTAGGTGCTGTCCCCTTAAAAGCGCTGCGAGTGCGCAGCCCACCGCTCCAGCTATAAAGATAGAAAAAGACCCCCAAACAGGAAGGAGACAAAACAGCCAGAAGCGACAGTACAGAGATATACTGAGAGCAATAACCTGCAGAGCCCCCGCAGAGTGTTGCCACCGCTGTCCAGCTTCAGAAGAAAGAGGAAGTGCTGTAAAAGTAGGCTGAACCATCTGCTGCATCACCCAGGGAAAATGGCTGCCCCATAGGAACGTATGGGAGACTCCACCAAAATGGCCGCCGACATGTGGCCGAACCGAGCGATCGGTCACCGCAAAAATGGCGGCGATTGGCGCCAATTCAGCATGTAGTTTTGCCCATAGAGAAGCTCACATGCCTGCCCAGTGTATAAAAAATGGCGGACCGCGCGGTGTCACAGTCTTACACAGTCTGCACCCCCAAACACCTAAGTGACCCAGGGAGGGGACCCCTAAACACACACAGCGCCGCAGCGCATGTACAAGCGATCCCCGCAGGGATCGCAGCAGGGTGTCACACAAGGCAGACATGGGGAACACACAGCAACCAGGACTGCCACCCCACACAGAGGCCCCACACAGAAGCACTTACCTGTACCCGATGGCGTGGGGAGCCTCACCGAATGGAAATCCGCTGTCCTCATCTGACAGGGAATGCCGTTTGCCAGGGACATTACACTGCTAAGTCGCAGATGTGTCCAGTGAGGTAGCCACCTCACAGCTGCATCCCTGTTGCGAACAGGGATGGGTCGTTCATAATGCCAGGGCGAACCATAGCTGAACGCTCGATGGCGGGCTGGGGGTCCATCTGACCCTCTGTGCCCTGGAGAAGCAGGGCGGTCAGTCCGAATCCCAGCACCGCATGTCCATCTTCGTCCGAAGAGTCGACTAAAAACTAAAGCTGACCAAATAAACAGCTAGTAAAGAAAGAAAAACTTACATTTTCCAAGAAAATCAAATAAAGAAGATAGGCTGAGACCGAAGCCCCTGCACAGGGAAAGCCTAACTACTCCTGATGCTAGGCAAATTAAAAACTGAGTTGGGAGTGGACACTGCAGGGGGGTATTGACCAGATAGGACAGCCCCCAGGGGTGTATACATGGAAATGCCTTTTGTTTTTAACTAAGTCTATATGCCTAGCTACTCCTGCGGAGCAGATGACAATACCCAATAGTGATGACTTAGAGGAGGCGGCAACTGTCGGAGGACGTAAGAGAAATATTGTTTTTTTTCCAAAATTGTTGCCCTTTTTTGTCTATAGCGCAAAAAGTAAAAATCGCACAGGTGATCAAATGCCACCAAAAGAAAGCTATATTTGTGGGGAAAAAAGGACATAAAATTTAATTTGGGTACAGCGTCGCACGACCGCGCAATTGTCCGTTAAAGTAACGCAGTGCCGAATCACAAAATATGGCCTGGTCAGGAATGGGGTAAAATCCGGTCTTAAAGCGGTTAAAAATAAGCTCATTGAGAATTTTTTTGTCAAAGACATGTAGCTAAATACATTTTGGCCTAAATATGACAAAAATTTAATATATTAGATATTTTTTAACTGTCAAAGTAGAAACCTATTGTTATTTTTTCAAAATTGTCGCTTTTTTTTATTAATATCGCAAAAAAAAAAAAAAAAAAGCGCAGAGGTGATCAAATACCACCAAAAGAAAGCTCTGTTTGTGGGAAAAAAAAGGACGTAAATTTTGTTTGGGTACGGCGTTGCATGACCGCGCGATTGTCAGTTAAAGTTGCACAGTGCCGAATCGCAAAAAGTGGCCTGGACGTAAAGCAGGAAAATCCTCCGGTGGTAAAGTGGTTAATAAACTGCCCATTTTTTTGCGATACGGCACTGCGCTGTTTTAACTGACATTTGCGTGGTTGTGCGATGCTGTACCCAAATAAATAAACTTGATGTTCATCTCCCCCCCCCCCACCCACACACACAAATAGAGCTTTCTTTTGGTGGTATTTGATCACCTCCGCGGTTTTTATTTTTGCACTATAAAAAATATATATATATATATATATATATATATATATATATATATATATATATATATATATATATATATATATATATATATATATATATATATATGGCCAATATTGATTCTGCTACATATTTTTGATAAAAAAAAAAAATCAAAAGTGTATATTGATTCGTTTGAGTCTACAAACGATGGAATAGATTTTCAGGCTTTATTTTTTTATTGTTTTTACTCGTAACGGCGGCGATCCGTGATTTTTAGCAGGCATGGGAAACTACAGCGGACAAAACTGACACTAATGCCCCATACACAAGTGCAGATTATCTGCAGACTTTTGTCTGCAGACTTACCTTTTCTATGTAGTGCAAGGGCCTGCCGGATTGCATACAAATTGAAAGTGTTTAGGTTTGACCTCATATTATATGGTTTTGGTAAGTCTGCAGACAAAAGTCTGCAGATAATCTGCATGTGTGTATGGGGCATAAGTGACTCTTTTTGGCGACCAGTGACACCAATACAGTGATCATTGCTAACAAAAAAATGCACAGTAACTGTATAAATGACACTGGCAGGGAAGGTGTTAACACCAGGGGCACTCAAGGGGGTAAATGTGCTCCTAGGAAGTGATTTCTAACTGTAGGGGGAGTGGATGCACTAAAAAGGGGTGTCAAACTCAATTTTGTTGCAGGCCACATCAGCATTACAGTCATCCTCAAAGGGCCAGTTTGCATCTGTAAGACTCGATGTCCAGAGCACCCCAACATACACATTTCAAGAGGCCCCTCACCCTCTCTTACCTAACAGTGCACCCCCCCCCCCTTACATTGTGCTGCTGGAGGGAAGAAGCTGGAGGAGTTTGGATGCAGAAAGTGCAGTCTGGAGGAGGAACAGAGGAGGGCTTGAGCCTGCTGAATACTAAGACCAGGGAAGACGGAGACGAGGGGGTGCTGCAGCTGCGCACAAAGAGGAGGAGTTCTGTCCTCGTGTCTGCTGCCAACTTCTGGGATGGGGGGGGGTCAGAGACAAGCCTCTCTGCAGATGCATGGAGAAGCACAGGGTATGTTGGAGGAGTTCTTCCCTATGTGCGGAGTGGAGGTTGGGGGCAGAGACAAAGGTGGCGCCGCAGCTGCAGGAGAGGTGTGAGGGCCACATAAAATGGCCTGGTGGGTCGGATTTGGCCCATGGGCCTTGTGCGTGACATATGTGCACAAGAGGAAAAGATCTGCGTTTCAGCTTAGCTGAAACACAAGATCTCTCTCTTCCTCTCTGACAGAACAGTGGTCTGCCTTTTTTTACATAGGCAGAATGCCATTCTGTCATTCCGCCGAACGATCGGCGGGTCCCGGCAACCATTGCGGCCGCTGAAACTGCTGTGTCATACCACAGCAAGAGTGGCGCGTGCCCCTGACATCTCCTGCACAAAAATCACATACATGTACGTGATTTTGCGCAGCCGGGCCGTATTCCCAGAAAGTGTGAAGTTACTGGTCTGCCAGGTATGGGTGGAAGAAGCATGGCAAAGAGTGAAAGGGCACCAAAGCTTAAAGAGTGTATCTAAAAAGCAAACATATAATATATTGCAGCTTACAAGTCCAGAGATGTGATGACTGCTTAAGAGATTTTTTTCACCATGATTTTCATTTGGTGGTCCTGCCAGTACCACACTTGCTGTATTAGGTTGTCAATGCTGACTCACCATACTGTATAGATGCAAAAGCACCAGGCCTACAGAACCTTCCCCTCTCCTCTTCCACATTACACACAGGGGAGGAATTCTGTAGTCCGCAGGCAAAGCTGGGAACAACGTAACTGATAAGAGTGCAATACAGGCAGAGAGCACAGGAAAATGTCAGCTGAGAAGTTTTTTTAGCAGGATCTACAAGTATACTTTTTTTTACAATTTATCGTAAAACCTTTTACTGATATATTCAACTGACCAAAAGAGAGCAAATAAGTTAATGGTTACGGTTTATAATAACCTTAAAGTAATCAGATATAAAGTGGAACTCTAACCAACATGTTTGTGTGATTGAATTGGAGTGAAAAAAGGTATAAAGTTTATGTCCAGTTTGTATAGATGTGTGTCCTCGCTGAAAGATGTTTTTGGACTTCACAAAATAGTTGTGATGGGTCAGGATGTAAAGTGTAATCGCCTCAACATAACTGAACACAGCTATAAATAAAAACACATTTCCACCCATTCTATCCAAAACAAGGTCGGTCTGAGATTGAGAGATAGATAGATAGATATATACACACATACATATACACATATACACTACACACACACACATATACATATACATACACACACAGTGAATTTAAAAAGTCTACACACCGCTGTTAAAATGTCAGGTTTCTCTTGATGTAAAAAAAAAAAAAAAAAAAAAATTAAGACAGCGATAGATCATTTCAGATTTTTTTTTCCACCTTGAAGGTGATCTATAAACTGTACAACTCAATTGAAAAACAAACTGAAATATTTTGGGAGGAGGGGGGTGGAGTAAAACTAAAAATAAAAAAAAAAAAAAAAAAAAAAAAAAAGTGGTTGCATAAATGTGCACACCAGATCCCAGACCTGAATCCAATTGAAAATCTGTGGGGTGATATGAAGAAGGCTATGCAAAGGAGAAGCCCTCACAATCTGACAGATTTGGAGTGTTTTTGCAAAGAAGAGTGGGCAAATATTGGCAAGTCAAGATGTGCCATGCTGATAGTAGGCTCATACCCAAAAAGACTGAGTGCTGTAATAAAATCAAAAAGGTGTTTCAACAAAGTATTAGTTTAGGGGGGGCCACACTTATGTAACCATATTTTAGTTTTACTCCCCTCCACCTAAAAGATTTCAGTTTGTTGTTTAACTGAGTTGTACAGTTTATAGGTCACATTAAAAAAGGTGGAAAAAGTTCTGAATTTATCTTGGTCTCATTTTTTTTACATCACAGAAACCTGACATTTTAACAGGGGTGAGTAGACTTTTTATATATACTGTATATATACACATATTTATATTATTAATAAACAATAATATACCCATTTGAGAAAATGACTGTCCAAACAATGGTGGTAAGGAACTAAATTCAATCAGTTTGGTCCGTTTAGGTGAAGGCGGGTTTTTCGTAGAACTTGAAGGCTGAAGAGGCCTTTTGGCACAGAATGAAGGCTTTACATGGCACGGCTTTTCTTTGCTTGTGGAAGGAATCTGTGTGACACAACTACCTGGAAAAAATGCAATTCACAATTCTTTAGGCAAGGCAAGCAAACACAATACCCACTTCAGAAGTTCAGGTTTTAACAAACGATTTTTGATTCACTTGCAATGTGACGAGGGGGGTGGAGGGCTGGATTTTCACTATTCTGGCTCATTTTTCCTGTAGAGCGGGGGGATTCGATTGGAATCTACCAATTGACCATTTTAATCAGAATCCACAGTTACTTGAGGCGTGAGCCGAGACCCGATATGTCACCAAAGAGCCCCCCCCAAACAGGGCTGCTAAAATAATTGTAAAAATAGTATTTTAAAGTTTTTTTTTTTTTTTTTAAAAAGTGTAAAAAAACTACTGACACCATCTACTACTCTACTGACTGACAACTCTTCTACCAAGACCAACCTCTGTCCCAACAGACGCTGTCCACTGTAAAGGTAGCTAAATTTATATTTTTACAGTGACATTTCTTCTATTATATTTTTGTAAGTTTTCCTTACTTTTTAGTTAGGCCTTGCTAGTTAAGGTTTTGTTTAAAGTGCTGAACACCGGATCTTTGCTCTCTTTAGGTTGTTAAGGTAGATCTCCACCTCTCAAAAGGTTGCCTACCCTGCTGTAGAGGGAGGAATCAATCATTTGTCAGGCTTCTGTCCTGGAAGATGGGTGGGGAAATATATGCATCTGTATTTACATTACTTTTCTTAAATTGTAAAGTCTTTTCTTTTTCAATAATAACAAACCCTATTAAAAACTTACCTGCTCTGTGCAGTTGGCTTTGCAGAGCAGCCTGGATTCTCTTCATCAGCTCTCCGGGCCCCTCCCTTCCTTTGAGTGCCACCACAGCAAGCAGCTTGCTATGGGAGCACCTGAGCAGAGGCACAGCTCTGTGTATCCATTCAGACATGAAGTTGCGGTTCGGCCCCGCCCCCTCTCTCCTCACTGGATAACGGACTTTGATTGAAAGCAGCAGGAGCCAATGGTGCCGCTGCTTTGTCTTAGCCAATGAGAAATGGACATTGCTGGATCAAGAGGGGGCTCAGGTAAGCATTAGGTGGGCTGCTGCACACAGAAGTTTTTTTACCTTAATGCATAGAATGCATTAAAGTGGCTGTTAACCACTTCCCGCCCTATAGGCGATTGACGGCAGGAAAGTGGTTGCATTATCCTGACCAGACGTCATATGACGGCGGCAGGATAATGCGCTCTGCGCACCCCCGGTGATGCGGCGTGTCACTCTGACGCACTGCATCTCCGATCTCGGTAAAGAGCATACTCTCGGTAAAGAGCCTACTGACGTAGGCTCTTTACCATGTGACCAATCACACTTGTGGTTATGAGTAAGCGACCCCTTGTGTCGTGAAACGTGTCAACCTTTTATTGTCCCATGTCTCACCAGTCTTATTTTTGATGCCTGTGATGAAGAATAAAATTACTCCTTTTTGATTCGAATTTTCGGAGTGCAGTCACTTTCTTCTATGTTTGACTATCTGGATGGTGTATCCGACCTGCACCTGAATTAAACCTCACCTAGAGCGGTCCCACCTGTGTTTGGTTGGATTCCAGCTGGTCACATAGAACACAGGAAGACCCATTGATCGGCTTTCCTTAGTTCGTGCCTGACCAGTGCAGGAAAAAAAAAATAAAAAAATTATCTATTCACAAAAAATTGTATAACAAACAAAAAAAATTTTTTATTTTTTTTTTCAAACTTTTCGGTCTTTTTTTTATTTATTTATTTAGCAAAAAAGAAAAAACCTTGCGGTGACCAAATACCACCAAAAAGAAAGCTCTATTTGTGGGGGAAAAAAAATGACATAAATTTGGTTTAGGTACAGTGTTGCATGACCGCGCAATTGTCATTCAAAATGCAACAGCGCTAAAAGCTGAAAATTGTCCTGGGTAGGAAGGGGCTGTATTGAAGTGGTTAAGCCACTTTATACCAACCTGTCTGTTTAATAATCCTCTGTGCCCCTGTGTCTATGTTTTATAAAAATTAGCCGTTCTTTACCAGGTTTTCAGAGCGCCGATTGCCGCTCACGTGACCCGCCAGCTTTCTCCTCACCCTGTCTGACGGCTGCAGTGGGCGGGGCCGTGGATTCCCCGCTGGCGTCAGTCCGAAGGAGAGGAAAAGAGGGGGGGGGTCACGTCAGGACTCAGCAGCCATGGTATACCATGGTCAGTTTACAGAGGGGACATAGCCATGCAGGATCAGCCAGATTTTTTAGGCGATCGAAGTGACCAGATTACACAGCACAGCTCCGTATAACATGCTTAAAGGGAACAGGATCAATCTTTTTTTTTTAAGGTTAAACGTTTTAAGTGAAAAAAAAAAAAAACACTGACTTTACAACCCCTTTAATACTCCTGGCAAAGTCCCACAAATATCTGTTTATCCTGCCAGCGAAGCCCACCCCTTGCAGCTTTCTATGAGGGTTG